>NC_082713.1:132289034-132597435 GCF_030144855.1 Hypanus sabinus
ACACTACTTAGGCCAGAGCTTGAGAACAGTGCACCCTTCGAGTCACCAGATTACACTAAAGATGTGGTTGCACTGGAGTAGATTTGGAAGAATGCCATCAGTACTGGAAAACTGTAACCAAATGGAAACATTGTGAGGGATTGTTTCCTTCAGAAGACAAGGCTATTGAGATGGAAGATAACTGAGGTACACAACATTTTAAGGGACTTGATAGAGTAACTTGAAAGGATGTATTTCAACTTAAACAAAGGTCAAAAAGCAAGGACGTACATTTAAAATCACTGGTAGGGGTTTTGGAGAGGAGACAAAGAGAACATGTCCCACCCAGATAATGATAGTAAAATAAAACTTGTTGCCAGACAGGGTGACAGTAACTCTCATTTATAAGGTACTCAGATTTGAATCCAAGATCCACAGAGCTACATAACCAGCATTGGAAGAGAACACTGAGGCTGTCTACAAGAAGGGTCAGAGCCGTCTCTATTTCCTGAGGAGACTGAGGTCCTTTAACATCGCCAGACGATGCTGAGGATGTTCTACGAGGCTGTGGTGGTAAACAGCAAGTTTGCTGTTGTGTGCTGGGGCAGCAGGCTGAGGGTAGCAGACACCAACAGTATCAACAAACTCATTCGTAAGGCCAGAGATGTTGTGGGGGTGGAACTGGACTCTCTGACAGTAGTGTCTGAAAAGAGGATGCTGTCCAAGTTGCATGCCATCTTGGACAATGACTCCCATCCACTCCATAATGTACTGGTTAGGCACAGGAGTACATTCAGCCAGAGAATCATTCCACCGAGATGTAACACTAGGCGTCACAGGAAGTCATTCCTACCTGTGGCCATCAAACTTTACAACTCCTCCCTAGGAGTGTCAGAAACCCTGAGCCTATAAGCTGGTCCTGGACTTATTTCCACTGGGCGTGATTAACATTATTATTTAATTACTTAGCGTTTTATATTGCTATATGTCTTCACTATTCTTCGTTGGTGCGGCTGTAACGAAACCTAATTTCTCTCGGGATCAATAAAGTCTGTCTGTCTGTTTAGCAGGGACACAATGGGTTGAATGTTAATGGCTTATCAGAGAAATATTAAAAGTATTAAAATATTCGGTTGTTAGGACACAAGCAAGTTTTCCCTTACATCCACTTGTCAGGGCTTTCTAGTCAGCACCTCTACTGAATGACACCACCTCAGGGTCACTATAGACTCACTGCATCTCAGCAGTTTCTCCACAATTCAGAAACCCAGCAAGGTTTCACCTGCACATCAATCCCGGGGTGTACAAATGGTGCAAATGGACTGCAGGCCTGATCCACCACAATATGATTGTGTCTATGGAAGGGGGGGGGGAAATCACAAAAAAAGTTGAAGCTTTGCTGCCACCTACTGGTGTTAATGTGCAAAAATTTTAAATACACTGTTCAGTCTATTTCCAAGTTAAAAACAAACCTGCCAACTAATTTAACAAATGAAAATTAATTTTTAAAGTTCTTCTCTCCTTCTACATCCCTTCCTGCTTCTCAGTACACAAGTTCAGAGGCAAGCAATTCTCTCATTTAAAATATTGAAGTTCAGCTGGTTTGAAGCTGTGGGGTCCAATGGGCACAAACTTATGTTCTACTGCTCTGTTGTACAGTGCCACGTCAAAGTCAAGTTTATTGTCATATGTACAAGTATGTGTATGCAAAGGTGCAACAAAAGACTTCAGAATCACATTGATTTTCACTGACATATCCCTGTGAAATTTGTTATTTTGCAGGAGCAGTAATTCAGTATGAGATAAGTAAAACATAGCGCAAAGAGCAAATAATGAGGTAGTGTTCATGGGTTCATGGACTATTCTGAAATCTGATAGTGGAGGGAAAGAAGCCATTCCTAAAACATTGAGTGTGTGTCCTCCGGCTCCTGTACTTTCTCCCTGAAAGTAGTAATGAGAAGAGGGATGGTGAGATCCTTAATAACAGATATTGCCTACTTGAGGCATCACTTTTTGAATATGTCCTCGATTGTGGAGAGCCTGCAATGATGCTGGCTGAGTCTATTGAGCCTCTGCAGCGTTTTTCAATCCTGTGCACTGGACCCTTCATACCAGGTGGATATGCAATCAGTCAGAATGCTCTCCACAGTACATCTGTAGAAATTTGACATACCAAATCTCCTCAAACTTCTAAGGAAGTGTAGCTGCTGGTGTGCTTTCTTTGTGATGGTATCAATATGTTGGGCCTTTGAAACATTGACACATGAATCTCCTTAACCTCCTAAGAAAGACACTGGTGTACTTTCCTTATGATTGCATCTGAGTGGTGGGCCCACAAATTTAAACTTGTTAAAATTGTTGGCAATTTCCCAACATAGACTGCTGCATGTTCGCTTTCCTTCCCTTTCCTGAAGTCAACAAGCAGCTCTTTAACACTGCTGATGAGCAAGAGTTATTCATACTATTTTTGATTTTGCTTTTTTCTTTTCTCTTCTTAACCACTTCATTGTTTTGCCTTATAGTATATAAGAATCTGAAATGGTTGTGTCACCTTTATAGCCAACCATGCATAAAAGAAGCAGAGGGGCATCTTTCTTCCCCTTCTTGCATTGACATTACCTTGTTGCACATCATCAAGCTATTCACAATTCAGCTTACAAAGTTCTTAACAGAAGGTTTCCAAAGTTGTGGCAGTAGCATCTTGGAGGGCGAGGGATGGTAATGTGAGGTAAGATAAGAGTTGTGCAAGGAAATGTTCCTTCCAAATTGACCAAACTAAATTATCCAGTTGAGAAGGAAATAACAGTTGAATACAAGAGCTGCCAAATTACTGTGGACATCAATTTTCACAGGTATGCTGGGAGGTATTCCAACAGATTTAATCATGCTATGTCTGACTGTATCAGCATCGAATTTATTATTTATTTATTTAGAGATCCAGCCCTTATGGCCAACATTCCATCTGCCACTTTTTTGCCTATTCCTCCAATTTGTCTAAGTCCCACTCAAACACATTGCTTTTGGTCTAATCAATTTTGCCATATACTTTCCATCATAATAAACACAGAGATCAGGGAATTGAATTTTCTTATGTACTCCAGGCATGAGTAAAAAGCATGAAAGGATTATGTGGAATAATTCTGTAAATCATGTGTTGCAGATAAACATAAGCATTTCCTCTATTAATTACTGGACTGTGGGGCTCTGTTTATATGCTTTAATCCAATTATGTCTATTCATTAGAAGTGAACAATATAAAGCTACTTATATTAAAGGAAAAATGGCTTTTTATTCATTTACTTTTCTAATATAATTGAAATCATTCATTACAATCTTTCTGCAAATGTAATAGAGTAGTTTTGCTGGACTTCTTTATAGAAAAAGTTTTCAAAAGTTAGTGTAGTAATGATTTGACTTTTTATTCACATCAGAAAAACCTCCTGATTGGATGTATTTTGATATAAAAGGTTCTCCTGTGTTTTCTCATTAAAGAAAGTCTCTTGCTGTGTTTAACCTGAAGAATGAGGCTTTTGCTGCTGCTGCTTCTTCTGTAGATCCAACTGAATCTCTTCAGGGAACAGCTCAATGTGCTTCTTAACACAGGGGATACAGAAGCGCTTTGTGTAGAAGAGGCTACATTCCTAAAAAGATTATTAAAGGGGAGAAAATCAGTAACTGGCAAAAAAGCTTTGCTGAATTGCAAATATGATTTTGTACACCTCCCAGCAACACACAGCCTCCTATCCCCAGTTTTCTATCTTTCCAATCTAAGTCTAATGATTCCATCCATTCAAGATAATTCAGCTTTTCTAAGATTTTAATGCAAATGTCCTTAGTGCTATGACAAATGCATTGTTCAAACTGTGGTTTTTATTTTGTAAAGCATCATACAAAACTTGTCAAAGCTAAGATTTTGAAGAATTAGGGCTTTTTGAATGGATGTCATGGTGCACTAGTCAAAAAGCTGGTTTCAGGGCCAGAAAGCAAAGGTCAAATTCAATGAAGATTCTGATAAAGCCATCTGAAGTCAAGTCAAATCAAGTTTATTGCCACTTAAATATATACATGCATACTGTCAAATGAGATGTAGTTTCTCCAAGCCAGGGTGTAAAGCACAGTGGTACACATAACACACAATAACTTAGGTAAGTAAGGATAAAATCTACAGATGAACTACACATAAATAAAGTGCATAAATTAAATATTGTCAGGTACAGAACTGATTAACCAGCGACACTTCAAATGCGATGTGGCAGGGAGTTCAGAAGCCTAATAGCCTGTGGAAGAAACCGTTTCCCATCCTGACCATTTATGTTTTTCCGCATCAGAGTCTCCTGCCTGATGGTAGAAAGTCAAAAAAGATGCTGGATGGAATGGGTGGGAAGAGGGAGAAGAACAGCTAAATAAAATTAGCATAAGGTCGATGAACAGCACAGATTAAGTTAAGTCTGTGTACAATCTAAGACTTTAAAATACAGAACAGATTAAATAGATTAGGAAGGAAAACAATACCAAGCAACCCTCGCGATGACCTTACCAGTTATAGACAATAGGTGCAGAAGTAGACCATTTAGCCCTTCGAGCCTGCACCGCCATTTTGAGATCATGGCTGATCAACTATTATCAATACCCGGTTCCTGCCTTGTCCCCATATCCCTTGATTCCCCTATCCATAAGATACCTATCTAGCTCCTTCTTGAAAGCATCCAGAGAATTGGCCTCCACTACCTTCCGAGGCAGTGCATTCCAGACCCCCACAACTCTCTGGGAGAAGAAGTTTTTCCTGAACTCTGTCCTAAATGACCTCCCCCTTATTCTCAAACCATGCCTTCTGGTACTGGACTCTCTCAGCATTTGGAACATATTTCCTGCCTCTATCTTGTCCAATCCCTTAATAATCTTGTATGTTGCAATCAGATCCCCTCTCAATCTCCTTAATTCCAGCATGTACAAGCCCAGTCTCTCTAACCTCTCTGCGTAAGACAGTCCGGACATCCCAGGAATTAACCTTGTGAATCAACGCTGCACTTCTACAGCCAGGATGAGCAAATGCCTATCAGAATAACGCAAAGCAAGGTCAATTTCGGAGATCCTAAAGAAAAGGCAAATTCATGCAAGTTTATTCAAATGAACAAGACAGGTTGTACAAAAGAGGGTAAAGAGAAACAGTGAAAAGGGACAACTTAAAACTGAAGTTGCTAGTTAAATATATCAACAAGAGGGAGATGTAAGAGTCACAGTGCACTTTCAAAAATATATTCTATTCAGTATGAACCAAGTGGTTATGCAACCACTGATGAAGAAATTATGAGATAAACTTACTTGTCCAACACATACAGTGCTGTTGCAAACACTACAGTGAGATCCAATGATAAGAAATCTATCCTTTTGAGATGTGAATGGATCATTCATGGTGTAGCACTCCTCTAGCAGTCTATACAATTAAAAAAAATGTTTATTTGTACAAAATGTTGAATGGTTAAGTAAATTCTTTGTTCCAATTCAGCAGAAATCATACTATTTTTGTTATCAATGTTAATTTTCAATGTTGGTTCAGCTTCATGTATCAATTCGGTCCATTATTTTTAACCTTTGTCTTTATACCTAACTTGTCATCTAGCATTATCCTGCACATAAATAACACCAAAATACCAATAAAGACGATAAAAATATTTATCAACTACAGAATGAGATTCATCATGTTGAACAATGTCGTTCATGACCAAATGCTTCTTCATGAAACAAATTTATAGTTTTTTGACAACTTTCAAAATAATTTCTGCTTGGATTTCAAGACAGGTCAAGTTGTTACGTGACATGTGAAGCATCAAGACATATGGACGGACTTGTATGGATCTCGTGGAACATTTGCCACTCTCTTTAATTCTGTATGGAATGGTAGAATGGTAGAAACTTGTGGAATGCAATGAATTCCTGTTTCAGAAGACCACGGAATTAAAAAAAAAAAGATTTAACAATCAGGTATCCAGCATACGGATCTTAATTGGCAGTCAGAAGCCCAAATATAACAGGGTCTAGAAGTTCTTTTACACAGCACAACACTTTCAGTTGTTTCATGTTTTGAAATTTTAATTTTAAGTAAATGCCCACAGTAGATTCGTTGCAAATGTTCTGCTTAGTTTCTGAATGTGATGCCTATTTTTACCGAGGTCACTGTTCACATTTCTCACACTCGACTGTTATCCATGCAATATCATTAAATTTTGGAGCGGGTCATGATGAGAAGATTTGAGATATACTCCAGTTTTATCTAAAAGTTCTGTCATCATCTGAGGTTCTCTCTCCGCTTCGGAGGCATTAATTTTCTTTGATGAATGTTCCTTTTTCATTTCTGTATTCATAATAATCTCTGACTTTTTTTCTCACCTCTATTCTCTGCTGTCTTCCAGACTCAATATTTTCTCCTTCAGCGCCATATTTTATCCAGTATTACCACCTTTTATCTGATTCTTTGATCTACCTCAAACTACTGCTAATATTTCTTCTTCCAAGAATAGAGCCATGATTACTTCTTCCCGGCCACAAATCACTTCAGCAGTTTCCCTCCTTTGATATCCAAACCTATTCCCTCAGCTCCAATCCTGCTCTTCTTTTCCCCACCTCCCACGCATCCTCCAACAGGTTCCTTACTAGTTCCACTCTTCTCTAGCACTCTAAAATGGTGAGAAATTACAGAAGAAATAGACCCGAGTGTGACAATGCATCCAATATCCTTTTGAGATATACTGATGGTCAGAGGAAGGTTAAGACATGTGACTGTCAGTGAATGGGGTAATTGGAGTTCATACAGAATAGCACAGAAATATGCTCTTCAGCCCATCAAATCCATTTCAATCATCAAGTGCCCATGTAAACTATTCTATTCTCCTCACATTGTCATCACCCCCTCCTGAACTTTACTACTAACATAGTAACTAAGGGCAATTTACAATGCCCAATTAACCTACCAACAATTTTGAGGTGTGCAAGGAAGCCAAAAGCACCTGGATAAAACCCATATGGCCACAGGGAGAACATACACAATCTACACAGAGAGCAGCAGAGGTCAGCGTTGTAATGCAACAACTCTACTAGCTGTCACCACTGTTTCACTCCGGAGTTAGTGCAACTGAATATGGACATTCTTCACAGACAATCTAGGCGGGAGGTAGCTGTTTAGACTTGCCTTCACCCATTTCCAACTACTCTGCTGCATGCCACGTAGCTGTTCTTTCGATGGTTATGAAATCTGCTCTTCCAGAGTATACAGTAGGCAGAGACATCATTGGAGGTAAATCAAGTCAGCTGATATAGCAAACTGCTGTAAAATGAAGGCACCGTCTGTAATACCAGGTATAGGTGGTTTGTGATCCCCACAGTAATCAGAATCGTATTTATAATGCAACCTTCTATAAGGTAAGGCTTCTTAGGAATGCAACTCTGCCTTTTTAGCAGATCAACTTATTGAAATGACTGAAATGAAAATGCATCAATGTAAACATGAATGCAATACATGCATGTAAACAGTGAGGATCAGAAATCTCTTTTGGCTAGGTGTGGAGTCAATCTACAACTTTCATAAATGCATTATGTGTCCAGTCAATTTTACCATGAAACACTCTGACCGACTCCACCCATGCTGTGAAAGCCATTTTCATTCCTGGATGGCAGCTAAATAATGAATGCACCTAATCCAATTTTGTACATGTGATGCCTAAAGAGTAAATATATATTTTGTATATCCGTTAATGGAATTATACACTCCTTGGTTCAAACTGGACTCTAGAAGGACCTGTTTCCATGCTGTAAGACCATGACTAAATATCAAAAGTCACTCACACAATAGAACGTGCATTTGGAGGCTTTTGTCCATGGTAGTTAAATGGTGCTCTGAGTCCACATAAACTACATTCAAATACTCCTGGCTCTGGCTCTTCAACACACTTCATCTGAAACAAAGGTATCAAGAATCATTTCATTATGTTCATTATGATAACTGACTTCCATTTACATCACATTAAGTACAAAGATTTAATATCTCAAAGGCCTAGAAATAAGTAGTAACATCTTCGAATTTAGCTTCAACTTCAATTACTGTAATTGACTAACATGAGTAAATTAAGTTATTTCACCTGCATTCATAACAAAATGTTAATGCTGCTATCTGACCTTTGCTGAACTATTTACAAGACAGAACACTTATGTACCATTCCAATCTATGATTAAAGAAAAAAGATTATGGGTCTAAATTTTCAAATGATCTTTTGGAAACATATTTTTGTGTAAGTGAAGGAATGGGGTAGGAAAGTGAAAAGGATTTGGTGTTTTCCCAGCATATCCGACGAATAAACTCTTCTTGGGCTTCAAGCCAGGTATAGGTATTGATTAAAACAGACATTTCAATGACACACTGCTACCTTCTTCAAGGATGGTGCCTGAGTAAGCCTAGTCCTATTTATACCTCTGTGGTCAGTCTCTTCTGGCTGGTTAGTCCTCATCCAGTCAAAACAGTTGAATGCCAGCTCTTACTTGGAGTGAGACCTTCATCTTAGTTAACATTCTATAGAGCAAGCTATCCAAAAACTACCACTGGAAACTGCAGAGGAGGTAAGGATAGAGGTCTGAATGGCCCTAAAACGAGTCATTTTGCCAAATCAGAACATTACAGAAGGACAGTGCATGGCCCTCCAGGCACTATGGTGAAACCCAGCCATCATGATTTTACCAGTGGACAAAGGAAATGCAGTGGCCCTGCTGTCCTCCAAGGAATATCACAAGAGACTCCAACAGATTTTGGATGATCCCCTATAGAGAGTTCTACAGTAGGATCCCACGGATTCGCTTGTCAGGGTGACCTCCGCTTTACTGAAGAAATCTGGACTGCCAGCAGACATACGCGGGACACTTCTGCCTCATGTGCCAGTACCACCAAGACTTTATAGGCTCCCTAAGGCACACAAGCAGGGCTGCTCCTGAGGCCTAACATCAGTCTGACTTACTATCTCGCTAAGCATTAAACAACCATGCTATCTTCCTTTGCTGAGAACTACATCACAAATTCAACTGACTTCATTAAAACAATAACCAACATCCATCTGAACCCAGAGAACATAATGGTCAGTTTCATTGTGGTGTCCGTGTTCATGAGAGTTTCCAGATTGGTACTCCTGTGGTAAAGGATTGATAAGGATACCATTCACCTTTTTGAACAGACCCTTGTGTCGACACACTTCCTCTATAAGGGGAAATACAATGAGCAAACAGTCAGAGTGGCCATGGGATTCCCTTTGCCGCCAGCTATTACTGATTTCTTAGTGGAGGACTTTGAGGAGAGGGCTCTGAGTTCATCGCCCTTACACCCCAAATGTTGCTTCAAATGCATCAATGACACCTTCGTACTATGACCTCATGGACCTCAGGCACTCCAACAGTTCCACAACCATCTGAACAACATACATCCAAACATTCAATTTACAATGGAGATGCAGAAGAATGGTTGTCTCCTGTTCCTGGAAATTCTAATACAACGCAAACCAGACAGTAGCCTCAGAGATGGCGTCTATCGGAAACCCATTCACACAGACTTGTACCTCAACAATAATATCATCATCACGCCTCCCAATGTAGAGTGGTTCTTTCTACTTTAATTAACCGAGCAAAAACAATTTTGGACCTGGAGAGTCTCCCCAAGGAAATAAGAAGGTTGTGCATGATGTTCCTACAGAACGGCTACAAGGTTCAGGAAATCAATCAGGCCCTTAAAAGGGCTGACAGAAAACCCAGGAAACCTAACAATGAACAGGAACCGCAAACACGAGGAAATCTGCAGATGCTGGAAATTCAAGCAACACACACAAAATGTTGATGGAACGCAGAAGTACAGTTGACGTTTCGGGCCGAAACCCTTCGTCAGGACTAACTGAAAGAAAAGATAGTAAGAGATTTGAAGTAGGAGGTGGAGGGGAAATCCGAAAAGATAGAAGACAGGATTCCAGACCTAACCAGTTCCCCTCTACCACCACTCTCCTCCATCTAGCGGAATTAGTTCTCACTCTCAATAATTTCTCCTTTGGCTCCTCCCACTTCCTCCAAACCAAAGGTGTAGCCATGGGCACCCATATGGGTCCCAGTTATGCCTGCCTTTTTGTTGGCTTTGTGGAACAGTAAATGTTTCAAGCCTATACGGGTATCTATCCCCCTCTTTTCCTTTGCTACATCGACGACTGCATTGATGCTGCCCCCTGCACGCATGCTGAGCTCGTTGACTTCATTAACTTTGCCTCCAACTTTCACCCTGCCCTCAAGTTTACCTGATCCATTTCTGACACCTCCCTCCCCTTTCTTGATCTTTCTGTCCCCACCTTGGGAGACAACTTATCTACTGATATCTACTATAAGCCTACTGACTCTCTCAGCTACCTGGCCTATTCCTCTTCTCACCCTGTCCCTTGCAAAAATGCCACCCCATTCTCGCAATTCACCCCATTCCTCCGTCTCTGCCGCATCTGCTCTCAGGATGAGGCTTTTCATTCCAGGACGAAGGAGATGTCTTCCTTTTTAAAACAAGGGTGCTTCCCTTCCTCCACCAACAATTCTGCTCTCAAATGCATCTCTCCCATTTCCCGCACATATGCTCTCACACCATCTGCCCGCTATCTTGGGCTAGGGTTCCCCTTGACTTCACCTACCACCCCACCAGCCACTGGGTTCAATATATAATTCTCCGTAACTTCGGCCACCTCCAACAGGATCCCACTACCAAGCATATCTTTCCCTCCTGCCCTTTCTGCAAGGATCGCTCCCTACACAACTCCTTTGTCCATTTGTCCCACCCATCTCCCTCCTGGCACTTATCCTTGAAAGCGGAACAAGTGCTACACCTGCCCTTACGCTTCCTCCCTCACCACCATTCAGGGCCCCAGACAGTCCTTCCAGGTGAGGTGACCCTTCACCTTTGAGTCGGCACACTGCGTCCGGTGCTCCCTTTTATATATTGGTGAGACCCGATGCAGACTGGGAGACCATTTTGCTGAACACCTCCGCTCTGTCCGCCAAAGAAAGCAGGATCTATCCATGGCCTCTTCTACTGTCAAGATGAAGCCACATTCAGGTTGGAGGAACAACATCTTATATTCCATCTGGGTAGCCTCCAACCTGATGGTATGAACATTGATTTCTCTAACTTCTGTTAATGCCCCCCTCCCCTTCTAACCCCATCCCTTATTTATTCCCTCCTTTTTTTTCTCTCTCTGCCCCTCTCACAATCACTCTTTGCCTGTTCTTCTCCCTCTGGTGCTCCCCTCCCCCATTCTTTCTCCCTAGGCCTCCTGTCGCATGATCCTTTCCCTTCTCCAGCTTTGTATCCCTTTTGTCAATCACCTTTCCAGCTCTCAGCTTTACCCCACCCCTCCGGTCTTCTATCATTTCACATTTTCCCCTCCCCCTCCTACTTTCAAATCTCTTACTATCTTTCCTTTCAGTTAGTCCTGATGAAGGGTCTTGTCCTGAAACGTCGACAACGCTTCTCCCTATAGAGGCTGCCTGACCTGCTGCATTTTGTGTGTGTTGCTTGAATTTCCAGCATCTGCAGATTTCCTCGTGTTTGTCTACAACCTTATCATCCACATTTGAGATAAAGTTCATAAATCCATGATGAGCAGAGTTAGGGTGGATAGTCACAGTCTTTTCCCAGTGTTGGGAAGTCTAAAACTAGAGAGGATAGGTTTAAAGTATGAGAGGAAAGTCTTAAAGGAGACCTTTAACTCGGGGCATTGTGCTTATATCTACTGCAATGAGCTGCCAGATGAAGTGATAGAAGCGGCATTTAAACAGGCACATGGACAGAAAAAGATTAGAATGATAGGAGCCAAATAGGACTAGCTATGTCAGCAACTTGTTAGATATGGTGAATAATTCTACATCCATGAAATATTCAAAGCCTCCTAAAATAAATACAAAATAACCATAGACTTCTGGAAATCCCATGCCTACAACCACTAAAAGTGGAGGAGCAGCATTCAAGATGATTTGACAACCTGAAATCCATGCATTGGGAACACACAGAGGCTCAGCCAGCTCCATCAGTGGCACCAGCCTCCCCACCATAAGGACTTCTTCAAAAGACAGTACCTCAAGAAGGCAGAGCTGATCATGAAGGACCTTCACCATCCGGGACACGCTCCCTTCTCATTACTACAGAAGAGGACCATCTCAGAAATTAACTGCTCAGCCTGGTGTGTGGAAGAGTTTGTGATTCCCACATTGGTGTCATTAGCCCTTTCAGAACCCAGAAAACCATAATAAGTCACCTTCAATCCCAAGGACTGTCCAAGAAGGAGAAAAACATTTAGTTGGGCAGCATGGATCTGTTCACCATATAACTATATATAACCATATAACAATTACAGCACAGAAGCAGGCCATCTCGGCGCTTCTAGTCCATGCTGAACGCTTACTCTCACCTAGTCCCACTGGCCCGCACTCACCCCATAACCCTCCATTCCTTTCCTGTCCATATACCTCTTCCAACCACTGAGGTCAGGGTAACTGGCCTATAATTTCCTTTCTTCTGACTCCCTCCTTTCTTGAAGAATGGAATGGCATTTTCAATTTTCCAATCCTCCAGACCATTCCAGAATCTAGTGATTCTAGAAAGATCATTACTAATGTTTCCACAATCTCTTCAGCTATCTCTTTCAGAACCCTGGGGTGTAGTCCATCTGGTTAAGATAACTTACCAACCTTCAGACCTTTCATCTTCCCAAGCACCTTCTCCCTAGTAATAGCAACAGCACTCACTTATGCTCCCTCACATACTCAAACTTCTGGGATACTGCTAGTCTTCCACAATGAAGATTAATGCAAAATACTTATTCAGTTCATCCGCCATTTCCTTGACCCTCATTACTACCGCTCCAACATTATTTTCTGCAGCCCACTATCTACTCTCACCTCTCTTTTACTCTTTATGAATTTGAACATTTGGTATCCTCTGATATTATTGGCTAGCTTACCTTCATACAGTATTTCATCTTTCTCTCTTATAGCTTTTTAGTTGCCTTTTGGTGATTTTTAAGTTTCCTAATCCTCCAACTTCCCATTCATTAATGCTCTATTTTCGGTGCTCTCTTTTATTTTTATTTTGGCTTTGCAGTACAATACATAATAAATACAGAAAATAAATTAAAGCATATATGTACATTAAATAGTTAAATTAAGAACAGTAGCGCAAAAATAGAAATAAAAAGGTGAGGTAGAGTTTATGAGCTGCAATGTCCATTTAGAAATAGGGTGGCAGAAGGGAAGAAGCTGCTCCTGAATCGCTCAGTGTGTGCCTTCAAGCGTCTGTACCTCCTTCTTGACGGTAACAATGAGAAGAGGGCATGTTTTGGGTGATGGGGGTCCTTAATAATAGATGCCACCTTTCTGAAGCACCGCTCCTTGAAGATGCCTTGGATATTAGGGAGGCTAGTACCCAAAATGAAGCCGACTAATTTTACAACCTTCTGTAGCTTTGTACTTTGACAACAACTTCACTTTGAAAGTGAATTTTATGAAACAATATACTGTTGAAGCACAGTACCTACGCCTACCTTTTATTCGGTCTAGAAATTCAAATTCCCACCTCCCAGGAGGAAGGTCTGCCGTTAACCCTTCAGTGCCGTTCACTCATCATGAGCACAGTGTTGGGTTTTCGACGTGACGCGCTTGTTCCCCTCCCCACATACGCAGCTTGACCTCCTCCTCCCCCCCGTCTGTCAGTGTGAAAGAACCCGCCGGTCACCATCCTACCTCCAACACCACACAGGTACCATCCCCATCAGCGGCGTCATCCCACCCTCTCGCGAGAGTTGGGGTACGCGGTGACGCGCCCCTCTCCCGCTTTGATGAGGCGTAACCATCACTGCCCTTCCCGGCTGAGCGCGACGTCTCGCGGCTGGTGACCGCTATCTCGCGGTAATTAGGCACGCTCCTCTCGTGTGGCCCCGCCTCTCAGCCCTCTGCCCCGGATCGCTCGGAGGAGCACGCAGCCGATGCTGGGCTACTCGAGGCGGCGGCGTGAAGTGGCGGCGACGTCGGCTCATCCACGCTGTGCTCTCCCCAGTTCTTCCCCCGAGCGGAGCGGACAGCCTCGCTGCTTGGCCTAAGATGGACGGCCAGAACGGTGATTTCAACATCCTGCTGGCCACCGATTCGTACAAGGTAGGCGCCGAACGGATGCTGCCCGACCTGCTGAGTTCATCCAGCTTTTTTTGTGCGTCTTGAGGGCTGCTCCCGCCGGCTGCAGATGTGTCGGTGAACTCTCACCATAGGCCGCGTTGCTCCTGTTCGGAAAGGTGAAACCATAATGGGTCAGGCGCTTCCCTACTCCCCCCACCCCCCTCACATACACATCCCATACTCACGCTGTTTATGAGAGATCAAGTATCCGGAGGACCTAGGCCTCGCCTCGTTGCCCCAGGGATGGGTAGACGCGGGGAGAACTGCCCGCCCGTATCTGTCGGTGTCCCAGTTAGAATGCTGGTAGAACGGCGGCAAAAAACCGCCTGAATTCATTGAAACGTTTTGGTGTATAGGTTACTTCACGTCCGCTGTTCGCCTCAAGCTGATCTAGGAAATCAAAACCGAAACCCCTCTCGTCATCAGAGATTTTTGCCAATGCTAGAAAATCCCACCCTCTCTGTTCAATACCCCGAAAAATGCGTCTCGTGTCCGTTAATATTGCCAATTTTAAGTGGGGTGGGAGCAAATGACCAGCGGTCAAATGATGGGGTGGGAACACGAGGTCCCCGAGTTGTATGACTGAAAACAAAGTTTAGCCGAGTAAACTATTTCGCTGGAATGGATTAGGCAACTTTTTGTGGTTTGGGAGCACAATTCCAGTAATTGTATAAGTAGTAGTTGAAAAGTGTGTCCCTTTTTTATCATTGTCTTTGTGAATTGGAGTAAAAGAAATGTAAACTATGATAACTTTTCAATCGCTCCGATAATTTTTGTTTTGTATATTATTTTATTAGATTTTACTCGAACTGCAGTGTGGACCGATTAAAATTCAGTTACCATGAGGAGGCAGTATTTCACGGCTTTATATAGCGAAAGTAAATGACCTAATCATAGAAACGTAAAACATAGAAAACATACAGTACGGGCCCACAAAGCTGTGCCGAACATGTCCCTATCTCAGAAATTACTAGGCTTACCTATAGCCCTCTATTTTACTAAGCTCCATGTACCTCTCCAAAAGTTCCTTAAAAGACCTTGTCGTATCCGCCTCCATCACCATTGCTCACATCCCATTCCACTCACTCACCACACTCTAAGTATAAAAAAAACACTTACCCCTGACATCTCCTCTGTACCTACTCCCCAGCACTTTAAACCCGTGTCCTCTTGTGGCAACCATTTCAGCCCTGGGAAAAAGCCTCGACTATCCACATGATCAATGCCGTTCATCATCTTATACACCCTATCAGGTTATCTCTCATCCTCCGTCGCTCCAAGGAGAAAGGGCCGAGTTCACTCAACCTGTTTTCATAAGACATGCTCCCCAATCCAGGCAACATCCTTATAAATCTCCTACACCCTTTCTATGGCTTCCACATCTTTCCTGTATTGACTTGACCAGAACTGAGCACAGTACAAGTGACCAGGGTCCTATGTAGCTGCAACAGTACCTTTCTGCTCCTGAATTAAATCCCACAATTGATGAAGGCCAATACACCGTATGCCTTCGTAACCACAGCCTCAACCTGTGCAGCTGCTTTGAGCATCCTGTGGACTCAGACCCCAAGATCCCTCTGATCCTCCACCCTGCCAAGAGTCTTATCATTAGTGCTATATTCTGCCATCATATTTGACCTACCAAAATGAACCACTTCACACTTAGCTGGGTTGAACTCCATCTGCCACTTGTCAGCCCAGTTTTGTATCCTATCAATGTCCCATCGTAACCTCTGACAGTTTTCCACACTATCCACAACACCTCCAACCTTTGTGTCATCAGCAAACTTACTAACCCATCCCTCTACTTCCTCATCCAGGTCATTTATAAAAATCACAAAGAGTAAGGGTCCCAGAACAGGTCCCTGAGGCACACCACTGGTCACCGACCTCCATGCAGAATATGACCCATCTACAATCACTCTTGTCTTCAGAGAGCAAGCCAGTTCTGAATCCACAAAGCAATGTCCCCTTGGATCCCATGCCTCCTTACTTTGTCAATAAGCCTTGCATGGGGTACCTTATCAAATGCCTTGCTGAAATCCATATACACTACATCTACTGCTCTACCTTCATCAGTGTGTTTAGTCACATCCTCAAAAAATTGTTAATTATTAGCGGTGCAGTATATGATAGCATTGAGTTTGGTTTGAAATATATCTTTTACAGTTTAAAACATGTTTCTAATCCATTAAAAAGAATGTTAATTGAGTTAAAGCTATTGATTTGCACGAGCCATTAAAAAATTAAAACTACCTGTGAGTTTCACTATAGTAATATATAAAAATAATATAATGTGAAATAATGGGTTTTGCAAATTTCATATACCTTTTTTTCTCAGTTGCTTAATATGGGTAATATTGATATCATCATCTAGTCCAATAGCAAACACAATATTTTCTTTCAGAGCGCATTGACATTCAAACCCTTCCGAAGAGCATTATTTGTTATTTTAAAATCTGCGTTACAAGATTCCATATTTTAATCATGTACATAAATTCATGAGTACTAAAGTTCACTTATGGCTTGATTTCTGTAAAGATCAGTTCTTTATTTAAAATGCTGGAAAACTTGACCGGTGTTTGAAAGCATAATTTGGTTGAAATTATTTTACAGCCCTAATCTATCCTGGAGATTCAGTGATCTATTTCTGATGCTGCCAATAACTCTTGGGCGTTTTATAATACTTGCTATTAAATGAAAACAATATAAACTTACAACAGGATTCAAGTGCAGTTCTTGGAGATCATTTTCAGAAGATTCTGTTTATTGTTGAACATAATACTTCAGAGTTTTCTTCTGTATTGGCTGCTATTTTGTGTTATGACTTGGCAGAGGAATTGCCATAAATGGAAGAAAGCTTTGTGTTTTACTCCTAAAGCATTTCAGAATCAAGGAAACTGTACAAATTAAACAATTTCTATGAAATATTTGCAGCAGAGGAAGTCAGAATATTGTAGTTCGGCAAATTCAAGCAGAACACTGTTTCATAAGACAGACCTTATGAAGTGTCATTTGTGGTGAAGTTTTTTTCATGTTTTGCACAGTGTATATCAAGTATTCCAAGAAGATAATGGGAACACTCGGTATTTGACATGTCACTGGAATGGTACTCAAGCTTACCAAGTTTTGGTGACAAGCCAATTGTGCCCATTTATACCATAATTTCTATATAAACTCGCTTCAAAAACAATAGAGTCTGCTGCTAAACTCTTACCATGTTTTTCTTTATAAGTCATAATTTATTCAAGGCTGAGAGATATTCCTGGTCTATAGGAACATTCAGGGTTATGGTCAAGATCAAATAGGCAATGATTTTTACTGAATAGTAAAGCAATCCTGGTTTTTCTTATGTTCTTTGAATCTTTGCTCTAGAAGGGTGATACAGGAGCTTAGGTAAATCAGAATCACAGTATCATATCCAGAATTAGTTTCTTTCTCTTGATCATTGTGTACTGAGTTATTTTTTTCATTTTCAAAAGCCAGTGGATTCCCTTACCACCTTTCCTATGGGCACTGATTCCAAGTCATCACTATTTGCTGTTTAAGAAATATAGATGATAGAAAAATGTGGGGCTTTGTAGGAAGGAAGGGTTAGATTGATCTTGGAGTATGTTAAATGGCCGGCACAACATCATGGACCAAAGGGGCTGTACTGTGCTATAGTGTTCTGTGTTCCTTTACTGTCTGGATAATTGCAACTAGGTTTTAAATCAAAGCAGTCGTGTTAAAGAAAAACATTCAAGAAAACTTAGAATTAATTGCTAGCATTTAATCACTGGAAAATATTGGCATGATTTTCCACCCTACTTTCCTGGGTGCTAGTTTTCAAGGCTAATTGCTAACAAGTGTAGTAATTTTCAGAATTAGTCTTGCTGGTTCAGTGAGTGATTATCCTTTGATTATAACAGTGTCTGCCTCTCCTAGTACACATGAGCTGATCATAAGAATTAATTGTTTTCAACTTTCATAGCCTGACGCATTGTCTGGATGTGCATTTATACCCAAAATAATTGTTTAACTTGATTTTCAACTCTGAGGAGGATAGCTCAAAAACAGGTTTAAACTGCTAGCAGCAGTTTCCCAAGTTGTTTCTTCACTGGATAGTTAATTTTGGTGGCATATAAAGAACATACTAGGTTGAGTTGTTCTCCAATCTTGGCAATTTGCCTGCTAATATTTTGTCACAAGCAAGGAGACATCATAGAACATAGAAATCTACAACACATTACAGGCCCTTCAGCCCACAATGTTGTGCCAAACATGTAACCTACTCTAGAGACTGCCAAGAATTTACCTAGCACATAGCCCTCTATTTTTCTAAGCTCCATGTGCCTATCTAAGAGGCTATATTGTATCCGCTTCCACTGCCGCTGGCAGTGCATTTCCACACACCCACCACTCTGTATGGAAAAACTTGCCCCTAACATCCCCTTGGTATCTATTTCCAGGCACCTTAAAACTATGCTCCCCCTTGTGTTAGGCATTTCAGCTCTGGGGACCAGGGCCTTGTATAGCTGTAACATTATCTTATGGCTCTTGAACTCAGTCACACAATTCATGAATGTCAACACACCATACGCTATCTTGACAACATTGTCAACCTGCACAGCAGCTTTGAGAGCTTGATGGGCATTAATCCTAAGATCTCTCAGATCCTCCACACTGCCAAGAGTCTTACATTAATATTATATTCTGTCTTCAAATTTGAGCTCCCAAAATGAACCACTTCACACTTATTTGGGTGAAGTCCATCTGCCACTTCTCAGCACAGTTCTGCATCCTATCGATGTCCTGCTGTAACCTCTGACATCCCTCCACATTATCCACAACACCTCCCAACTTTGTGTCATCAGCAAACTTACTAACCCACCCTTGCACTTATTCATCCAGGTCATTTATAAAAATCAGAAAGAGTAAAGGTCCCATAACAGATCCCTGCGGAACACCACTGGTCACCGATCTCCATGTAGAATACGAACCATCTACAACCTTCTGTGGGCAAGCCAGTTCTGGATCCACAAAACAAGGTCTCTTTGGATCCCATGCCTCCTTACTTTCTGAAGGAGCCTTGCATGGGGAACCTTCTCAAATGCCTTACTGAAATCCATATACACTACATCCACTGCTCTACCTTCACAAGTGTGTTTTGTTACATCCTTAAAGAATTCAATCAGGCTCGTAAGGCACGACCTGCCCTTGACAAAGCCATGCTGACTCTCCCTAATCAGATTATGTCTCTCCAACTGCGCATAAATCCTGCCTCAGGATCTTCAACAACTTGCTCACCACTGAAGTCAGATTCATTGGTCTTATAATTTCCTGAGTTACCTCCACTCCCTTTCTTGAACAAGGGTACATTTGCAACCCTCCAATCCTCCAGTACTTCTCCCGTCCTTATCAATGATGCAAAGATCATCACAAGAGGCTCAGCAATCTCCTTGCTCGTTTCCCACAGTAGCCTGGGGTATTATTTCATCTGGTCCTGGTGACTTATTTAACCTAATGCTTTTCAAAAGCTTCAGCACACCCTCTTCTTAATGTCAATAAGAAATGTCTATCATCACTGGCACTGTTTATTGTAGTACGTCCTTCGAATGCTTGGCATTTATATACTTTTCAATCAGCTGATTCTACATTTTGGAAATTCAATTGTGATGTGAGGAGGAAATACCGTGGCTGATTGGCTATGTGCTGAACTTTGTGGTCTGGCATTTTTCTCATATGGGCTCATAAATAGGATCAAGGTCTATGTGTTTGTGTACTCTGTAAAGAATTGCTGACGGAAAGCCATGCTTCTAGGAATTCTCTTGCATGACACTTGCTTGCTTGCACTATGAATCATTGCCCAAGCGGCATTACCAACTCTCCTTAGTCTCTACCCATGAACATCAAGAGGGGCACAAATTTGACTGGCCATCAGTGAAAATCATGGCACAAGCGAACACGCAGCATGAAAGAGAATTTCTAGAAGCATGGCTTTCTGCAAACATTACTGTAAACAAACCCATAGACCTCGATCCTGTTAGCCCATACGGGAAAAATTCCAGATCACAAAGTTCGGCCCACCGCCAATCAGTGGCAATATTTCCTCCCCCTTGACACAATTGTATTTCCAAAATATAGAATCAGCTGAATTTGAAAAGTATGTAAAGCCCCAACATTTAGAGGACACACCACAGTCAACAGCACGCTGATGATATCTCCTCACATGGTGACGAAACATTTGTAGGTAAATTATCAAGATCAGGGAACAACTCAACCCAAGAATCAATCCCCTGAGCTACACATCTGCATTATTTCCAACATACTATGTCTAATTGAAAGCCAACTTGACCCTCTGCAAATCTGCAAAAATCTGTTAACAGTGCTCACTTGAAAAGAAATGTTTGATCAAGGACTTTAATGAACTGTTGAATATTCAGTATTTTGTGTATAAAAAATTGATCATTTAAGTTAGAGCTTTATATTCAAATTCAAAGGATGTTTATTATTGAAGTGCGACTGCAGTATACAACCCTGAGATTAGTCTTCCCCACTGATAGACATGAAACAAAGAAAACCATGGAACCCGTATCTATCTTGCTTCCTCCCTCCTTTGAATAAATTTATCAGGTGTGAAAACTGTTAGGTTCATGATGCATGTGGAATTGAGGAAATATTTTGTATCCTTGAGTTTTTTTTGAAGAGCACAAGCCATTTTGAATTGATTTAGTACATTACAGCTCCAACCTGCTAAGAGACTTTATGCAGATGAGGAAATTTGTTGATGTTTGTCCTCCTGGAACAGGTAGCATAACATTCTCACAGGGTCCTCTGGTGACTTGTAAATCAGTAGTTTGGATGGATCCCACATTTTTCAAGAACTATACTTGACTGAAATGCCACTTTTGGAGTTAACTGTCATTGCATCTTTTTTTTCTGGATATTTGGTGAAAACAGTCAGATCTCCAGGGAGTGTGCTGGTAACAAATATTTCCAGATAGGGACATTATTTTGGTGGCTCATCCTTTTTGTATTCAATATTTTTTTTAATTAATTTTGAGTTTTTACAATGCAACAAAAGAAAAAAAATTAGAGTTTTATACAGTTTTTTTAAAAGAGTAAGTTATTTTTGGCAATCCTGTTTGACTTTTCCATCTAAAGATCATGGGTTGATTCTGAAATTAAAGGAAATGCTGGTAGTTACCGATGGAATTGTGGGCATTTTTCCTGTAAGTTTAAATTTCCAACAGCAGAGTACACACTTAAGTGGATCTAGCAAGACTAGGTCCATTAATTTGACTGAAGAATTACAGCAAAAAAAGTAAGAGTATTATTAATGACAGATTATAGTTATGTTTTGAATCATCTGTGTATCTGTTAATTTTACCACTTTTTAGTTGTTTAATGGGCATTAACAGGTTTGATACTTTTGAAAGCTGGTTAATTCACTGGTGATGAAGCTTGTTCTTGCCTCCCTGCCCCCTCCATGTGCTGAATTGCACCATACAAGACCCAGCCACTGCATAGAACTTTGCTATTACGGAGTTGGCAAGTTCAGAAGTGTTGGATCTTGAAAAGGTAACATCTTGCATGCCGTGTAGGTCAGTGATGAGCTGGCAGCAAGTTCTGACCTATACATTTGGCTCTGAATTCTCTGCCTAACTTCAAGAGGCAACATTAGGAAAAGCCATCAATACTCTGCAATTTTCTATAAAGTCAGGCTAAGTCTACAAGTTTGTTGTGAATGAAGTACAGCCTTTTTTAACTTTATACTTTTAAAGTTTCTGATGCTACATCCAAGCTGTTGATTTCATTTTTTTAAGGATCTATTTCCTTTGAAAAGAAACATAGCTGGTTGAGGAACAGAACAAGTCTCCAAACACAGTACATTCATTGGTTTCTCTAAAATTATAACTATTGTCCTTCTGAAACATTAGCTTTTGTGTTGCCTTTGCAATTTGCTGAATATCCTCCATCTGTCACCTGCTATTTGCTGGATGATTGCACTAAACTGGTCTTTTAATCATGGGATCTGTTCATCATGAAATAGCTTGCAAAACATTTCCATTAGATCAAAGGACAATATTTCTCAGAATTATGACAGTGCAAATTATGTTGTACTGATATTGCACATTAGCTCAAATGGATCTCTTCTGCTTGACAACATAGACCCAGACTTTACCATTTAGTCAAGAAAATGGCAATTCAAAAGGAAGGGTTGCATGGTTTGACTTGTTGAATATTAAGTATGTAGAATCAAATTAATACAATTGTGAATATTGCTCCTACTAATTTTAATCAGATCGTTCATTTCAACTTAGCAGGATTTAGCCATTTGGATTTTTGAACATTGGCCACCATTCTGTATAATCATGGTTGATTGTCTATCTCAATACCACATTTCTACTCTCTCACTATTGTTCACTGATGTCTCATACCTGCTGCTATCATCAGTTCTGTAATTGGTCATTATTCCACTTGTTTATGCCAAATTAAGCATTATTTACAATGAGTTTCTACAAAGAACTGGCACATGTTTACCTTACTATATTATTCTCATCAAATCCTAGCCGGAAGGAGCAGCTGGTGATTGTGAACTTTGCTTCTTTTTGATATCTGTTGTGTTTCCAAAGATGTTAACTAGACAGAGGTGCCTGTACACACTTTGTTTTAATTCAGTAAAAGTAATCAGTTTCACGTGGATATGAGCTGTATTTATTGTCTTCCATTTTATCTATTTCAAGGTGACTCACTATCAGCAATATCCACCCAATACAACCAAGGTCTATTCTTACTTTGAATGTCGTGAAAAGAGGACGGAAAATAAATCCAACAAGGTGCAATATGATGAAACTGTGTTCTATGGTTTGCAGTACATTCTGAAGAAATATCTTGCAGGTATGATTTTTTTTGAAGTATGGTCTTGATAAATTAGTACTTCTTACAATATTTGCAGTATTTATATTGAACCTCCACTACTGGCTCTGATTCTGTTTAGTCTGATATTTTCCTGTTTAGGTCAGATTAGCAATCTTCAGGTTTCAGTTGATTGCCCAGTGGCACAACTTTTAGAGCCAATGCTTCATGGTACCAGAAACCTTGGTTTAATCCTGATCTCCAGTGCTGTCTGTGTGGAGTTAGCATGCTCTCTCTGTGACACTGTTTTTCCTCTGGATGCTCTGGTTTCTTCCTATATTCCTAAGACGTGTATGTTGGTAGGTTGATTGAGCACTGTAAATTGCCCCTAGTTTGTAGTTGAATGATGGAATCCATGAGAAGCTGATAATGTAAGAATAATAATAAAAAAGATTAATGTAAATGGATGGTTGATAGTTGGTATGGACTTGATGGGTCGATGGGCCTCTATCTCTGACTCAAATAAGGCCTAACCAGATCTCTAATTCGAATCGTTTGTACTATTGTTGTTATCAGCATCAAAACAAATCCAATTTTTGGAGCAGCATCTTGCTGTCCCTTTGCATCTGATCCTGTGAGACAAAATTTATACGGGAAATCTTGCTAGGCAGACTTGTATTTTAAATTAAAGTATTGTCAAGAACACAATACAGGGGAAAATGGGAACAAGAGTAGGTCACCTGGTACACTCAAGCCTGCTCTTGTACCCCATCCACACCTTATCCCAGTTCTATATAATCATGACTGATGTACTTCTGGCCTCAGCTTCTCTGTACTAGATTCCATTACTTTCAATTCCCCAGTATTTCACAAAGTTTTAATATCTCTGATCTCACTTCCACAAATAGAGAATTCAAGAGACCTCCCCCCCCCCCCCCCCCCCACCTGCCTTTTATAAGAGGACATTTTCACATAGTTTGGATTTAAATAACTTAACCAATAACTTAACCCTAATCTTGGAACTACATCACCTTGTTTGAGGCAAGAAACATCCAAATCAAGAAAACATGATGTCAGTGTCACACTCACTTCAGATCTTGTAAGATCACTCCTTATTTTACAGAGTACAGGCCCAACTTGTTTAGCCGCATTTGATGACAGCAAGTATGAAGTTAGATGTAGAAGGTCAAATTTGAAAATGTATTAAACATTAATATTCAGAAAAATGTGTGGGGGACTTCCGGTAAGATGGCGATTGCTTAGCTGTTCCGAACTTTTGTTCTGTTACTGTCGCTATCTTTGCACTGAATGTCTCCATTTTTTAAACCTTAGTCAGGAACTTTTTCGGTACCTCTTACTTGCCTGTGAACACATCTAACTTACAATGTCTAGCAAGAGCTCTAAATCCGGGAGAAAGGAAGCTCCGGCTCTCTCAGACGAGACCCTGGCTGCGCTCGGTCAGCTCCAAGACGAAATTTTAAAGGAATTCAAAACCGCTTTCAAACAGTTGGAGGTCAAGATTGATCAAATCAACGACAAGGTGAGCAAACATGCCCAACACTTATCTCGCATCAATTCGACTTCTGAAGATTCAGAAAGTCGTGTTCGATACTTGGAGACTCTCTATTCCAGCTTGGAGGAAAAGTGTAACAAACTCCTTTTCAAAACGGTGGATCTTGAAAATCGCAGCAGACATTGCAATTTTAGAATTCTTAGATTGCCAGAGGCCACCGAACAGGGATCAACAGTGAAGTTTTTCGCCGAGTTTCTCTGTGAGATATTCGGGAAAGATTTGCTCCGGAACCCGCCTGAGCTCGAACGGGCACACCGGGTCTACGTTCCCCCCGGAATTCTGGGCAACCGCCCGCGACCAGTAATCTTGTGCTTCCATCAATACCAGGTAAAACACCGTCTGATCGTAGAGGCACGTCGCAGAGGTTCTTTTATTTTCCAGGATACAACCATTCGCTTTGTGGAAGATTTTGCACCCCAGACCTTAAAGATGCGCGCTGAGTTTAAAGGTGCAATGAAAGTGCTTTTTGATCGTGGTTTTAAACCTTCGCTTCAGTCCCCTGCTGATCTACGAATCAAACTTAACACTGGGAAATTCAAATGGTTTAAGTCAGCCAAGGAAGCTGAAGCATTTGTGGCAAGTCTTCCGGCTATCCAGTCATCTTCGGAACCCGATCAGACCTCCTAAAATGGTGGATAAGTACTTCTCATAGTAAAATTACTTTTTCTGGACTCAGACATCATTCAGACATTATTCATTGAAACTCTAAGGGCTGTTCACAATCTCTCCCTGGAATTGGTGTGTGTGTAATCTATCTTTTATTGTTGTACAACTTTATCTACAGAGTTCTACAACTGACTTTAACTTGTTTTGGAGGTTTGAAGTCTTCAGTGAAGGCCTTCCTGTTTGTTGGTTCACAGTTTAATTGCCGATCTATTTTTCCTTCTTTTTATATTTATTTATTTTATTATACTTTTTTCTTTTCTTCACCCTTTTTTTCTAATTTCTGAATTTTTTTTCTCTCTTTGTAAGTGGTTGATAAATACTCGTCTTGAATTTATAATTTTCCCCTTCCTCTCCTTTTTTTATCCCTTTTTTTTCCTTTCTCTTACTTTATTCTTCTATAATTTTTTCGCTGGCAGATTAGGTTTGGTCCTCTTCCGATTTTCTCTGTATTAAGTTTTATATTCCTGCAGAAGGTCTTCTAATCTGTAGTTATGTTTTTTTAGTGCATAAACTAGTTACTATTTATTGTAGTATTTACACGGAACTGCTGTTAATGACACAGATCTGGAAGTTGTATTCGGGTTAATTTTTTTGGTAGAGCTAGCTACTTGTTTTGGTAGCCATCTAGTTTTGGGTTGTTTGGGTGGGGTGGATTTTCTAGTTCCAACATCACTCACTGTATATATTATATCTCTTTATTGCTCAGGACATGTATATGTTTTGATTTTACGAATCTATGTTTACATCTCTGCTCCCAGACTGCTATTGTACTGCTTGACTTTTTATATGCCTTCTGCCTTTTATGCATTAGTAATGGATAATGGCTAGTGCACTTAAATTCGTGAGCTGGAACATAAAGGGATTGAATCGCCCTGTTAAAAGGAGGAAGGTATTCTCACATATCAAACAACTCAAAGCTGACATTGCTTTCTTTCATGAAACTCATATTCGTTGTTCTGATAACTCCCGGCTTTTGTCAAGGTGGGCGGGTCAGCATTTTCATTCATCCTTTACCGCTAAAGCTAGGGGTGTCTCCATTCTTATTAACTCAAATATTCCTTTTGAACTCCATAATAATATATCTGATATAAATGGCCGTTTTATTATTGTTTCTAGCAAACTATATAACACTAAAGTTGCACTAGCAAACCTGTATGCCCCCAACTTTGATGTTAATTTTTTTGAACGGTTTTTTTCCTCACTACCAGACTTAAACTCATACTCTCTTATACTGGGTGGTGACTTTAATTGTTGGTTAGATCCCAATTTGGATCGATCGTCCGCTGTTACTAGACCACCTACTAAATCTGCCTTAGCTATCCAATCGTTTCTCTCTAATTATGGTATCTCTGATATATGGCGTTTCCTCCATCCTACGGAGAGAGATTATTCTTTTTTCTCACATGTTCACCATACCTTAACTAGAATTGATTATTTCTTACTCGATAACCAACTTATCCCATTTACCCACTCTTGTGACTATCAGAGTATACTGATCTCTGACCATGCCCCAATTACTCTCTCTCTGAATTTGCCTGGTCTCCCTCAGAGGAATAAACACTGGCGGTTTGATTCAACTTTACTATCGGATGATGATTTTTTAAAATTTATTAAGGATCAGATAACCTTTTATTTTAACACTAATACATCACCTGAAGTGCCATCCCAGATTGTCTGGGATGCCATGAAAGCATATCTGAGGGGGCAAATAATCTCTTACACAGCAAATCTCAACAGAAGATCCCGTGCAGATCGATTAGACCTCATTAACCAGATTAAAGAATTGGATCAAATATATGCCCAAACTAAGAACCCTGAATTATACAAGAAGCGTGTTGAACTCCAAACTAAATTTAACCTTCTGTCCACGCAACCTGTCGAACGCCAACTTCTCAAAAGCAAGAGTCGCTTTTACATTCATGGGGATAAGTCTGGTAAATTCCTAGCCAATCAGCTGAGGCGTTCCAAAGCCAAACAACATATTACAAAGATCCGGGAGGAGAACGGAGACTTTACATCGGATCATTTAGAAATTAATGACGCATTTAAAAATTTTTATTCTCGGCTTTATTCCTCTGAATCTCTGAATGACAATATCTCTGTTGATCAATTTTTACAGAATCTGAATATCCCCTCACTTTCATCTGACTTCAAAGCCAAACTCAATGCGCCTATGTCATTAGAAGAAATATCTACTGCAATTTCTGCATTGTCCTCAGGGAAATCTCCTGGACCTGATGGGTTCCCTGTAGAATTTTACAAATCATTCTCTTCTCTTCTTTCTCCTCAGTTACTTTCAGTATTATCTGACTTGTTTAATTACGGCAAACTGCCACCCTCTTTCAGTGAGGCATCTATTATTCTTCTTTTAAAAAAGGGCAAAGACCCAACAGAGTGTTCCTTGTATAGGCTGATCTCTCTGCTCAATGTTGATGTAAAGATCTTAGCTAAAGTTTTGGCTCATAGATTAGAAACCGTCATTCCCTCCATTATCTCTGATGACCAAACAGGCTTTATTAAAACCCGTTTCCCTTTTTTTAACATTCGGCGTTTATTTAATATCTTATACTCACCTCCAACTGGGATTCCTGAATGTGTTATTTCCCTCGATGCGGAGAAAGCATTTGATCGTATAGAGTAGAACTACCTTTTTGCAGTTTTAGAAAAATTTTACCTTGGCCAAAGTTTCATCTCTTGGATCCAATTGCTGTACCTGTGTCCTACTGCCTCTGTTTTAACCAATTTTCAGAAATCCCAAGTATTTAATCTCAAACGTGGCACCCGCCAGGGATGCCCCTTAAGTCCCTTTCTCTTTGATTTGGCTATGGAACCTCTGGCAATAGCATTTCGAAACTGCCCTGAATTGACTGGGATTTGGAGAGGGGGTGTTGAGCATAAAGTTTCTCTCTATGCTGATGACTTATTACACTTTCTCTCAAATCCGTCTACATCCTTACCTCTAATGTTTTCACTTCTTGACCAGTTTAGCCAGATCTCTGGCTATAAACTTAATTTACATAAGAGTGAACTTCTCCCAATTAATAAAGAAGCACAAGAACTAACATTTCATGATCTCCCTTTTAAAGTAGTCTATAATCAATTTACTTATCTTGGAATTACAGTCACAAGGAAGTTTAAAGATCTCTTTCGTGAAAACTTTGCCAACCTTTCATATGCTATAAAACAGAGTCTGGTACAATGGTCACCTCTATCTATGTCTTTGGTAGGTCGTATTAATGTTGTTAAAATGTATGTTCTCCCCAAATTTTTATACCTATTTCAATCTATCCCAATTTTTATTCCTAAATCTTTTTTTGATTCCTTAGACTCTATTATTTTGTCATATCTGTGGCAGAATAAGCGCTCTAGAATTAATAAAATCCATCTCCAAAAATCAAAAAAAGAGGGTGGCATGGCTTTATCTAACTTTCGTTTATATTATTGGGCAGCTAATACACGTTGTGCTACCTTCTGGTCTTTCTTCCATGGCCAACCCGAGTGCCCTAACTGGGTGGCGATGGAGCTAAGCTCCACCAAAGAATTATCTATCTCTGCACTTCTTGGCTCTGCACTCCCTAGTAGTCTGCCCAGATCAATAGCTAATCCTCTTGTTAAACACACTTTGCGTATATGGGCTCAGATCAGGAAATGCTATGGTTTCCAGGGGTTTTCCGTTTCCAGCCCTATTGCTCATAATCACCTTTTTTTACCTACTACATACGATTCAGCATTCCAGGTTTGGTATAGGAAGGGCATTAGACATTTTGAAGATCTTTTCATTGATAATCGCTTCGCTTCTTTTCAGCAGCTCTCTGTTAAGTTCAATCTGCCCAATGCTCATTTTTTCAGATATCTCCAAATCCGACACTTTATTGCTCCTTTAATTCCTAACTTCCCTGAAATGCCTGCGAAAAATGCTATGGACCTATTTCTTTCCATGAATCCACTAGGTAAAGGCTTAATATCAATCATCCGAGATAAACTAGTGGCCTTATGACGGGCCCCCATGGATAAAATCAAAAGAGCCTGGGAGCAGGATTTAAATATCTCCTTATCTGAGGAGAGCTGGGATTCAGTTCTCAAATCAGTTAACTCAACCTCTCTTTGTGCTCGCCACTGCCTTTTACAGTTTAAGATTGTTCATAGAGCCCATATGTCTAAATCTAAACTATCTCGATTCTACCCTAGTGTTAGTCCGCTCTGTGATAAATGCAAGAGGGGCGTGGCCTCTCTCATCCATATGTACTGGTTCTGTCCTAGCTTGGAGAAATTCTGGAAAGATGTCTTCACTACGTTATCGTGTATTCTGAATCAGCACCTAGAACCAAACCCCTTAATTGCTCTGTTTGGTTTTTGGGGCGAGACAGATTTATGTCTGGGTCCGACCAAATGCCGAATATTATCCTTTGCCTCTCTTCTGGCTAGACGCTTGATCCTCCTCAGATGGAGAGATGCTGCCCCGCCCACTCATGCTCAATGGCTTAACGACATCATGGCCTGTTTGGACCTCGAAAAAATTCATTATTCAGTTCTCAATTCGGATCTAAAGTTCCATAAGGTCTGGGGACCTTTTATCGAGTACTTTCATAACCTTCCTCTTGACTAGGGTTTTTTTTCTCTTCGGTCCCTTGCTTTCGGCTCCTTTTTTTTTCTGGTAGAAGGCATTATTATTCTCTGTTGCTGAGTGTATTCACAGTCTGGGAGTTTGGCTGTCCTGACTTATACTCTCTATATTGTGTTGTGGTTGGTCTGGAGATGCTGTTGTTTTTTTCTTTTGTTGTGGGGCTTGGGGAGGACACTAAGCTTACTTGTCTTTAATTTAGGTGCTTTTTTTTTGCTAAATTCTCTTCCTTTGTAACAAATTGTTATTGTATGCTTAATTTTGCACTGTTTTAATGTTCCTCATTGGGATTTGGGGTTTTTAATTTGTAAAATGTTTTGAAAAACTAATAAAAAATTTAAAAAAAAGAAAAATGTGTGGGAGTTGAGTGAAGGACAGAATATTTGAGGGTGATGCACATCAGTTGTCCAACATCTACTTCAAGAATCAAGATTCCATGTGCAAGTTAATTATCAGAGACATAACATTTTTTTGGTCAATTAATATATTACTTAATGAGGAATTCACCAATTCTTTAGTTTTATCTAAGTTATGGTACTTATTAGCTTCTCAATAATCTCCTCTTGTTTGTTCTTATTTAAATCTGTTGTTTTATTTATCTAAGTTTTCCAGCGTTTGTAGTTTTGTTTCTTGATGTGGAGGCACAGGAGACTGCAGATGCTGAATTAACAAGTAAAATGCAGGAGGCATTCAGCAGGTCAGGCTGAATGTATGTGTAGAGTGAAATGGACAGTCAATATTTATTTTGTGGTCACTTCATCTAGGTTGCGAGTCTTGACCCAAAAAGGTGATTGAATACTTTTCTCCACAAATGCTACTTGACCCTCTGATTTTCTTGATCAATTTGATGGACTTGTGTTGTATGTTTTCTTATAAATGACAACATTGTCAGTCTATTTGCTCTAACCAAGCTGTTTTCATTTTTTAGACTTCAACCAGGTCTCCCCTCAATCTCCTTTTGTAGAAAGAAATCCCATCTCTTAAGTATTGATGTTGGTGAGGCTGCATTGCAGCCTGTATCTTTGAGCTAAAATTGTAGATCTGAAGGCATAACATTAGAAGAATGAAATACTGGAAGCTGCTGCCTGATTTGCCTGGTATAAGTACTCATAGCATTGCCATTGTCCCTGGTACATTTTATTTCTTTATCCAACATGGAACAGGCCCTTGCAGCCCAATGAGCCATACCCCCCAGTAACCCACCTATTTAACCCTAGCCAAATCACAGGACAATTTACAATAACCAGTAAGCCTACTAATTAGTTTGTCTTGAGAAAACAATATTGGGAGTTGGGAAGGAAGCTGAGAAGCAGGACCTTCTTGAGATTGCTGCCTGTGCCAAGTGACAATGAGGATAGGAATAGAAAGAGGTGGCAGGTAGATGCACGGCTGAAGAATTGGAGCGGGGGCAGGGATTCAGATTTCTGGATAACTGGGACCTCTTCTGCAGTAAGTGGGGCTTGTACAAAAGGGACAGGTTGCACTTGAATCGGAGGGGGACAAATATTCTGGTGGGCAGATTTACTAGAGCTGTTGGGTGCTTTAAACTAATATGGCAGTGGGATGGGAACCAATTTGATAGAGCTGAGAATGATCCAGCAAGTTTGCAAGTAGATGATGGATGTAACGTGAATGTAAGGACGGACAAGCCAATGATTGGGTACAGATGCAGACAGTGTAAAGAGTTAAATTGTACCACAGAGGCAAAATTCAAAAGGGTGAAGACTGCAGGACTGTTGTATTTAAATGTGTGTAGCATTCAGAATAAGGTGGATGAACTCATGGTGCAATTAGAGATTGGTTGGTATGATGTTGTGGGCATCACTGAGTTGTGGCTGAAAGTAGGCCATAGTTGGGACTTGATATCAAAGGGTGTACTTCGTATCGAAAGGACAGGCAGGAAAACATGAGCAGTGTTACTCTGTTGGTAAGAGATGGAATTACATCTTTAAAGGAGTGACACAGAGTCAGAGAATGTTGAATCTTTGTGGATGGAGTTAAGAAACAGCAGGGGTAAAAAGAACATCATGGGTATCATATATAACCCTCCAGATAGTGACCTCCAAACAATGATATGTAGGGTTGAGATTGCAAAGGGAGCTGGAGGTGTTACAATTGTAACGGGGGACTTCAGTATGCAAGGGGATTGGGAGGATTGGGAAAATCAGGTTGGTGTTGAATCGCAAGAGAGGAAATTTGTTGAATGCCTATGAGATGGCTTTTTAGAGCATCTTATGCTTGAGTGTACATAACCCAGATATTATTAGGGAGCTTAATGTAAAGGAATCCTTAGGAGGCCGTGATCATAATATGATTGAATTCGTACTGCAGTTTGAGAGTGAGAAGCATAAGTCACATATACCAGTATCACAATGGAATAAAGAGAACAACAGAAATGGCAGATGAACTTAATGGATAGTTTCCATCTGTCACTACTGTGAAAAACACGACCAGTGTGCCAGCTGTCCATAGGTGTTGGGGAGCAGGAGTGAGTGTCATTGCTATTACAAAGGAAAAAAGTACTAGGCAAACTCAAAAGTCGTAAGGTGGATAAGTCACCTGGACCAGAAAGACTACATCCTGGAGTCCTGAGAGAGGTTGCTGAAGAGATGAGATGCATTGGTCATGATCTTAAAGAATCACTTGATTCTGGCATGGTCTTGGAGGACTGGAAAATTGCAAATGTCATTCCACTCTTTAAGATGCGAAGAAGACAAAAGGAGGGAAATGATATGGCAGTTAGCCTGACCTCAGCGGTTGGGAAAGTGTTGGGCTCTATTATTAAGGATGAGGTTTTGGGGTGCTTGGAGATTATTGATAAAATAAGTCAAAATCAGCATGGTTTCTGTAAAGAGAAATCTTGCCTGACAAATCTATCCAAGCTCTTTGAAGAAGTAACAAGCAGGGTGGACAAAGGAGAGGCAGTAGATGTAATTGACTTAGATTTTTGAAGGCATTTGATAAGGTGCCACACTTAAGGCTGCTTAACCAAATCAGATCAAATGATGTTACGGGAAAGATACTGGCCTGGATACTAGATAGAGGACTGGTTGACAGGCAGGAGGCAGTGAGAGGGAATAAAGGAGGCCTTTTCTGGTTGATTGTCAGTGACCAGTGGTGTTCCTCGGGCGTCAGTATTGGGACTGCTACTTTTCACATTGTTTGTCAATTATTTGGATAATTGAATTGATGGCTTTGTGGCAAAGATTGCAGATGATATGAAGGTAGGTGGAGGAGTTGGTAGTGCTGAGGAAGCAATGCAATTGCAGCAGGAACTAGAAAATTGGAAGAATGGGCAATAAAGTGGCAGATGGAATACAGTGTTAGAAAATGTATGAAAATGCATTTTGGTAAGAGAACAATAGTATGGAATATTCTCTAGATAGGGAGAGGGTTCAAACATCAGCAGTGCAGAGGGACTTGGGAGTCCTCATGCAAGACTCCCAGAAGGCTAATTTACAGATTTATTGCAGTCTGTGGTTAAGAAGGCATATGCAATGTTGGCATTTATTTGAAGGGGAATAGAATATAAAAGCAAGGAGATAATGCTGAGGCTTTATTAAACAGTAGTCAGGCTGTACTTGGAGTATTGTCAACAGTTTTGGGCCCCGTGTCTCAGAAAGGATGCATTGTCGTTGGAGAGAATCCAGAGGAAGTTCACAAGGATGATTCCTGGAATGAAGGGGTTAACACAGGGGTGGGCAATCTTTTTGACTTGTGGGCCACAAAGGGTTCTAAAATTTGACAGGGGGGCCGGACCAGGAGCAGATGGACGGAGTGTTTTGGTAATACACCTCATAAGAGAAAATAAAATATCATGGGACATGTAGAAAACGTGCTTTAATTTCAATTGAAAATGAACAAATGCATTACAACAAAATATCTGTCTTTGAAGTCCCATGGTATTTAGCTATTTATTGAAATGACTTTTAAAACACTGAAAATTAAATGAATAAAATCCAGCTTTTTTTAATAGTAACAGTTATTATTTTAAAGCACTGAAAATTCTGTTATCCTTCAAGATATTATCATCATCACTCTCCTCCTGACTGTCTTTATTTCAAAAATGGTAGGAGATGCAGGTCTACTTGTCCTGCTCCTTCTTATTCAATTGTCCCCTGTGCCAAAACTCAACAACGACCAGCACAATGACGGAACAGTGACAGCGCGCCAGTATGCGGAGCCCGTTATTTGATCTGGAGCGCAATTTTTATTTTGAGAACGTACGTGCACCTGCGCACTACTCATGTCCATCACTTAACAGAAATGACATGTAACATGTAAGGCCTATTGAAAAAAAATTTTCAAATGCATTTTTTACATAACACAACGAAGAAACTTATTTTTAATTTCAGTGGGAACAGTGTTGTTGGTCTCCCTTTTTAGCCAGTGCATCAAAGTCTGGATTTAGTTTTGTTGTGGCGATTCTCAGGATGGATCTGAGGTGTTGGTCAGTTAACTTGGATCTGTGGCTGGCTTTGTTGATGTTCATGACGCTGAACGCCTGTTCACACAAATAGGTCTAGCCGAACAAAGAGTAAAGCGCAAATGTGGAGTAATATGCTGCACCTCAACAAAGGTCAATGTATATAGAGTGTGTCATCTATTGGGAAAACGCCAGAATTGCGGGGAAAAAACGTTAACAAGGTTTATTAATATAATTTCATCAAGTTCTGCGGGTAGTTTGCCCATGCCTGGGTTAACATGTGAAGAGTGTTTGACAGCTTTGGGCCTGTACTCACTGGAATTTTTAAGAATGTGTGGGGACTTCATTGCTTCATTGATACCTACCGAATGTTGAAAGGACTAGATAGGGTGGATGTTTACTATGTTGGGGGTATCCAGAACACAGACTTAAAATTGAGGGACGACCTTTTAGAACAGAGGTAAGGTGGAAATTTTAAAGCCAGAGAGAAGTGAATCTGTGGAATGCTCTGCCACAGATTGCAGTGGAGACCAAGTCCGTGAGTATAAGGCAGAAGTTGATATTTCCCTAATCGGTCAGGGCATCAAAGGATATGGCAAGAAGGCAGATGTATGGGGTTGAGTGGGATCCGGGCATCAGCCATGATGGGAATGGCAGAACAGACATGATAGGCAGAATGGCCAAATTCTGCTCGTGTGTCTTATGGTCTTTGGTTTGTTGGAGGACACCAGATCACCCAGAGGAAACTCGTGTAGTCATGAGGCGAACATATGAACTTCTTGCAGGTGGCACTGGAATTGAACTCTTGACGCCCCAAGTTGTAATAGCATCATGCTAATGTCATGCTATTGTGGTGGTTTGGGTAATGACATCTTATTACCCACTTCTGCCTTAAATTTCAGAATGCGGGATCTATACTCCTCTCAGCACGTGCTATTTCCAATTTGCTGTCTTTAACCTTTCACATGTTCTGCAGACATATCCGTTCAGTCCAGAGAGCGCTGAGTTAGCCCAATATGGGTACTTCCTTTCTCAAGCCCTGTCTGTTTGATCAGTTCTGCACTGCTACTCGAATTTGGATGTTCCATGATGTTGAGGTTTAGAGCAGGAACAGGACACTTCAGAATGATTCACCAGTGGTGAATTTGCAGATAGCAAGTAGTTTAGAAAGGTAACAATGTTATCATTTATTGCAGTAGAAATGAAGGGAAGTTGTCTTTCGGTTATATAGGGCAGTGGTCCCCAACCACCGGGCCGCAAAGCATGTGCTACTGGGCCGCGAGGAAATATGATTTGGCGGTATGAAACGATATGTCAGCTGCATCTTTCCTCATTCCGTCACACCCACTGTTGAACTTGAACGCACGCGAGGTCATTACACGTGCAAGGTCATCAGTCGGTCTTTACCCGACAACCACTCGATGAGTGAAAAACGAACAGCGCTTGAGAGTTTCTTTGGAAGAGGCGGTAGGGGATATAAAAGGCCTAACGATGATGATAACGCAGAGACAGCTGAGGCAGAGACTGCCAAAAAAAAAGCTTCCTTCAACAGAAAATACAACGAGTCGTACATAAAATATGGCTTTAATGCAACCAGTGACTAGCATGCTCTAAGCCCCCTGTGTTTGATATGTGGAGACAAGCTGGCTAATGAGGCAATGAAGCCCTCAAAGCTGCTTCAGCACCTTGAGTCCAAGCACCTGGCACCTAAAGACAAACCCGTTGAGTTTTTTGAGCAGAAAAAACATGAGCAAGTGGAACAGAAGCAAGTGCTGAGAGCCACCACCTCCACAAATGCTGCTGCTCTGAGAGCATCGTACTTAGTTGTTAGCCGTATTGCTCAGGCTAAGAAGCCCTTTACTGTTGGTGAAGAATTGATCCTGCCTGCTGCCAAGGGCATGTTCCGTGAAGTTGGGAGAAGCTGCAGCTAACAAGATGGCACAAGTTTCTCTTTCAGCTACCACAGTTTCAATGACATAAAGGAGTACATCAAAGCACAGCTGTTGGAATGGCTTAATGAGTCACCATGGCATGCTATCCAGGTTGACAAGTCTACCAATGTCGACAACAAGGCAATACTGCTGGTTTATGTGCGATATATATTTCAAGACAATGTGCACAAGGATATGTTGTGTGCACTGCCGCTTCCAACTAACACAACTGGGGCAGAACTACTCAAGTCTTTGAGTGACTACATGTCAGGCAAACTGAACTGGTCATTCTGTGTTGGAATATGCACTGACAGGGCTGCAGCTATGACTGGACAGCTGTCTGGTTTCACTACCCAAGTTAAAAGAGGTTGCTCCTGAATGCCAGTCTACACAGTGTCATACACAGGGAAATACTGGCTAGCCAAAAAATGTCACCTGACTTTAACAGTGTATTGAGTGTTGTCGTTGAAGTTATCAATCACATCAAAGCAAAAGCCTTTAACTCATGTCTATTTGAGCAGCTTTGTGAGAAAATGGATGCAGAGCACAAACGCCTTCTCTGACACACTGAAGTCAACTGGCTATCAAGGGGGAGAGCCCTGGCCAGGGCTTTTGAGTTGAGAGAGCCACTACAGAGATTTCTTTCAGGAAAAAAGTCACCACTGGCAGCACACTTCAGTGACGAGGAGTGGAGAGCAAAACTCGCTTATCTGTGTGACATCTTCAACTTGCTCAGTGAATTCAAATTGTCACTTCAGAGGAGAATGATGACTGTCTTCAAGCTGACAGATAAAGTGCCTGCTTTCAAAACCAAACTGGAACTGTGGGGAAGGCAAGTGGACAGGGGCATATTTGACGTGTTCCCAACATTAGCTGGGATTTTGGGAGAGACTGAGGCTGCACCGTCCTTCTCACAGCTGGTGCGCGATCACCTGTCTTCGCTGTCGAAAGAATTTGAGCATTACTTCCCAACCACAAATGACCTAAGATGTGCAAAGGAATGGGTCCGTGACCCATTTGTGAACGTCCCCGGTGAATCATCCATGTCAGCACAGGAAGAAGATCAACTCCTCGAGCTGGCAAATGACGGTGGGCTGAAAAGTATGTTTGACATAACATCTCTGCCGGCAATCTGGATCAAAGTCAAGGCTGAATATCCTGAGATAGCCACGAAAGCACTGAGAACATGTCTTCCATTTCCAACATCATATCTCTGTGAAGCAGGGTTTTCTGTAAAAAAAAAATGCAATGAAAATTAAATTGCGGAATAGACTGGACATAAGAAACCCCCTTCGAGTATCGCTGTCTCCCATCACCCCTCAATGGGACCATCTTGTTGCAGGGAAACAAGCCCAGGGCTCCCACTGATTCAGCGATATTGGTGTGTTGCAATGATTTTATATGTTCATACAAGGAAAATATGCACTGTGTGTTTAATATCCAGACGTTACTTAAAATGTTACGATGCTATTGACTTATAAGTGACATATTTGACTTATCACTATATTCATGCGAGCATATGTGCTGTGTTTAATATTGAATTTGTTAGATAAACCCTTTTAGAAATTAAATTGAGTGTATTAGTTACTTATCCCTGACTTATAGTTAACTTATCACCTATATTTTGGTCATGATTAACACTCCCACCCAATTTGGCCGGTCTGCAAGAATATTGTCAATATTAAACCAGTCTGTGGTGCAAAAAAGTTGGTGACCCCGATATAGGGCATTGGCCATATCATATCTGGAGTATAGTTTACCATATTGGTTTCCTGGGTTAAAGATGCTAATGTATCAGGAATAGTTCAAGAAAAGTTAATAGGCTAATACCTGGAATAGTATCTTTCTAAGAGGAGTTTGGTCAGTTAGATTTGTATCGTTGGCAATTTAGAAGAGTAGAATGATGTAGGATCATGAGGGGCCTTGATAAAGTGATTGTGGAGAGATGATGCCATAGATGCTAGCTGACCTGTGTGTTTGCTGTGGAAAGATGATTCCTCTTGTGAGAGAATGCAGAAATGAGTGTCACTATTTTGAAAACGAGTTGCCCAAATTGTTATCTGCTTAAGATAGATAAGACTGTATTTTCTGAGGGTTAAGAGTACCGGAAACTATCTTCCTGAAAAGTTGTTGGGGGTATAATAATACTTCTGAAGGAGCTGGGTTCTTAATAAGCAGGGTGTGAAATGTTCCTGTGGATAGACAAAAATGCAGAGTTCTTAGACTCCTATGGAGAATTTCCATGATAATGGCCCTTGAAAGAAATTTGTATTCAGTTGCTTCTGCTCAACTCTTCCTCATAAGACAACCCCCTATGTTCAAATCAACCCCTGAACTGCTTCCAGATGGTAAATATGGCTTTGTAAAAGTGATGGGGCAAACTGTATTCAGCGCTCCCTATGAACAGTTGTTTTCAGAACTGTTGAAAGACTTTCCTACGTTTGTCACCTTAATTACTTACTGATCATACTTGTTTGTATGCTGCTTTCATACAGTCTTGTGTCTGAGGACAACAATGTTTACCTTTTCATTGAAACAATAGTCTTATTTGTTTTCTTGTTATTTAATATGGATAGCCTGAAAATTTCCCTCATTGTATTTTATTTAACTATTTACTTATTAAATGCAATTTATATCCCATTATTTTTTCAACAGACCTACTCAGCAAATTTAGCTGCATCATGTCAACCTGAAAACAGCTTATTTCTTGTCCAATTCTCTGCCCATGTTAATACAATGCTCCATGTACCATAAGCTCTTATTTCCTACAGTAATCTTTTGTGGTTCTTTAATGAATACTTTTTGGAAATCTGAGCATGCATCTGAAGTTTTACCTTTACCCACCTTGATAACATCTATAAAAGTTTTTATTAATTTGTCATGATCTACTTCCCTTTGATTTAAAAAAAACACTTAGACCCTGCTTCATTATTTGGATATTATAAATGTACTGTTATGACTAGTTTTATGATGAACTCCAGCTATTCCACAAATGAGTTGTTTTGCTAAATAATTTATAATTTATTGCTTCTTGTCTTGGTCCATTCTTGAACAGGATGTTGCATTTATAGTTTTCCAAGATGGTTACAGAATCTCCACATGGTTTTGGAAAATCTGTTATTCAGTGCATCGTAAATCAGCCAGTCATCATACTCCGAGGACTTGCAAATTAGAAGTAGCCCATTCTGCTTCAAAGCCTGTTCCTCAATTAAGTTGACCATTACTGATCTGCTTGTAACTTAATTATGTACCTCCCTTTTTCTCTCTGCCACAGAAATCTTTTGCCACCTGTATCAATTTACCTCTGTCTTCATACTCTACTTCTACTTCCAAACAAGAAATTCTGTTGATGCTGAAAATTTTGAGCAACACGTGCAAAATGCTGGAGGGATTCAGCGAGTTAGGCAGCATCTGTGGAGGGAAATAAACAATGTGATTCGGGCCAAATCCCTTCATCTGAAAGAGAACAGGAGCCAGAATAAGAAGCTGATGGGAGGGGAAGGATAACAAGATGGCAGGTGATGGGTAAGATCAGGTTGAGGGGGAAAGATGCATTAGTGGGGGGAGGGTAAGTCATAAGAAGCTGAGAGTGGACAGATGGAGGATGTAAAGGGCTGAAGGAGAAACTGCAGATTGGGGACCACTTCGTCAGGTATGACTACACATTTCAATTTGACTTCCTATTCGCCTTCTGACATGTCTCCATAGCCGTCTCCACTGTCACAGTGAGAAAGTTAGAGGAACATTACCTCATTCTCCCTGGGTAGCCTCCAACCTTATGGCAAGAACATCCTTTTCTTTAACTTCTGGTAAATGCTCCCCTCCCCCTTTTTTTTCATTCCGCTTTTTGGTTTCCCCTTCACTCTTTCTCGTATTCTCATCCGCCCATCACATCCCTCTCGTGGTTTTCCTTCCTTTGTGCCATGGCCCTTTGTCCTTGTCTATTAGATTCCTCCTTCAGCTACTTATCTCTTCCACCTATGACATGCCAGCTTGTACTCGTTCTCTCCCCCCACCACCTTATACTGGCTTCCTCCCTTTCTGTATCCTGGTATCAAGTTTTAAATTATAGTTTCTAACATTTTCCTAACAACAGCTGTGAAACCAACTGGCCTATAGTTTCCTACTTTATTTCCTCGAAGGACGGAGGAGATGGGAGTTACATTTACTATTTTCAAATCTAATGGAACCCCATCTGTAGCAAGATAATATTGAGAATGTGAAGCCATCACATCCATCATCTTTGTAAGAATCAAGGATAAAGTACATATTGTCAGTGTCCTGCATTGACACTTCACTGGGTTTCACTTCTCTGATGGTACAAATTTTTTGATTCCTTCCCAATCCTACCTTCAGTTCTAAGTAACTTCTGAAATGTTACTTGATTCTCTGTTATGGAAACTGCAATGTTTCTGTTCTGCCATCTCCATTTTTATTCAGTTCAAATTTTTTGGTCTGTACACACTTTTGTGCAGAAGTATACTTTATGCTTTTTTAAATCAGGATGGTGCATTGATTATAATAGTTACCTTCAGCAAAAATCCCTTGTACTTGGAATACTCTCATTAAAAGTGTGTCATTGCATCTTGACTGACTTTGCAGGACCTGAACTTACCTGTTAGTTAACTTTGCTTTCGTGTCCTCAAAATTGCCCCTGTTTAACTATAAAATTTTAAACTTGGCTGCCTTTAGTCCCATCAGATTGCTTTATACTTTTTCCCAAGTGCTTGTTTTAAGTTTCTTCCTTTATTGTACCTTCTGATTATTTTCCTGGAAAGAATTTAATGACTTGCATCTTAAAGATTGATGGAAAATAGATTCAAATTTCACTTGTAAAATTGATTTTGAATAGTTTGAACTGTATATTAATAGTTCTGATAAAGTATGATTAATATCTTGTTTACTTGATTTCTTGTTAATTACAGAAGAATTAGTATTTAGCACTAGGAATAAAATGGCCTGATAATTATAATCAACCACTGCAAATGATCCCTTCTGGGTGTGAATGTTTTTGTACGGCAGTAGTTTTGAATGTTTGATCTAAGCAGCTTTACCATAAGTACAGTGGAAATCTCACACTTGGATCAATCTGTACATGAAAATGCTGTTGTCTGATTTTTAACAGGCAAAGTTGTAACTAAGGAAAAAATTCAAGAGGCGAAAGAGCTCTACAGAGAACATTTTCAACATGACGTTTTTAATGAGTGTGGCTGGAATTATATCCTTGAGGTGGGTGATTCAAGAATGTCAAGAAACAATTTTGTTTCAGCAACCTTTCGATTGTTAGTTCATTGTTCCACTTTCACCCTCCCCACCACACACACCTTTACTTCAAATCATTTAATTATTGCTAGGTTTCTACTGTTGTATGTTAGTCAGATTGCATTATTTTACATGAGCCTTAGTAATCAACCTGAACTCTTTGGTGAAATTACACTTAAAAACAGTTACCTTCCATTCCTGGATGATCTTTCTTGAAAAGCATTTGGGCTCTAAGGTATTTAAATGTTTTGGTTCATCAAACTGTGTACATTTTTTAACTGGCTGCTGAAGTCACAGTTGCTGTCTTTATTTAGTTATGGGTTATGTGCCCAGAATTGGTGCCTTTGCTGATTTCCATGGATAAAAATACTATATTTGTGCATGTTGTTTTTTGGCAGCTTTTATAGAGGCACTTGATGTTGTTGTTGTTTTTGAGGCCATAAGGCAGAGGAGCAGAATTTGGCTGTTTAGTCAATTGAGTCCATTCTGCCAGTCCATCATGGCTAATTTATTGTGAATCCCATTCTGAATCCTTGAATTTTGAGACTGGACAGCACTCTGGTCCTAGACTTTCCCTATATTGGAAACATTCTGTCACTGTCCATTATCTCTAGGCATTTCAATATTTGGTAGGTCTCAATGAGATCACTCTCATTCTTCTAAACTCCAGCAAGCACAGGCCCCGGAACCATCAAATGCTCCTCGTACATTAACCCTTTCATTCCTGGAATCACTCTTAATCTCCACCGGACTCTCTACAGTGCCAGCACATCCTTTCTTAGATAAGCAACCCAAAACTTCTCACTGTACCCCAAATGTAATCTGACCAGTGCTTTATAAAAATCTCAGTTTTACATCCTTGCTTTTATATTCCAATCTTTTCAAAATGAATGCTAACATTGCATTTCTCTTCCTTCCTTCTGACTTGACCTTCAAGTTAACTTTTTGGAAATCCTGCACTAGGGCTCCCAAGTCCCTTGTATCTCTGATCTCTGAATTTGCTCCCCAGTTAGAAAATAGACTTTGCCTTTATTCCTTCTACCAGAGAATGTGGCCATAAACATCCCTACACTGTATGCCATTTGCCACTTCTTTACCCTTTCTCCCAAAATGCCCAAGTCCTTCTGCAGACTCCCTGCTTCTTCAACACTGCTGTTCCACTTACCTTTATATCATCCACAAATTGGGCCACAAACCCATCAATTCTGTCATCTAGGTCATTAACATATAAAGTGAAAAGAAGTGATCCCAGCAGAATACTGCTAGTCACCAGCAATAAAATCTAAAAAGCCCCCTCTTTATTTCCACTTTTCGCCTTCTGCCAGTCAGCCAATCTTCTACCCATACTAGTATCTTTCCTATAATACTATGGTCTCTTGTTAAGCAGCCTTGTGTGTGGCAGCTTGTCAAAGGCCTTCTGAAATTCCAAATGAACATTATCCTCTGACTCTACTCGGTCTGTCATGTCTGTTATTTTCTCAAAGAATTCCAACAGATTTGCCAGGTAAAGCTTTTCCTTGAGGAAACCATGCTGACTTTGACCTACTTTATCATGTGCTTTCAAGTATCTGGAAACCTCGTCCTTAATATTGGCTCAAATATCTTACCACAAATGCCATACTTAAGTTTGCTGACAGTGCCTCTGTCATTTGCTACATTAAAGGTGGTGACAAATCAGCATATAGAAAGGAAGCTCGCTTAATGTCAGTAAAACCAAAAAGCTGATTATTGACCACAGGAGGAGGAAACTAAAGGCCCATGAGCCAGTCCTCATCAGATGACCAGAGGTGGTGAGGGTCAGCATCTTTAAATTCTTGGTGTTATCATTTCAGAGAATCTGCCCTGGGCCAAGCATGCTAGTGCCATTACAAAGAAAGCATGGCAGCATCTCAACTTTCTTAGAGGTTTGCAAAGATTTGGCATGTCATCTAAAAGTGTGATAAACTTCTGTAGGTGTGCAGTGGAGAGTATACCAACTGGTTGTTTCATAACCTGGTAGGGAATACCCTTGAACAGAAAAGCCTACAAGTAGTTGATCTAGCCCAGTTCATCACGGGTACAGCTCTCCCCACCATTGAACACATCTACAAAGATCAGTGTTATAGGAAAGCAACATCAATCATTAAGTATTCTCATCATCCAGCTCATGCTCTCTTCGCTCTTCTGCCATCAGGAAGGAGATACAGGATCCTTAGGACCAGTACCACCAGGTTTCAGGAACAGTTATTACCCCTTAACCATCAGGCTCTTGCACCATGGGATAGCTTCACTCAACTCCACTCACCCCATCACTGAACTGATTCCACAACCTATGAACTTTCTTCCAAGGACTCTTATCTTGTGTTCTTGATAATTCTTGCTTATTTATTGTTGTATTTTTTTTGTATTTGCATAGTATCTTGTCTTTTGCATGTTGATTGCCTTGTGTGCAGATACTCATTGATTCCATGGTATTTCTTTGTATTCACTGCAAATGCCTGCAAGAAAATGAATCTCAGGGCTATTTATAGTGACATATATATACTTTGATAATAAAGTTACTTTGAACTGAAGTCAGGCTAACTGGCCTATTGCCTCCCTCCCTTATAGAGTGGAATGAGATTTGCAAATTTCCAGTCCTCTGGAACCATTTCAGAATCTAGCAATTCTTGAATGATCACTATTAATACCTCTACCATCTCTTCAACAACCAATGTTCGGAATTTGCCCTGCTAGGGGGAAAAAAAATTACTCTTGCTCCGAGGCAAGTGTCAAGGAATGGACTTTACCAGGAAATTTCTTAATTTGTGGAAACAAATGTGTTCAAGGGGAAGCGATTAGATTCTTAGAATGTACTCTGTCAGTTACGTAAGAAATAAAAGGAAGACTTGCACTTCATGATTTGAAATGTCCCAGAGGTATTTGGGTCATAAAAACAGATATGCTCATTAACTAATTTTTCAATTTATGTAAAAAATATTAGCTAGGACACTGGGATAATTCTCCTGCTCCTACAATATTACACAAAAGTGGACAGTTTGTGCCAGTCATCTAGCAACTTTCATCTCATGCTATCTTCCAGCACAAGCACTGTAGTCTTACAAATCTGTGCTCTTCAAGTACGCATCCAATTATTTTTAAATGTAGGTTGTGGAGGGGAGAAACGATACAGTTCTGCCATGCTGTTTATGGGTTGAAAAACAAAATTCTTGATTTCCTCTTAGTGCTACCAGATACTTTAAACCTATTTCCTTTGGTTTTGACCTTTGCATAATTTATACATCTTCACCAAAATTCCTGTCTCCCTTTAAGCTCAAGCAAATACTTTCCTGTTTTTCACTTCTGATTCTCTTCTGCACCATCCAATGTAGTTGCATTCCTTCTGTAATGAGTCTGGAATTGCATGGTACACAAGCTATTGGTTAGCTTAACTGACCTGAGCTAATTTCTCAGCTGATAGCAATTACATTTGTCACTTTAATTTCTTTATTCCGTTTGTTCTGCCGTAACTAGAACTAGGGGACATAGTCTCAAGATTCGGGGGAGTTAGATATAGTACAGAGGTGAGGAGGAACTGCTTTTCCCAGAGATTGGCGAATCTGTGTAATTCTCTGCCCAATGCAGCAGTGGAGGCTACCTCAGTAAATATATTTAAGACAAAGTTGGATAGATTTTTGCATAGTAGGGGAAATTGAGGGTTAAAGGGAAAAGGCAGGTAGATGGAGAAGAATCTATGGCCAGATCAGCCATGATTTTATTGAATGGCAGAACAGGCTCGATGGACCAAATGGCCTCCTCCTGCTCCTATTTCTTATTATCTTATAAGAATCATCAGCTATACAGTTAGTATCTTGGTTCTTTCACACCATTCAGTACATAAGAAATGGCAGAATGTTCTTTAATTGCATCTCCTAAAATACGTTATCCCATAATCAAAATTAAATTTCAATTTCTTGTCTCCTGACAAACTGGAGACAGTTTGCATCTTTCAGCAGGATTCTGTCAGTACTAAGTTAGTGATGTGGATCTTTTATTCAAATAAGGGGACAAATGGAATCAAATTTAAAGACATTTTGTCAGTCTAGATTTTATGCTAAGCTCTGAAACACAGCTCCCTTGCACGCTTTCCATCCTTGCTGGGTTGAGCGTCGAGCTAGCAACTCGACCTTGTTTTATATAAAAAAAATGTTGAGAATGCTACAGAAACACCAGATAATGAGCAATCAGCAAAAAGCTCAGTGCAAAAAGCTTGTCATGACGGCACCCGGATGACGCCACCAGGAGTTAAGGGCATTCTTCTTCCTGAAACACAACCTTTCTGACTTTAGGGAAAAATGCTACGAATTGAGCCACTACTGATAGCTGAAAATAACTTACTGAAATGGTTTAAGATTACTCGTTCTTGTGCATTATAGTTTTGAGCTGTTTATTCTTTTGGCTTCTTGCAAAATCTTATCACTGTCAGTTGAGGGATATATATTAGCCAGGACACCTAGCCCTCAGATACTGACATCTCCTAGGTTCAACTTGGGGATTCAACAGGACATCAGTTCAACTTCTAACCTAAAAGTAAGCACTGTCAGAAGTACAGCATTAAAGCTATGGACATGTTTAAAATGTTACATGCAGTGATTAGTATCCATCATCGGTGTCTTTACAGTAAAATTTCTAGCACAGGCATAGGATGTAATAACGTCAAGGAGTACGGGTAATAGAAGCAGAAATAGTCTACTATTTCTCTGCACTCCACCATTCAGCATCATGAGTTTATCACAACTTTCCTGCTGAAATGCCATAATTCTTTGATTGTCTTTTAATATCAAAACAGTCAGATGGTACATCTTCTTGGATAGAGAATTCCAAGTATTCATTGTCTTCTGAGTTAGACGGGTTTTTCTCTTCTTTGTTTTAAATGTCCAGCCCCCATATTGTGAGACTGGCCACTGATTCTTGGTATCCCAGCTTGGGGAAATAGCATTTCACATATGCCACTTTGAACTCCATAAAAAATTTGTACATTTAACTCTACAAAGAAAAAAGCCTTTTAGCCCAACTCATTCATGCTGACCAAGACGCCCATCTAACCTTGTCCCAATTGCCTGCAGTTGGCCTATATCCCTCTAAACTGGGAAGTTCCCAACCTCTTTTATGCCATGGATCCCTGCCATTAACCGAGAGGTCCATGGATCAGGAGTTGGGAACCCCTGATATAAGCCTTTCTGACCTATGCCCGCAGGTCTGGAGAAGGGAGGCTGAATTCACCTAATCCCTTCTTTGTGACAACCTCATCATCAATCTGGTGAGCTATTGCTGTACTATTGTTTGAAGTGTTTCCTTCCTCAGACAGTGTACTTGCATTCTCTGGTCAGAAGGCAACATACTGTTTTGCTGTCTTTAATTGCCTGTGGTATGTGGATTATAACTTGTAGTAATTTGTGTGCTTAACACCTAGGTCTCTCTGTGCACCATCACCTTTTAATCATTTTGCTTCCCAAAACAGATATTTTTTGAAATCTTTAGTGAACACAATTCCTGCAATATAGAGAAGTGCTTTTGAGGATGGTTGCTAGATGATGATTTTGTGTTGTATAAGAGACATGCTAAATCATCCGTGATACTGGGGAAAATATTTTTAGAAGGGGAAACAATGTTTCAATAACATTGAAGAGGAGGTTGGGGTGTTGCAAAGTTTGGCAGAAATGTGTATTTGAGGGAGCTGAATTGCACTCATGTCCAAAGAGAATATTGGTGTCTGCAATGGGAAAGAAAGTTTGATCATTGGGAATTTACTGCAGTTATCAAATCTGGTAACTTAGAGTAGAAGAAGCTGAGAAAGTTTTTAACCACAGCTTTCTTTTTTTCTCTCCTGTCCAGGCAAATTTCCAAACTATTTTGTTTTAATTTTGGTTGTTGCTTTTTTTGGTCAGTAAATGGAATGAATGATGTTGCTGATGGGGTGGGGGGGAGGGGGGGGGGGAGTGTTGTATTTCGCTTTTCAATGTTTATAGCCAGCATTTTTCATGAGGGTTCCCATAGTGTATTAAAATGTACTAGATTTGGATTTTATTTTAAAATGCTGTTACCTTGCTTTTCGATTATGATTTTCCATTATAGAAACATGATGGTCACCTTCCAATAGAAATCAAGGCTGTACCTGAAGGAAGTGTCATTCCACGGGGAAATGTTCTCTTTACAGTTGAAAATACAGATCCTGAATGTTATTGGTTAACTAATTGGGTTGAGGTATGTATGCAGTTTTTGTTGTTTTGGGCTGAAAAATATTTGCAGCTTCCAGATTATTGTAGATATTCCCTCAATTGTACTGTATTTTGTTTGCACACCAAATATTCTTTTGTGAAGTGAACTTGTATTTCCTTCTTCTAGACTTGCCTTGTTCAAACTTGGTATCCAATTTCTGTAGCTACTAATTCCAGAGAGCAGAAGAAAATTTTGGCCAAGTATTTAATGCAGACTGCTGGTAATTTGGATGGACTAGAATATAAGCTTCATGATTTTGGCTATCGAGGTGTTTCCTCTCAAGAGGTAAGATATTTATTTTTCTAAAAGAATTGGAACTGAATAACTAGAGGCCTAGCCAAGAGATCAGCCAGATGAACAAATTGCTTGAAGTTTTAAATTCACTAAGGTTATTTCCATTTTGCTTTCAATACCAAAGGGTGAATTGTAGATTTAAGAATTGTTACGTAGGTGTGAAGCAAGAATGACGATAGAATAGTCACGTTCTTGTTCTAAGAGTCAAGATATCAGTAGGGCACAGGATTTTAAGAAGAAACATAGTTGGGATAAGACTCATGGCAAATTAACTTCCTTGCTCATGCTGAATGTTAACACAACAGGATACATGGGACTCCAGATTACTTCCAATTAATTGAATCTGAATTTATTTATTTAAAGTTGGTCTATGCTGATATTAGTGCTTTTTAAATATGAAGTTACATAGCAGAACCACTTGATCCTGCTCTACCATTCAGTAAAGATTATTTCCGATGATGAACTTCATACCAACATCCCGTCCCCATATTTCTTGGTTCGCAAACCATCCAGGAATGTCTTGATCATTAAATCAGGTGAAAATTGAGTGCAATTAAATGCCAAACTACCTCGTCACTCTGAGGTGAAGAATTACAAATATTCAGAGTCTCTTTGTATGAAGAAATTTTTCCTTGATCCAGACCTAAATGCAATCTTTAATTGGAAACTATGGCCGGTAGTCAAGATAACTGAACAAAGGTCACGTCCTCCTTGGATCTGCCATTCTGAGCTTCCAAGAATTTCTGTACATCTCAATGAGGTTGTTATATACTAGAAAGTAGAGGCTGAGTGCATTCTACCCGTCCTCATATGACAAGCCCACTATCTCAGGAGGCAGTCTTCTGAATCTTATGCTACAATATCTCAATGACAACTATCCTCTTAGATAAGGAGCCCAAAATTGCTCGTTACACTGAGGACCAGCATAAGAATATTAAGATGTTTTTCTTATTATATTCAAATCTTCTTGCAGTAAAGGTTAACATACCATTTTATCTGTTGCACATGTGATTATTGCACAAGGACATACAGAATTTTTTAAACATCAGAATTCCCAGCTCTCACTGTTTTAAAGCAAGTGTCATATTTTGTATGCTTCGGTATGTTCGCCCAGGTGTCATAATAGAAGTTCTCCTTTTAGACGGCAGGAATAGGGGCATCTGCTCATCTAGTAAACTTCAAAGGAACTGATACAGTTGCAGGAATCACAGTAATCAAGAAGTATTATGGAACAAAGGACTCCATGCCAGGCTTTTCAGTGCCAGCAGCAGAACACAGGTAAATCCCTGGATAATTAAACTTACTTTTGTATAATAAATGTTTTATAATGTGTTGTGAAGGAAATTTGACTTTGAAACTGCATATGTGGTTACTATAAGATTACTATATAATCTATATATTATTGATCTAAGTGAGTATTCATATTTGTGGACATCGCTTCATCATTTGAATCTTGAAAAAATACTTGTACTCTAGCCAAATTGTTATATTTAGTTGTTTTGCAGTTCAATTTATTTTGAATTTTCATTTATGTTCAAATTTTAAATCCTCAGAGCAGAAATGAGTTCTTATGATGTAAAAAAAAGTTTGTGACCCTTTTGCTGTTACCTGGTTTTCTGTACTCATTAAACTCTTGGGTAACTCTTTACCCAATTACTCATAAAATGTGGTCTGATCTTCATCCAAGTCACGATAATAGATGAACCAAATCTGTCTAAACTAATAGCACACAAACAGTTGTACTTCTCATCAATACTGAGTATACAATCACAGTCTAGGTTCAAAAAAGTATATGAACCTCTGGGGTAATGCTTCCTACAAAAGCTATTTGGAGTCAGATGTTTTGATCAATTAGATGAGATTGCAGGAGTGCCCTGCCCAAAATATAAAAAAAACACATTAAAGTCAGGGTACTGACAGAGCGTGCTTTTGAAAAGATGTTTATGTGCAAAATGCCTTGATCAAAACAACTTTCAGGGAACTTTTAAGAGATGAAAAAGAATCCAAGGATAACAGCAAAAGACCTGCAGAAATCTCTAGAGCTTGCTGCTCTGTTCATGTGTCCACTATAAGAAAAACACTGAACAAGAATGGTGTTCATAGAAGGACACCACAGAGGAAACTGCTGCTCTCCAAAAAAACACTGCTGCACATCTCAAGTTTGCAAAAGACCACTTGGATGTTTCACAACACTCTGGGATAATGTTCTATGGACAGTTGAGACAGAAGTTGAACTTCGGGCAGAATTGCATTCTGCTTTGCTGCCTTAGGGCCCGGACAGCTTGCAATCATTGAGGGAGCAATGAATTCAAAATTGTATCAAGGCATTTTACAGGAGAGTGTCATGGTAGCAGTCCATCACCTGAAGCTTAATTGAAGTTGAATGATGCAACAAGGCAATGATCCGAAACACAAGAGTAAATTAACAACAGAATGGTTTAAAAAAGAAGAAAATTTGTATTTTGAAATGTCCAGGTCAGAGTCCAGATCTTAATCCAATTGCATGACCTGAAGAGGGCTGTTCATGCAAGATATCCCAGAAATATTGAATAAACTGAAACAGTTTTGTCTAAAGGAATGGTCTTTAAAATTCCTTCTTGCTGTTGTGCAAGTCCTTCCAGCAGTTACTGGAAACGTTTTGTGGAGGTTATTGTTGCAAATGGAGGTTCTACCAGTTATTAAATATAAGGGTTTATGTACTTTTTCCAGCCTGGACTGTGAATGATTGTGAACAATGTGTTCAATTAAGACGTGAAAAGTATAATTTTTGTGTTATTAGTTTAGGCAGATTGTGTTTGTCAATTAATGTGACTTAGATGAAGATTAGGCCACATTTTATGAGTAATTAATGCAGAAAGCCAGGTAATTGCAAAGGATTCACAAACTTTTTCTTGCAACAGTAATTACTCCATTTGAGATTTACATTGAGAGCTTCTAAGAATATTATTGTACAGGTTTAATATTCTCCATGTTGTATAAACTTCAGTTATGGTACCAATCTCTGCAACAGTCTTTAAGAAATTGGGGTTTTGATCACTTTTTATCACTTGTTCTTTACTTAAAAACTCGTCAGTTTATCCAATGAAGTTCTTTTAGATTCTAATTTAATTTCTTGCTTTCACATAATTTGTTTGTATTATTGGGTCATCCTCTTCCTGCATGTGTTGTGAAGAGCTAAATTTTTGGTACCTTTGTTGCGTTCAAAATATCTGTAAGCAGTTGACAAAATGAAGTATTCCTAAATCACAGCCCAACTGTTATGTAGAGAACTTGACAGACAATTTATGCCCAGTAAGTTCTCATAAACACCACCAAAAGTAGTGTGATAATGACCAAATGATCTGCAAGTAATGTTAAATCAAAGTAAAATTACCAGGTAACAGGAATAAATGGTGCCCTGTAATTTTTTTTCTGTGTCCAGCTGAGAGCATAAAATAATCAACCTTAGATAAAATTGAATGAGATCAATGTGACATCTCATCAGTAAGAAGACGCCCTCATTACACAGTGAATAGTACATCCAACTTAGGGACAACTTGTACTTACAAACTGTGGAAGGAGAACACAGTCCGCCATTTTAAGTCATTGCCATTGACACTGTATTTGTATTTGGCTTAGATTTTTCTTAGCCAGATTCATCCTGATCCGGTCCCTTCTCCCCCTGTTCCGGTTGGCTGGTGGCGCAGTGAGATCAGCGCCAGGCTCGAGAACGGAGGTTCCCGAGTTCGATCCAGTGACAGACCGCTCCCGTGCCGAGTTGATGTCAATCCAGTGACACCCGTACCATCCGTGCCAGATTGATATCAGGCTTCCAAGTCGACCTTGTATATAAAAAAAAAACACTGCCACCTCCAGTTGAAATTCCCATGCGGAATATTGTGGAGGATCAAATACCCAAACCCAGCACAGCCCCCACTTGTCCCATTTAACCTGTCTCACTGCGGTGGTCCTTAGGACCCAGTGGAGTTCAGGACCTACTGCCCACAGTGTTTCTGTTCCATTGACGGGATAGAACAATGGGATCGGGAAGCGATCACGATTGAAAATAAAGTGGAAATAAAGCATTCGGAAAGAGATGAAATGCCATCGGTCATTGGAAAGGCGTTGGGCTACAGTTGGTCAACGATCGGAACAATTTTAAAGGATAACGTGAGGATAATGGAGCATGTGAAAGGCCTTGCCCCAATGAAAGCTACAATTATTACGAAGCAACACAGTGGATTAATTATTGGAATACATACATTTCTTAAGCGTTTTATATGCATAGAAGGGTAAAATATATACTATATACTAAGACAAACATTTGACTAACTGATGCTAAATAATACCGGATGTACTTGTTCTGACTTACATACAAATCCGACTTAAAGATGGACCCAGGAATAGAGCTCGTTCGTAACCCGGGGACTGCCTGTATTGATACTTGTGGTTAAATCTCTGGAGTAGAGTTTGAATGAGTTAGATTCTGACAGGCTAACTATTACCAACTGAATCAAAACATAACTGAAAATGGCTGTTACCCAAACCTTATGTTCCATGTGTCATCATTTTGAGGATTTCCTTTTTAACCTAACAGGAAAAAACAAGTGAAACTAAGTAAAAGCCAAATTTGCTAACAAGTAATTCTGACAAAAAAGTAATTAGCTGTGCTCAGGAATTATTTTTTAATTTGTATTCTAAAGCCAAGGCTACATTTAGGCCATTTTGTTTTTGTTTATATGTCATAGAATTTCTTTTAGCTATAGGTGCTTTATGGTTATCATTTTATAGTTGTATACCTGTTTATCATTTGGGTTGCTTCTTGAATAGTTTCTATATTTCCTTTCTATGAGCAGTACAATTACAGCATGGGGAAAAGACTGTGAAAAAGATGCCTTTGAACACATAATGAAGAAGTTTTCTACTGTGCCTGTATCAATTGTCAGTGACAGTTATGATATATATAATGCTTGTGAAAAAATCTGGGGTGAGGACTTAAGAGGTTTGATAGAAGGAAGGAGTCCTGAAGCTCCACTCATTATTCGGCCAGATTCAGGAAATCCACTTGATACAGTTTTACAGGTAACTTGTTTCTCTTCTTAGAATATAGTTTCTAGTTTAGAGGTGTTTGAATGAATTGAATATCTCCTAAAAAAAAAACAATTGTGCTAAAATTACAAAGCATACATCAGAAGTATATAAGATAAATTGGGAAGGGCACATTAAATACATCTATGTGGGAACTGAAATGGTAAAATAAAACATTTTATATGGAAAACTCTGATAATCTGGCACCTTGGGATTTTGTTAGTTCTGAACTGGCATATTTTCAGGACTATTGGATGTTAATCCCAATAATACACAAACAATTTTTTTCTGCAACATTTGTGCATGGTGTACAGTAATACAAATTTTCAAGTGAATCCCAATTAATTTAAAGGGAGTGCAAAATATACAAGTGCTCTGGACCCTGGTTCTACTTGCACCCTATCCATGTTCACGATTCCTAGTGCTTCAGGCTCATACCTAGCTTATCGTCTGGATCCTGGCTGCCCTGCTTGCCCTCTAGATCTCTGCCTCACATACTGTATTAATAAGTGAACCAAATGCCAGATCATGAGAATTTCTGACTTTTGGGAGATTATTAGAATTTTATTGTAGTTTGTATTTAGAAATATAATTTATATATTTGATTTTATAAGAATTTTAGTTAATCTTGGTTGTTTTGGCTGACAAGGATCCACTTGCTGTTTGACGAACTCCAATTGCACCTGAAATTGCTTTTTAAAAATAAATTTCTGTAAGCAGATTGCTATTTGGTATGCTCTAGAAATGAAACAGAAAGCAGGTCAGAACTCAACCTACTAAACAGTTGATTATATTTTTGGAGTAACTAAGTGCTTCTTAAGACGAGCATTTCAGCTTAAAGTGTGAGTATTCAAAGTAAAGTGAAGCCAGATCTTGACTTGTTGTGTAGGGATTTCCTATACGGTCAAATTCTGCATTTACAGGGACAGGAGCTACATAGCCTGGAAATGGGCTCTTCTATCAACTCATCCATGCTGACCAAGTTCCTCAAATGATCTAGTCCCCTTTGCCTGTTTTATGGCGTGTGTTCCTCTAAATCTTCCGCATCTGCAATTCCCAAATGCCTCTTAAATGTATCTGCCTCTGCTACTTTCTCTGGCAGGACATTTCACATATCCTCTACTGTCTTGTGTGGAAACAATTGCTCTTCAGGTTCTTTCTTAAATCATTCCCCTCGCTTTAAACCTATGCTACTAATTTTGGACTCCCCTGCTCTTGGGTTAAAGATTTTATCTACTCATCTTGTGTAAGACCATAAGACATAGGAGCTGAATTAGGCAATTCAGCCCATCGAGTTTGCTCCGCCATTCCATCATGGTTGATCCTGGATTCCACTCAACCCCATACGTCTGCCTTTTCACCATAACCTTTGATGCCATGACCAATCAAGAAACTATCAATTCTTGCTTTAAATATACCCACAGTCTTGGCCTTCACAGCTGTCTGTGACAGAGCATTCCACAGAATTACAATTTTCTAACTATAAAAAAAATCACTCCTTTCCTCTGTTCTAAAGGGTCACCTTTCAATTTTGAGGCTGTTCCCTCTAATTTTGGACACCCCTACCACAGGCAACATCCTCTCCACATCCACCTTATCTAGTCCTTTCAACGTTCGGTAGGTTTCAATGAGACTCCCCCACATTCTTATACATTCCAGTGAATACAGGGCCAAAGCTGCCGAGCACTCCTCATATGGACTAGTGTCTTATAAAGGATAAGCATGATTTCTTTGTTTTTATTCTACTCCCCTTGAAATAAATGCCAACATTGCATTTATCATCTTTATCACAGACTCCATCTGTAAATTAACCTTCTAGGAGTCTTGCACAAGGACTCCTAAGTCCCTCTGCACCTCTGATGTTTGAATCTTTTCCCAATTTAAATAATTACACTTTTTTTTCCTTTTACCTAAATGCATTATAATGCATTTCCCAAAACTGAATTATCATATATTTACCACACTTTTTGCCCGTTCTTCCAATTGATCTAAGTCCTTTTGCAGCCACATTTCTTCCTCAGCGTTATCAATCCTCCACCTATCTTCATATCATCTGCAAACTTTGCCACAAAGCCATCAACTCCATAATCTAAATCATTGGCAAACAATTTGAATAGTAGCGGTCCCAATACTGACCCCTGAGGAACACCACTAGTCACTGGTAGCCAATCAGAAAAGGCCCCCTTTATTCCCACTCACTGCCTCCTGCCTGTCAGCCATTCCTCTATCCATGCCTGTATCTTTCCTGTAATACCATGGGATTTTATCTTGTTAAGCAGCCTCGTGTGGCACCTTATCAAACACCTTCTGAAAATCCAAGTAAATGACATCCACCACCTCTCCTTTGTTTACCCTGCTTGTTACTTCCTTGAAGAATTCTTAACAGATTTGTCAGGCAAGATTTCCCTTTATTGAAACAATGCTGACTTTGATTTACTTTGTCATTAGTCTCCAAGTACCCCAAAACCTCATCCTTAATAATAGATTCCAATACTTTCCCAACCACTGAGGTTAGGCTAACTGGCCAAGAATTTCCTTTCTTTTTCCTTCCTCCCATCTTAAAGAGTGGAGTGACATTTGCAATTTCCAGCCATCTGGGACCATGCCAGAAGCAAGTGATTCTTGAAAGATCATAACCAATGTATCTGCTATCTCCTCAACAACCTCTTTCAGAACTCTGGGATGTAGTTCATCTGGTCCCCCTTACTTGTCCACCTTAAGACCTTTCAGTTTGCCTTGCATTTTTTCTCTTTGTAATGGCAATGACATTCCCTACTGCTCCCTACTGCTCACAGACATTTGGCACACTGTTAGTGTCTTGTTTCTTTGTTCCCCATTACTCGTCATCAGCATCATTTTCCAGTGGTTCAATATCAATTCTCACCTCCCTTTTACTCCTTCACATAACTGAAAATAACTTCTGGTATTATTCATATTATTGGCTAGTTTGCCCTCATATTTCATCGTTTCCTTTCTCATGGCTTTTTTTTAGTTAACTTTTGTTGGATTTTAAAATCTTCCTAATTGTCCATATTCCCACCCATTTTTGCTACATTAGATGCTCTTTCCTTGGCTTTTATGTAGTCCTTAACTTCCCTTGTCAGCCATGGTTGCCTAACCCGGTCATTTGAGAACAACTTTTTCTGTGGGACATACCTATCCTGCACCTTGTGAGCTATTCCCAGAAACTTCAGTCACCAACACTTTGCCTTCATACCCGCTAGTATCCCTCTCCAATCCTCCTGGGCGAACTCCTCCGTAATTCCCTTTATTCCATTGCAATACTGATACAAATTGCAGTATGAATTCAATCATATTATGATCACTGCCTCTTAAGGGTTCTTTTACCCAACACACAATCTAAGGTGGCTTTTCCCCAAGTAGAGTCAAGCACAAGCTGCTCTGAAAAGCCATTCAACGAATTCCCCCTCTTGGGATCTGACACCAACCTGATTTTCACAATCTCGTTGCATATTGAAGTCCCCCGTTACAATTGTGATGTAGCACTTATTTCATGCCCATTCCAGCTCCCTTTGCAATTTCAATCCCATATCTCGGCTACTGTTTGGCTATAGCTCTAGTAAACCTGCCCACAATGATATTGGTACCCATCGGATTCAAGTGTAACCTGTCACTTTTATGCAGGCCACACCTGCCCCAGAAGAGTTCCCAATGATCTAGAAATGTGAATCACTGCTCCCACTTCAAATCTTGCCCTTGTGGTTTTATAAACCTGTACAAATTAACCCCTCCCCAGCCTCAAGGGAGAAATTATAGCCATTCCAGCTTCTGCTAAGAACCTATGCCCTCTAGAGCTAGTAACTTCCTTGTGTATTTTTTTGCGCCGACTTATTCATGTGCTTCCTATAGCATGGTGCCCAGAACTGCATGTAATAGTCCACATGTGGCCATATCAACCTCTAGTATGGCTCTAAGAATGACACTCAAATATTGAAATAGTCAACTTATTTAAAGAGGAAACTGAATTGATATTTGAGCTATATCCTTCATTTGTCAGAGGCTGCAACCATCATTTTAAATGGGTCTTTTCATTGACACATGTGACCAGAGATAAGTAAGATTAAACGCTGATTGCAATTGCTCATTCCTGAATTTTAAAATAAACATAATATTCTTTTTCAGAAAAGATGACAAAACAAACTGTATAAACTGCAGAGATATTTGTAATGAGCAGCATAATGGAATTGATTATTGGGAACAAAATTAAGGATAAAATGTAACATTTTTATCAGATGGGTGGAGCAGATTCTGCTGTACTATGTTGCTTTTTTGTATATTAATTAAATGGATGTGGCTTAACAATTTGAAATTGGGTGCTCTGTGCATAAAGTCCTAGTTAAGTTTTGTACTAAAAGTTCCTTTGCAAGCTTAAAGCATCAGTTATCATGGTGTTAAAGAATTAACTGAAAGGAATTAGAAAGAGAATGTTGGCTGGGTGACTGTATTCAACATAATACTCAGAAATTTGCCGCAAGGATTCCTTTTGAGTTACATCAGAGTAAATTTGCAGATATTACAAGAGATTATTTAAAATTTAGGAAAGCAACTGACAAACTAGAGAATTGGATTGTTTCCAATCTGCAGAATCAACTCATATGCTCTCTTGAAATAAGAGGCAATTAGGGATAGTTTTGCCTTGTAAACCCACAAGAGCTTTCTGAAATCAATAGAAAATTGTTTGAATCTTCTGTATTTGTTCCTGAAGTTTGCATTTGTGTAATTCAATACTGGTATCTGCTTTTCACATGCATGTTCTCAATTCCCTTAAAGTAAATTGTTTAAATAATTGTCTTTTACAGAATTATCAAAATATTAATTGTTTGATCAACAGGTTCTTGAAATACTTGGGAGGAAATTTCCACCAATCGAAAACTCTAAAGGCTATAAAGTATTTCCACCGTTCTTGAGAGTCATTCAGGGAGATGGTGTGGATATCAACACTTTACAAGAGGTAATAGTGGTCAGTCCAGAAGAGTAGTCACTTGTATCTGGTTCTCTTTTCCTGAGACCTGTTTGTAACTGAAACTGCTTGTAAGTCAGAAATGAACAAAAACAGTATGTGGGAGAGGATCACAGAATCAGTTGTGACGGAAGAGCAGCTGCCAGCCAGCTTTACTGACTCTGTGAGCAAGTCTGCTCGGTGCTCGCAGCTCTGCTGGGCTCGATATTATTGGATTTGGTGATGGTGGGGCACTCAGAAGTACCCCATTCTCCTCCACTCCTACCAAAGTGCGAACAGCCCCCAACATTTAACAGCTTTTTAAATCGCATTGTCATAAGTTCTTCCATTACTACCTCTGGGAGCCTGTTCCAGGCATATACTGTACTACCCTTTATTTAAAAAAAAGACACTTGCCTTGCACACTTGTCTCAAACTTCCTCCTGTCATCTTTAATGCTTGTCTTCTAGTACTTCTTTTTACCCTGTTCATTTCAATATGTTATAAACCTCTATCAGTACTGCCTCCAATACTCTAGAGAAAACAACTTCTGCACCCTTTCCAAAGCTTTCACATTCTTCATGTAATGCAGTGACCAAAATGGCACACAATGCCAGAATTGCACATAATTATACAAGATAAAAATCATGTCAGATTTGAAAATAAATTGACCTGATAGCGATTGCCAACTCCAATTATCTAATATCCTTTACAAGAGGAAACATCTTACACTTTCCTATTTGAGAAAGACTCATTGTCTGAAATTGTTGAATTCAAAATTTTATTCCAAGTCATGCATGTGTTTAGATAGTAGACAGGTTAGATAGTAGACAGGGTGCTGTTCCTCGGGTTTGAATGAGGTATTAATGGAGTAGTGTAGAAACCAAAGGCACAGAGGTCAAGGTGGACTGGAATGGAGAATTAAAGTGACAGAGAACTGGAAGCCTGTGGTCATATTTGAAGACTTAATGACAACATTCTGCATTTATTTTCTCCGATACAGATGTGCTGGCATTGAATCACTGCCTTTTTAATTGTTCATTAAACAAACAGTTTGTTAATCTTCATTGCAAGAGCATGTGAGTACAAGTGTAAAGCCTTGTTGCTTCATTTATTCAGAGCCCTGGAGAAACTACATAAGAATCTTGAGCAAAGTCTAGTCTCCCTGATGATGAAAGGATATACAATAGATTCTGGTTAATTGGGACAGAAGACTTTTGCAGAACAGTTTATAACTATTGTCAGTCATGTGCACTTCTGTGGCTGTTAGACACTTTACCATGATTAGAATGAACAGTTTTTCAATAGCATCAGTTCTATGTTTTTGTATTCAGGAAACAGTTATATTTGTCACTTATAGTTGGTTAGAAATAAGCAGTAAGGCAACTTCAGAACTGTCAGATTTGTATGAAAGTGGTCCATTATTTGTGCTAGATGTCTGTGCTGAATGTTTTCATTTACGGTTAATCAAAAGAACGGCAGTATACACTGAATTTATTCCCCTGTTAATAACTATTAGGAACCAATATAGTTTTACGGTACTGTTATTAGTATTAGTATTAAATGTTTTAATTTGTTCTATATCTATACCTTTTAAACTGTTTCCATGAAACTTCGGCTAATTGGAGCAGTTGCTTAATTGAGACAATGTACTGGGCATGATTTGTCCCAATTAACTGGAATCTACAGTATTTACAAGATTGGCCTTTGGCATGTTGAGTTTGTTATAAGCAGAGAGATTAAGCAGACAAGACCTACACTCTCTGAAGCTTTATGAAAGGTAACCTCATTGAAATATACAAGATTCGTCTCAAAGGGCTAGATTATTAGAGTGAATGCTAACAGGTTTTCTCTTCCGGAGTGAACAGGTCACCCAATAAGGTGCTTATTATTCAGGAAGGAGTTAAGAAGAAAAATTTTCACACAGTGAGTAATGAACCTTTTGGAATTCTCTATCTTGTAGAGATTCAGTGGCTGAGTATTTTCAAATAGTTTGGAATTAGGCGACTGTGGTGTTAGTTCAGGAAAATGAACTGGGGAGATTTGATAGAGCTGTACAAAATTGAGCCTGTAGGTGCAGTTGATGCAATCACAACTTAGGCTGGGTGAGACTATAACTAGAGGTCATAGGTTAAGTTTGTAAAGTGAAATACTTGAGGGGTAACTTCACTTAGGATGGTGCAAGTATGGTATGAGCTGCCAATAGGAATGGTGGATGTGGGTTCAATTTCAACATTTAAGAGAAGTTTGGATAAATACATGGCTAAGAGGAGTATGGAGGGCGATGTCAACTAGGCAGAGTAATTTGGTATGCATTAGATGGGCTGAAAGGCCTGTTCCTGTGCTCTAATGCTCAGACTGATCTGCAGGATTCCCTCTACCTAACCCACCCACACACCCACCCCCCCAGCAGCTACTGTATTACAACATCGTGTTTTCCTCTCCTTTGTCCATGCTCATCTCCCCCCAATGCATCTGCTATAAATAGTATTATAACATATATTCACACCACTGGCATTTGTCACTTAACGAGCTTGGTCTTCATCTTATGACAAAGGTTCTCTTTGTTCTTTCTACTCTTTGCAGCTTCAAACAGCAGGTATCTTGAGTATCACTAGCATTTTTTGTTTTTATTTCATTTTCTAGTGCTTACGTTTGGAGTTGGTACAGATTGGAAATGCTAATGGTTGAATGTAAAATATCACATGAACAGACGTGTAAATTATACTATCTGTTTTCTAGATTTATTTAACCCTTTGATCTGTTCAGTAATTATGCAATTAAATTAAATTCTGTGATCATTCTTTTGAATAATGTTGCATCAGACCAATAAGATTACTTAGGGGGGAAAAGGTAAAAGATTATCCTCTTCTGGTTTTCCGGAAAACATAGAAAACATCTTAAGTGGACTAAACATTAAGATGAGATATTTAACTTTGTTCATGTGGAAAGGTGTAGGAAAATTCCATTCAGAATGCTGCATCTAGTGAGGAGAGGACTACATCAAACAAGCAGAATAAATCACTCCTAACAGAGAAACTATTGGCTGAAAGTCTTGGGTTTAATGTCTGTAGAGATGTTTACATTCAGAGGAAAATTTAACTGAATGGATTTCTTGTGAGATACTGTATCGGAGCAGAATATAGGACATTTTTACGAAACCAAATTGATGTAGCTTTTACCCTGTATGTCTAAGTCAGTAAGCCATATATTGTACTGTCCCTCCGTAAATGGGTATCAGTGGCATGCTTTGTTTTTCAGATTGTACAAGGAATGAAAGAGCATAAATGGAGCATTGAAAACATTGCCTTTGGATCTGGTGGAGCTTTGCTGCAGAAGATAACAAGAGATCTTTTGAATTGTTCTTTTAAATGCAGTTATGTGGTGACCAATGGTCTCGGGGTATGTAATGTTGTATAAAGCTGTTAGGTCTTATTTTAAGTAGCTTAAAATGCCTAGTTTTTTTTCTTTGACTAGAGAAACTTGGGTTTGATATCTGTTAAGTTTGGCTCGATTATAAAAAAAAACCAAAGCTGCTGTTCAATTAAATTTGATCATTAATGTTTTAAATGCAGGATTGATATTCATTATGTGTACTTGCACAGTACATGACATTTGATAATTTCTAATATAACAGTGCATTATAAAACACTGAAAATCAGTTTACAATCATGTTTTAACATTGTGCAACAGTACAACTGCAATCATAGAATGTCAGAGAAGCATCCAATGGACACCAAGTACGAAGCTATTACAGCTCAGCGTGTCGGAGTTTGAAGTTCAGTTTCAGCCTTCTCTCTAAAGAATTGTGTACACCCTCGCTGTGGAATGAGTGGGTTTTCCCTAAGTGTTCTAGTTTCCTCCCACATTCCAAAGATATGCTGGGTAGATTAATTTGTCATTATAAATTGTTGCATGATTGGGTTAGGGGTATATCAGGGTTGCTGAGGCAGTGCAGCTGGAAGGGCCTCTTCCATGTTGTATCTCTTAAGTAAATAAATATGGACTCTTGTAGTTAAAATCATTCTTGTATGACAATTAATAACCTCTTCAAAGCCAGCTTTTGAAAGAATTTAAGAACTCTGTGCTTGGTGAAGTACGGTAGTCAATTTGTTGGCCTGTTGCAAAAGTAACTGGACCTCAAAACAACTTGGCTGTTGGTTGGTTGGGATATCGTGAGCTAGAAGACTTATAAATATAGCATGTTTTCTTAGCCAGTAATTTAGTTGTCTGTGGCAACGAAATATTATTAGTTTACTTGATCAAGTAATAAAATTGTAGGGATAGCCAAAAGTTAATTTGAAAATATTAAAAAGAATAATAGTGCATCCTTTTCTGGAAGAAAAGCAAGGTAATGTTCAAATTAATTTGTACTTCCCAGTTTCCTGTTAAATTACTTATTGCTGCACAAAATCTTCTGGTACCATATAGTAGAGATTTAATAAGCAGTGAGTCCGTTCTCATTCAATAAGTAGTTTGCACTTAACTATTCTTACACTGAAACCATCAGTACAAGTACTGGACTTTCAGTAAGATGGCAGCGTGCTTGGACACAGCGGCCTCTACAGGGCCAACCAAAGGTTTATTCTTTTTTTTAATGCCTTTTTTTACTATCACAAAATTCAACTGGACATCAAGAATTTCAGGCTGCAGGTCCACCCCAGTAGCGAGTTGCTTGTTAGTGGTGAAGCTGGAAGGATTGGACTTGGTGTGGACCTTGTTGCTGCAGAAAGGCATCGGGAGTCAGTACCTGAAGGCAGTGTGCAGTCTGACAGCGAGTGATTATCTTGGATGGTTTTTCTTGTGATTGCAAGACCCTGTTGGACATTGGTAGTATAGAATGCTGCAAGTCCAGTTTACGGAGACCAGTGGCGGGGGAGCAGCGTGTTTTCTGTTGTACGGACTGGGCCTCATCCACGGTGTTGCCTGTTGCAGCCGACCAGGAGTAGAACTGCCATAGGTGTCTGTACTGGTTTGGGGTCTGGCCCCTCCCGTCGGTGCTACCCTCCAGTGTTCACTCGGTGGAAAACTACAAACTAGGGAAAATCTGCAGATGCTGGAAATCCAAGCAGTGCACATGATGAGTAAACAGTCAATGAGTGGACTGAGACCCTTCATCAGGCTGGAAAAAAAGATGCAGTTGACTGAACTACTGCAGGCTTGTTCTGGCTGACAACATCCATGGACTGATTTTTTTTGTGTGACTGTGGGTACTGTTTTGCACCTTGGTACTGGAGGAACGCTATTTCATTTAGTTGTATTCATGTGTGGTTGAATGACACTTGAACTTGAAATTCAAGATTTATTTGTCTTTTATTAATTGCTCCTGACTTACAAGGCTGTGTTGCTATATTGGAAACTGTTCAAACCAGAAAATGATGGCAGATTTCCTTAGATGTTAGTAAACCCAATGATTTTTTTTGACACAGACTAGTGTTTTTAATGATGACTGTTTATTATTCTAGTTCTTATGATTTTGTTAATTAGCCAGATTTTTAAAGTCCATGTGTTGGGGATTTGATCATTGTTTTAGCATTATGGATTAGTGATCCAACAGCATAAATGTCCTTGCCATACCTGTTCTCAGATTATTTTAATGATAGCTGTTTAGTTATTTTTTTTAAAAACTATTTGATTTGAGGTGAAAGTGATTGCTCTGAGTAGTTACAATATAACACAGTAGGAGGAAATGTAATCTTTAATATAAACAAAGATTTTAATATTTGCAGTAATCCTAATTAATTGTGCTGCTTTTAAGTGATGTTTGATATTGTTATAGAACCTATGTTCTATTCTGTAGCAAAATATTTTCTTTTACGGTAAACTTTTGAAGCTTGCTGTTTCATCCTTGCTGAAGTGTGAATGGGGATTTATTTGATTATCATTTGATTCTTGCATTCCAGTTATAAACTTGGAAACTTAAAGATTTTGTGGTTTAATGTCAAAAAAGTTACTTGTGCAGATATTTTAACAAAATATTTAATTGCTGAATGAATTGAGTTAAGAGCAATGCTTATCATTGATGTAATTAAATTTTTGTTTATACTTAGGTAAATGTTTTCAAAGATCCAGTTATGGATCCAAATAAGCGATCCAAGAAAGGGCGTCTCTCTTTGCACTGCACTGTTTCAGGGGATTATGTTACTCTCGAAGAGGGTAAAGGTGAACTAGAACAAAATGGGCCTGTAAGTGACTTCATATCTTTGTTTTTCACAAAACAAAAACAAAACTTATTAGCCTTGGTATTAATTAAGAGTAATTCCTTTGGATACTAAAATTGCTCTTCATTTGCCTATTTCAACAAGATGAGAGTAAGAAACCAGGAAACTATAGATCAGCTATCCCTTGTGTCCAACTTCAATGAATCACGAGTTTATACTAAAAGATATTATTTTAATAGTTTTCAGTTTATCACTAACAGCTGGGACTTCTGAATGTTTGGTCATGTTATTGAGAGCTTCTTAATGTAAAGGGTAGGGAACATCTGTAGACATTACTTTGACTTGCAGAGATAATTATTTAGAATTCTTGCCAAGAGACTGTTAAAGTTGAACCATATAAAATTAAGATAAATTTGCTGAGCAGAGAGGAAGAATGGGAACTCAAACTTGCAGTTCTTGACTAATGGTGTTCTCAAAGAATCTGTGTTCAAGTTGCAAATATTTAAAATATTTATAAATTACTTTAAGTGAACATTTTCTATTTTGCCCATGCTGTTGTGTTCTGTTTCTGTGTTCTTAATGGCCCCATTAATATATCACAGAAAACTGAGCCTGATGAGAATCAGGTTTAGATTTAGTATCATTGGCAAATGTCGTGAAATTTATTTTGTGACAGCAGTACATTTCAAAACAGAATTTTAAAAGAAACTAAATTGTAATAAAAATACATATAGTTAAAAGAAAGCAAAAGAAAGGGTAGTCTTTACAGGTTAATTGTCCACTCACAAATCTGATGGTGGGGGGAAAAAAAGCTGTTCCTGAAACATTGTGTGTCTTCAGGCTTCTGTACCACCTCCTTGATGGTAGCAATGAGAAAGAGACTCTGTCTGCCTGCTGGCATTTATAATTCTGGATACAGGGGAGCAAATGAAGTGATCCTCCTCAGCTGAGAGAACTGGTGTAGTCTACTCCACAGGACAAATAGATTTCAGGCAGTGTACTGCCAAGATACTACCTCTGGAACATGCTGACAGTTTTGGAGAACCTGTCATTTTCCTGAACTGTTTTTGAATGACATTTAAATGCTGAAATAACACAACTTCTGTTCAAAAGCTGAATTTGGAAATGAGGTGCATTTTCACATTTGGAGTTGTCTAATTTGAGTGAGGGCAATAGGAGAGAACAAAAACCAGAACATGCTGGAATAAATGAGCATTTCTATTCTGGACTTTTCTGACCTCTAACTATCCTTGCTTATATAGTAACTAGATAACTGAAAGTAATTTCCATCTGTACAATTTTAGTGTCCATCCTAGCATTCTCTTACACTTAACACCCCCCCCCCCCCACCAAACTTAAAGCATGCCTGTCTTCTCACTTCAGTTTGATTAAGGGTCACCTTACACAGAATACTGTCTGTCTGATTGAGAATTTCCATTATTTCACTTTTTTTTGATTTACAAACACCTGAATTTTAATTTTCAATTTAAGTTATACACAGTTTGTTGTCCATCAGCAGTATCAAAGCATCACTGTTCTTGTAACTGCCCTACACAATCATATAATCACTGATACAATATTGAGAAAAACATCAGGTTTCAGATATTTAATTATTCACAAACTGACTCTCAGTTCCTAAATTTTAGTTGATCCATCAGTAGTGATTTGTTATTTTCTAGATTGTTTGAATTGACCATGACTTTGTTCTCAATTTACAGGATCTACTACACACAGTTTTCAAGAATGGCATAGTTGTTAAGAGCTACACCTTTGACGAAGTGAGGGAAAATGCACAACTGAAGAAAAAAATGGGAGGCTCTCAAATCTGTGAATTCAAATAAATGTCTGCAGAATGATGTCCTATGTCTGCTGCAGATTCTGTGCACAGATATGTGTATATATTCGGTTTTAATTTACCTATTAAATCTAAACATTTATAATTATATGCTGTACCATGTAAACAGCAAATGACGATCAAGCGTACAGTGATCAGCCAATATGGTTTGTATTTTTAACACTGTACACAATATGAACAATTTATTGCTTTGAACAGCTGCTACTTGTGTTTTTAAATGTAAATTGTAAGGTAAATAGTGGTTACTAGGAATTATGAAAATATACAGATGTTGGCCCATGTTTGTCATGCATTTGGACGAGATCTCCACCTTCAGTAGTAAAGAAAATTTGGCCAATGTTGGAAATAATTTAAATAACTTTTTTAGTGTACATATATAACAAGCTTTTCTTTGACCTTCATGTTTTGTTTTTCCTTAAATGGGATTTCAGACACTTCCTGTTTTGGAATAAGGGCAATTTTGCAGAATAAAAAAAGGGTTGTGCTACAGTACAACCATTTGATATTGTGTTGAACAAAGCCTTTTTTGCACACACACGATTAGATTTTAAAAGGTTGGATAGTTAATGGTGCACTTATTTTTTTAAACCTGTGTGTGTTGAAAATGCAGGCTTTTTAAGAGCAAGCATGGAGGAAGGGAGGGTGTCCACTCTAATTAAGGTTGCTCTTTGCAACTAACAGAACTGAATTAATGCAAAATGTGTTTTTTTTTCTTCTTTCTCAAATACACTGATTACTTTTGATTAGACTTTCATGCACTTGATGAGCTTATAACTTCTGAAATTGATATGAAGCTGACTTCCCTTGAACACTTACTTTGCTTTTTAATACAATTTATTGTTTGCTGAATCACTACTTCTTTCTGAAGTAAGAGGGATGGAAGAGGAAAATCGGTATGTATTATATACATCCTCCTCTCTTTCTCTTCTCCTCCCCCCCCCCCCATAGAAAGTTGGAGTAAACCCAATCTGCATTGGAATAAGAAATGGAAATGGTAATTAAATACTGTAAATCTATAGGAGTGAATGTAAATTTGATCGTGTCCCATTAGAGTTATCATTTCTGGAGTTGTGCGCACCAGTAGTGTGTAATATTTTTTTTGACGTCTCCAGTTTCAGATTATACTTGTTATATTTTATATTTTTTTACCACAGCAACGTATCTAAATATTAAATACAGCATTGGACTATGCAGTTGGATTTTTAAAAAAATTTCTTACATGCACATACTGATTCCATTCATCTAAAATGTAATAGTTTAACAAGAAATTTAAGAATAAGTTAAAAATAAACACCCTTATAGGTGTAATTGATTCTCTTTTTGTTTTCTTCACCCATATAATCATGAAGTGGAAGTACAATTGTTATTAGTTGTATTTTTAAAAGAAGTGTAACCTAATTCATTGAACTGACTCCGGTGCTATTTCTGTAAAGTGTGGCTTTCTCTTGATATTAGTTCCACGCTGATGATAGTCTGTCAAGGAAAGAAACAGGAATAATGTTGTACAATTATTGAAAACTGAGATCAGACAGAACAGCAAGTAGAGGGAACAAAATTACAGATGATGATTAGAATGTTTTAAAATATTTGCTGTATGATTGTTTAGTATTGAACTCAACACCAGATGTTTTCATTTAATAACATTTCTGTTTTCAACCTACTTTGCATTCTTTAAAATAAAAGGTTGTTCAACTTGCATTGAATAAAATGCCAATCTCACTTGACACAATTTATTTGTGTATGAGTGTTACATAGAACCCTAGCAAGGAACTTCTATAGTGTTCAATCAATGCATAAACTTCTACAGCTTAAGAGCACGGTCTGGATGCAAAATAAAATCTGTTGTGCTGTATACAGAAATTTTGTATCAGATGTTCATGAATGAATTGTAGTGTTAAGTTGGGGTTGAATGGTTGTGACAATTATAAATTCAAGTATCTTTAAGAACTGAAAAGCCTGAAAGGAGAATTACCTGCAAATCAGTCATTTGTTACAGTGACCCGATGAGTAATGCATCAAGCAAACCAGCTTACTACAATGCAGAAATTAACTGCTTGGCCCATCAAATCCATGCCAGCTCCAAGCAGAGCAATCCCATTATTCCTCAGCACTGCAATTTCTCTGTCTCCCATGCCCATCAATTATAATTCGATTCTTTTATAAACTACACCAAGGCGTAACTAAAGTGCGAGCTCAACTTTGAGATAGGAGGAAGCCAGAACACCTCGCACAAATTCGTGCAGTCAAGGAGCACAGACAAACTTCACAGCTGGCACTAGAGGTTAGAATCAAACCTGTATTCCAGGAGATGAATCAGCACTAATGCCTGCACCAATAATGCCACCCGATTTTGTATTTACTTACCCCCTCCCTCCCCATTTGGTCTCTCAAATGGGCCCAGTAGGCCTGAGTGTAGCACTTTTGATTCAAGCTTTGTCATCGTGTATTAGTTTATAACTTCTCACCTTTTAATATTAAGACAATATTATCTTCAAGGAGCTAGATAGGTATCTTATGGATAGGGGAATCAAGGGATATGGGGACAAGGCAGAAACCGGGTATTGATAGTAATTGATCAACCATGATCTCAAAATGGCGGTGTAGGCTCGAAGGGCCGAATGGTCTACTTCTGCGCCTATTGTCTATTGAATGTTTCTTGGCAGGGATGGTTTCTAAGTTAGAGCTGCTAATCCAATTTTCAATGTAGTTTGCACCTTTAAAACAGTTAATGTTATTGTCCTCTTTCCTAATGCCTGCAGAAATTTTGTAGGTATCTGAGGCAGCCTTGTTTTCAGAATATCTAAATTTTATTGATATTGGTTTTGTCAATAAATTTAAGCATTTACCCTTTTATAAATGTAATAAACTGGACTACAAAGCCATCTGTTGTATGCAAATTTGAGGTGGTTAGCTACCCTAAATACCTCTTTTTAAATGAATTTATTTCCTTGTGTATTGACTAATCAATGAACTTTAAATAATAAGGCTTTGTTTTACACAATGTATACTTTGTCAATTGGAAAATCTTACTGCATCTCTAATTTTGCATAATTGCTTACTTTTGCTGAACTTGATGCCATTTGCTGTTTCTCAATTTCTCCTATAAAATATATTTTTCCCATAAACCTGAAACCTATCTGAAATATTATTAATAAAATGTTTCCTTTGATCCCTTTTGTTGCTATCAGCAATGTGTTTTTGTAAAAAGATAAAATATCATACATACCTTGATAAAGCAGAATTCAGCTTAAATTTCTGTACACTATTGCATTGTTCAGTACGTAGTTCCAAAAATAATTGAATATGCCCATCTCCGATTGGGTTTAATGGTCTAGATTCTGAGGTGAATAACAGAGATAACTTGTACAGAAAACTAAATTGATGATAATGGACAAGTAATATCAAATCAACAGTAAAAATTACAAACTCAAATTCTACAGGTTTGGGGCTATATACAGTGAGGTAATATTTTCAGCAGCACAGGAATTACTTGGCACTCATTGTTATATGATTATAATTCAATTACAGTTTATTGCACCGTTTAGTTTCTGATTTATTTCAAACTTCAAGGTAAATTTATTATCAAAGTACTACATTGAGATTCATTTTCTGCAGGTATTTACAGGGGGGAAAATACAATAGGAATTTAACAAAAAAAGTTAACAGAACAAGATTGATAAACAACCGAAGTTTGTTTGCAAAGGAGGACAAAACTAAGTAAAAATAATATGGAGAACAAGAGTTGTAACAAGTCCTTGAAAATGAGTTTGTAAGTCATAGAATCAGTTCAGAGGAGTGGGCAATGAGGTTATCCACACTGGTTCAGGAGCCTAATGTTCAAGGTGGTAACTTCCTGAACCTGCTGTTGATGGACCTAAGGCTTCTGTATCTTGTACCCTATGGTAGTAATGAGAAGAGGGTGGGGTTTAGTAAATGATGCAAGATAGCATTTCATGTCTGCCACTGAAGCTTCTTGGCACAGGTTGTAGAGGTGTTCAGCAAATTAAATCGTAATTAATGATTTTCCTTGTTTAACATACGCTTGAACGAAGCTGAAAGTTTGCTGTATGAGAAAAAATCACTGTTGAAAGAAGTTCCTATGAAATTGCAGGCTGTTCTTTTACTTCCCAGGTGAAGCAGTAATTTGCACTTCCAGTCTGGTGTACTACATCCATTGCTTGTAATATGCACTGGAGAATTCAATTACAAATTGGGTTATTGCAGCACTCCTGAGTTCAGTCTCCAGGTTGACCTGGTTGCCTGTCACATTAACTCTCCATTCCACTTCCACCTGTTTATGGTCTCCTGCATTATTACAATTTGCTTTATAAGCAGCAGTTCATTTTGCAGCTTGCTGGATTCAATAATCATACAACTTTTGTTTTTTAATGCCCAGTTCTTGTATAGGTTGTCCAATTGCAGTATTGGTACAGATTTTTCTTATTATTAGCATTGACTTTGTGTATTTCTTACAGCATTGTCATTCATACCTTTTATGTCCTGTTTTGTTTTCTCTCACTGCTGCCATAGATTTATTTTCTTTTGTTCAGTCTTTAACCAGCCTCACCCGATTATTTATTTTGTCCCATCCTTTTCTCGCTCTAGAATTTACAACTAGTATTACTATTTTTCCAGTTTTAATGACTTGTCTTCAACCGAAATGTTAATTTCGTTTCTCATTCCAAACTTGCCGCCTGACATGCAGTATTTGCAGCAGTTTGGCCTGAGGACATTTCAATAGATAATGTCCTTGACTGAATAAAGGCCTGCAGCGTTACATTCTGTTTTGCCTTTCTTAATTGAACATCATAAAGAGCACTCCCTTGGGAAATGTTAAGTTTACCCTTTCACTTACAATAATTGGGACTTGGGGAAAGTGGATGCTACATTTGTCTCAAATTGCAAGAGCCAGTTGTTCTCCAAACATTAGATGTTTCCTTCAATCTCAAATGCTAGTGGTACTGTTTTTTAAAAAATGGATGAATTATTTCCATTTTGCTACTACCTCCACAATATTGGACAGCAACTTCATTCAGATGTTAAATAGCCCCATAGAAGATCTGGCCAGTTTACTGGGAAAGCAGTTACAATTCTTGTGTGTACACCCATTAACAATTAGGAACGTATACACAGTAAATTCTTGTCTCTATAAAGCTGTCAAATAGGTTTTGTAGCCACAAAAGAAGCACCCTTTGGAAATAGTGTCTGCATGGAAATGCTATATTTTCAAATGTAAATTGAAATATTAACAAAAGAGTTCCTAAAGTGCTTCCCCGTTGATACTGCTTGAATCAAAAATCTAAAATGTATGTCTGTGTCTCTATTTTAAAAATTATTCCTTAATTAAGATATAATCCAGTATCACATTAACTCCTATAATTTCTGGACACTGGAGTGTAGAAAACTAATATTAAACTGTCTTCAAGTTTGCTTTGAACTTGTGGAGAAAGATTAGATGAAGATATGATCAGAGGCAAAGAAAATAAAATCGAGGAATCCTATAATTAGGTAGTTGTTATTCTCAGGATGTACAACTCATCTGGTAATATTTGTCAATATATTGAGCTTATTGTCAAAATGTTTAACTTTTGACTTCATTTCTTCCCCTCCCCCACTTTCCAACAAGAGTTGGTTAGAAGCCAAAGAAGAAAAGATGAGTCAGAGTTAGAAGGTGGGGGAGGGGAAAGAAACACAAGGTGATAGGTGAAACCAGGGGGTGGGGGTTGAGGGTGAAGTAGAGAGCTGTTAAGTTGTTGAAAGAGACACTCACCTTCCCCCCTCCCTGTTTCACCTATCACCTGTTTCTTCCTCCCACCCCCCTCACCAATCTTCTAATTCTGACCCAACTTTTTTGCTCCAGTCCTGATGAAGGGTCTCAGTCAAAAACATCAACTATACTCTTCTGCAGATGGTGCTTGGCCTGCTGAGTTCCCTCAGCATTTTGAGTGTGAAGCCAAAGTTGGTTTATTTTATTGAGGCAACTCGGTGAGGATAACAGCCAGTAAAACTGTAGGTTTTGTTGTTCTAGTTTCTCCACAGCTCCTAAATTTGTGAGTTGGGAAGTTAATTGATCATTGCAAGTTGTAACTTGTACGAAGGGAGCAGTGATGTCCAGTTGGATGGAGCTTTGGGACTGAGGGAAAACGGATCACAAAATAAAAGAATCAATTCTCGGCCAGTGTAATTCACTACAAGCTGTACCAAGAAATTATAATGATGATTAGATATAAGAACAAACAACATTACACCCTGCACTCCAAAACTAGCTGTACCTCCAGCAAACTTCTTAATTCCAGCATTTGTAGACTTTCTAATGTAGAATATTGCTCAGTTATGCAATGCTCTCAAAACCAGGATAATTCCAATCTGATTAATGACTGCACAATATTCAATTCCATTTACAACTCCTCAGAAAATGGATCAGCCCATATCCACAGGATCTAGACAATATCCAGGCATCGGTTATAAGTGACAACTTTCTCACCACAGAAATGCCAGATAGTGATTATCTCTAGCAAGAGAATCGAACACCTGTTCTGAACATTCAATGGCTTTGCTAACTCTTCTACCGGTAATGTCCTGGGGTCTCCACTGACCAAAGGACCAACCATATACAAGAAGTCTGAGCAACACACATAAAATGCTGGTGGAACGCAGCAGGCCAGGCAGCATCAATAGGAAGAAGCACTATTGACATTTTGGGCTGAGACCCTTCGTCAGGATAGTGATGAAGGGTCTCGGCCCAAAACGTTGATAGTGCTTCTTCCTTTTGATGCTGCCTGCCCTGCTGTGTTCCACTAGCATTTTGTGTGTGTTGCTTGAATTGCCAGCATCTGCAGATTTTGTGTTTGCGACAAGAAGTCTGTGGTTGGGTATCCTGATGTGAACAGCTTGCTTCCTAATACGTTCCAGATCTCTATCACAAAGAAAAACAAGGGCGGTAGATACAAATGTTTAAAAATGTAGGTACATGGTACAACCCGAGGAATGTGACCTCCAAATCATACACCATTCCTTACCAAGAAATATAGTATTACTGTTTGTCCCTCATTGTCAATATGCCTCAGTCATGGAACTCGCTCACCATTAGTACTGTGAAGGATGCAGTGGTTGAGAAAGTCACTTACCATTGTATTCTTAAGCGCAATTATGTCCAATAAATACTCAACTTTGCAGCAATGCCCTGGGTCCTGAAAATAAATATACCTAATTTGATTGATTCAAGATGTATTGAGATTCCCTGCCTACACTGTTTCTCTCTTTGCCTGCACAGACTGCAGACAGTACTGCAAAATTGATAGGAGATACGTTTTCAAAACAAAATTATAGCAGTCTTCTGTGGTGCAGTTGTGGGGAATGAAGCAACTAGTGGTGATTTGCTGGCAATGACAAGATAGAAAAAGAAAAGAATTTAAATGCTGGAGATAAATGCTTTATCAGTCAATGTCCGTGGAGAGAGAAAAACTGATAGCCTTTTCATTGAAGTTGGCCAGTTCTGATGAAACCTGGAAAAGGTGATTTTCCAGAATTGTTGAATTTGGTATTGGTATTTGGTATTAGCATGTTAACATGCCTGGTTGGAATACTGTATATTCCTCGGGCTTACTTTCTATTTCAATGGAACAGTGTAAGAGGCCAAATTTAGCATAGGGGTGGAATGGAGAATTACAGCAACAGATAAATGTGCTTAGAGCTATTTTTGCAGACTGAATGTCAGTGTCCCGGTCAGTTCTTATGAAAGATCGTCAATTTGACCTTTCTATCTACAGATGATGTCTGATCTGAGTATTTCTGTGTTTCTTTCAGATTGCTAGCATCAGTTTTTTTTTTGTGCTTTGAGTTAAGAATCAAATGAGGAGAGACTGTCTCACTTAATTGAACAGTATGGAGTGATTTAGAAAAAGGGTGGCGCAGTTAACTTGGATCCATGTTTTGGGTGCTAAATGGATGCAAAATCAAGTGGCTCTCAAATTTTTCTACCACACTCATCCACATAGCTGGAGATCATTCTATCATCCTTCTAGATTTGTAGATGGTGGAAAGGTAGTCCAGACATACCTGATGATAATCTGGCCTCAGCATTTATTTGCCATATCTATATATAGTATCTTTCATTTAAAAGGGTGGTGATAGTACTTCAAAGAAAGATGACCAGTTTGAGGGAGAAAATCATTTTAATGGGGTCCAAGGTGTCAAAGCTGAAGATAACCTGAGCAGAAACAGAAAATGCCTGCACAGTCAGTAGGTTAGGGAGCACCTGTGAAAGGAAAAAGTTAGTTTTACATCCAGGACCTTTCACCACTTTTCTTTGCACAGATATGACCTGACCTACTGAGCCTTTCCATACTGTAGGAGCAGAATTAGGTTGTTGAGCCTATTGAGTTTGCTCCATTATTCCATCATGGCTGACTTATTATCCCTCTTAAACCCATTCTCCCTGTAATCTTTGACACTCTTACTAGTCAAGAACGTATCAGCTTTAAACATATCCAATGACTTGGACGCCACCGATGTCTGTGACAGTGAATTCCAGATTCAACACCCTCTGGCTAAAGAAATATTCCTCCTCATCTATGTCCTAAAGAGATGTCCTTCTTATTCTGAGGCTGTGCTCTCTGGTCCTGGACTCTCCCACTATGAGAAACATCCTCTCAACATCCACAATATCTAGGCCTTTCAATATTTGATAATTTTCAAAGAGACTTCCTCCCCCCCCCCCCCCCCATTCTTCTAAACTCCAACAAGTACAGGCCCAGAGCCATGAAACTCTCCTCATATGTTAACCCTTTAATTTCTGGGATCATACTTGTCTCTCCCTAGTTGTTTCAAGTCATTGTCCCTTGATTCCAGTGTGTTTGGTTCTTATTTTAGATTCCAACATCTGTAGTTTTTTTCAAGATTCAAGACAGCTTAATGTCATTTCCAGTACACAAATAAATGTTACTCAGGATCTGATGCAGCACAAAAAAAGCACACCCAAGATAAAGAACATAATAATTAAAACAAATAAATATAAATACATAAGATAGCTTATACATTGTACATTGATTCTGTGTCCATAGTGATATTTAGTACAAGAGTGTCAGTACATGAGGTGGCTGACAGGAAGTGATAAAATAAAAGAGGTGAGCTGGGATAGTGGGTGCAGGTGTTGATCATTCTTACTGCTTGAGGAAGATAACTATTTTTGAGTCTGGTGGTCCTGGCATGGATGCTGCATTGCCTCCTTTGGGAGGCATTGGGAGTGGAACAAACAGTTCATAAGCGCATTAGGTAGGATCCTTCATGGTGCTACTGGCCCTTTTCCAGCATTGGGCAGTTCTGACTACCTATTGCAGAACCTTCCGGCCCATACAGTGCAGTTTCCATATCATGCAGTGATGCAACTTGTTAGGATGCCCTCTATTGTGCATCATAGAATGACGTGAGTATAGATGTCCATAATCCAGCTCTCATCAACCTTCTCAAAAAGGTGCGCTTTCCTGATTGTATGGAATGATTTCTGGAATCATGAGGGGTTGTGCGAGATGCACACTCCCAGGAGTTTGAAACTGCTCACAGTTTCCACTGAGTAGATTGCTCAGAAAATTTGCTGCAAATAGAAACCCAAAAGGTTTGTAGCATAAATTTAGTCATTATAAATACAAATGAACTAGAAAATCGCTTTTGTTCAGATATTGTTGGAGGAGGAGGAACTGGAGTTGTGAGTTTGGTGGGGGGGGGGGAAGGTGTAGAGTTGGGAGTGGGGTGGATGAAGAACAATGAAGAGAAATAATCAGAGATTCTTTGTGATTGTACATCGGCCAGCTCCATCACAGGCACAATTCTCCCCGCCACAGAGGAAATTGTCATACCATGGTACCTCAGGAAGATGTGATAGGAATTCAGTGTCCAGGGCCAGGGGTCTTTTTTGCCAAGCTCAGCTTGCTAAACACAGCAGTTGATATTTCTAAAGATCAAAGAGATGCTTTTGAATAAGTTAAGATCTCAAACAATCTTTTGTAAAGACTCAGTTCTTGATGTGAATGGCCAGCAACATTTAGTCTGAAATTAAAAGGACAGCTTGGCAAAAAACAGAACTGTCTACAGAGCAAGGACTGTTATCCCATGGCAGGATAGCTGCTCAGGAGATGCTGTGTAAGGCAACGTGGTTATGTTAATTGGGCTTGCATCAACCATTGCAAAGTTATTTAGTTAGTCAAGAAAGCTTACACCAGATTAATACCATCACTTGGCATTTCAAAAGGTTCATCTATCAATATTTGGACGATTTGTGGACACAGCATTAATGGCGGTATCCGGAAACTCTGTCCCCAGAAGCTTTTAGGCCATCTGTCTAAAAAGGTATCTGAAAAAATGTCACATCTGTCTGAAGTCATCAGAGGACCAGAAGTGGAGACAGTTAGCAATGTCAAAGTCCTGGGTGTACCATTTCAGAGAACTTGTCTTGGAACCTGTGCAATCGCAAAGAAAGCACTGCAGCACCTCTACTTCGGCCCTTTGAGCCTGCACCGCCATTCTGAGATCATGGCCGATCATCTACTATCAATACCCGGTTCCTGTCTTGTCCCCATATCTCTTGATTCCCCTATCCGTAAGATACCTATCTAGCTCCTTCTTGAAAGCATCCGGAGAATTGGCCTCCACTGCCTTCCGAGGCAGTGCATTCCAGACCCCCACAACTCTCTGGGAGAAGAAGTTATTCCTTAACTCTGTCCTAAATGACCTACCCCTTATTCTCAAACCATGCCCTCTGGTATTGGACTCTCCCAGCATCTGGAACATATTTCCTGCCTCTATCTTGTCCAATCCCTTAATAATCTTACATGTTGCAATCAGATCCCCTCTCAATCTCCTTAATTCCAGCGTGTACAAGCCCAGTCTCTCTAAACTCTCTGCGTAAGACAGTCCGGACATCCCAGGAATTAACCTCATGAATCTATGCTGCACTTCCTCTATAGCCAGGATGTCCTTCCTTAACCCTGGAGACCAAAATTGTACACAATACTCCAGGTGTGGTCTCACCAGGCCCTGTACAAATGCAAAAGAATTTCCTTGCTCTTTCTTGTACTCAATTCCCTTTGTAATAAAGGCCAACATTCCATTAGCCTTCTTCACTGCCTGCTACACTTGCTCATTCACCTTCAGTGACTGATGAACAAGGACTCCTAGATCACTTTGTATTTCTCCCTTGCCTAACTCTACACCAGATAATAATCTGCCTTCCTGTTCTTACTCCCAAAGTGGATAACCTCACACTTATTCACATTAAACATCATATGCCAAGTATCTGCCCATTCACTCAGCCTATCCAAGTCACCCTGAATTCTCCTAACATCCTCATCACATGTCACACTGCCACCCAGCTTAGTATCATCAGCAAACTCTCAATGTCTTCATCTAAATCGTTGATGTAAATCATAAACAGCTGTGGTCCCAATACCGAGCCCTGTGGCACCCCACTAGTCACCACCTGAGAAACACCCATTCACTGTTACCCTTTGCTTTCTATCTGCCAACCAGTTTTCTATCCATGTCAATATCTTCCCCCCAATGCCATGAGCTCTGATTTTACCCACCAACCTCCTATGTGGGACCTTATCAAATGCCTTCTGAAAATCGAGGTACACTACATCCACTGGATCATCTTTGTCTAACTTCCTGGTTACATCCTCGAAAAACTCCAATAGATTAGTCAAGCATGATTTGTCCTTGGTAAATCCATGCTGGCTCAGCCCAATCCTATCACTGCAATCTAGATATGCCACTATTTCATCTTTAATAATGGACTCTAGCATCTTCCCCACTACTGATGTTAGGCTGACAGGATGATAGTTCTCTGTTCTCCCCCCTTTCTTAAAAAGTGGGATAACATTAGCCATTCTCCAATCCTCAGGAACTGATCCTGAGATAGTTCAACAAGAACAAGAGATAGTTCTCCCTCCCCCTTTCTTAAAAAGTGGGATAACATTAGCCATTCTCCAATCCTCAGGAACTGATCCTGAATCTAAGGAACATTGGAAAATGATTACCAATGCATCCGCAATTTCCAGGGCCACCTCCTTTAGTACCCTAGGATGCAGACCATCTGGACCTGGGGATTTGTCAGTCTTCAGTCCCATCAGTCTACTCATCACTGTTTCCTTCCTAATGTCAATCTGTTTCATTTCCTCTGTTACCCTATGTCCTTGGCCCATCCATACATCTGGGAGATTGCTTGAGTCTGCGGAGATTTGACATGGCATCTAAAAGTTTGACAAAATTTCTATAGATGTATAGTGGAGAGTGTATTGACTGTCTGCATCATGGCCTGGTACAGAAACACCAATGTCTTTGAATGGAAAATCCTACAAAAATGGTAGATTTGGCCTAGTACATCACAAGTAAAGTCCTCTTAACCATTGAGCACAACTACATGAAACACTGTTGTAGGAAAGCAGCATCCATCATTAAAGATTCCCATCACCCAGGTAATGCTCTCTTCTCACTGCTGCCATCAGATAGAAGGTACAAGAGCCTCAGGACTTGCACCACCAGTTTCAAGAACAGTTTTGACCTCACAACTGTGAGGAATGAGCTTCCAGTAGAAGTGGTAGAGGCAGGTTCGATTTTGTCATTTAACAAAAATTGGATAGGTATATGGACAGGAAAGGAATGGAGGGTTATGGGATGAGTGCAGGTAGGTGGGACTGGGTGAGAGTAAGTGTTCGGCACGGACTAGAAACACCAAGATGGCCTGTTTCCGTGCTGTAATTGTTATATGGTTATAACTATCAGGCTCTTGAGTAAAAGGAGATAACTACACTCACTTGCCCCTTCATTGAAATGTTCCCACAACCAATGATTTCTCTTTAAGGATTCTTTATCTCATGCTCTTGTTATGTATTGCTATTTATTTATATTTGCATTTGGACATTTTGTTGTCTTATGCATTCTGTTTAATTTTTTATTGAGCCTGTTATAGTTATTATTCTGTAGATTTGTTGAGTATACCCACAAGAAAATGAATCTCAGGATTGTCTATGTTGTCATATAAGAACTAATAAAATTTTCTTTGAACTTTTAAGTCAAGTGGCAAAAAAAACCCAGTATAAGTGTAAGAAAACAGTCAAGCTTGTTAGGAATTGTCCAGAAACATCAAGAAGAATGACAGAAAGACAGGGTGAACAAGAATCCATTCCTCTCCCTTTTTTTCTGTGATGGATAACTTACTTGTCTGTAATTCATTGGATTGTCTGTTAGATATAGGAATTTACCTGTGTTTTGGAAATCCTTTGTTGTTTAGAAATCGTTTGCAATTTGGAAATCCTTTATAAGATAGAAATCCTCTGAGTTTTAAATGTGTTTTAAGAATTTTTATCTAAATTTAAATGTTTATCACTGAAAATAAATAAACTGTGTTTACACAGCTTTGTTAGCAGGAGGTAGTTCCTCCTTGGTAGGGAGGGGGGACCCACCACTCAAATAGTGGGTATTGCTGGCCAAACTCGGTCTGGATGATTAATAGGGAAGTGAACTAGATAGCTATAGTAGAACCTCCCTTCAGATATTTATATCAGATTGGGGTTAAGATTTCTGAGTTTAGAACTTCGCGGTCAGCAAACCCAATATCGCCACAAAGATGCCATCATCATTCCGAACCTTCACCGTCTCTCTAGGAAATGTCTCTTCTCGTTTCTACCACCAGGGAAGAGATACCTGAAGACCCACGCTCAACAATTCAGAAACCGCTCCTTCCCCTCCGCCGTCAGATTTCTGAATGGACCAAGAACACTACCTTGATCCTTTTTGCAGGGTTTTTTTTTTGTAATTTTATGTCCTTACACTGTACTGCTGCCTCAAAACAAGATATTTCATGTCAGTAATAATAAAACTGCAAAGGCGGAAGATGAACATAGTTGGAATCACTGAGGGTGAGAATTCACTGAGTTTAAAGGCTGAGTGTGAAGATACGAACAAAAGGGAGGCTTACACTCCCATGCAGTCGTGAGTGCTGGGCGGGGGAGAGTTCCACGAAGTGGTTGGAAGGGAAAGCGGTGGAAGGATGTAGGAAGAGCTGTCCCGGGATCCCGGCGCTGACAGGAAGTTGCGGCTCGGAGGCGGGGCCGCGACTCCCGAGACGACACCCGTGTCCCTCTCACGCAGGAAGTGGTAACAGGACGGGCGGACAGGTAGAGCGGCGCTGCCTCGGCTCCTCTGTACTCTCGCTCGTTCGCTGCACTGAAATGGCCGCGCTGCAGCTGGACTTCGGGCCGCTGAAGGAGCCGATCGGCTTCATCAAGATCCTGGAGTGGGTGAGTAGGCGGCTTTCACGGTAAAGATGGTCCGGACGCTGCCCCGTTCCGTCAGCGTTATAAGGTGCGACGTGCCTCAAACTCGAGCCCGGGGCCCGGGGCCTGGGGCCTAGCGGTGAGGGAAGGCCGGGGTTGGAACGTGGAGGCTCGGGCTGGGCTGGGCTGGGCTGGGCGGTGCGAGTGCTCTGTGTTCGGTCCTTTTTTGTGATCGGCCGCATGGCCTGATTCCAGCTCCAGCAAGATCCCTCCCTCCTCCTCGGGAAGGGGGAGGAGGAACAAGCTGGCAGGCTTCTAGGATCTTGATGAACCAATTCCCGCCTTTATCAGTAAAACGAGACCCCTCACGCACTTTTTTTAAAGTGAAGATAACACTTGTTTCTTTGTAAAACAGACGTTTTGGTCATTCGTTTGGAAGGAGATTGGACAGGCCTCAAAGTATTGAATTAGACGTGGGAAATGCTCAGGGCGGCAGATAGTGCAACGTAAGAGGAAGGTTACATTTTCAGCCCACTGATCTGTGTGGTGAACGCGCTTTGTAGGGTCGTGAATTCGCCCTCAAGCTCTCTCACCTCCCATCCATAATTTTGCAGTCTTTTCAGTTTTTGCTTCACATTTTTCGGTATTTGTGGTTATTTTCCTTTTGTGCTTTTAACAGCAAATGTCTGGTGTGCTTCCATCAGCTAAGCCCTTTTATATTTTTCTTCTGCTGGCCAAGTCTGTGGCTACTTTGATGTAGTTGCATCACATCCTGGAAGCCCATTGAATTAGGGCTCAGTCCACTCAGTATGTTTACTCTATTTAATCTGATGAGTGTTGATGGTAAATTATAAACATAATAATAATAAAAATGGAACCCTACTTTTCTTGAAAAGGAAGACTTTTAGTGGTGACGTTGTGGTGGCACACTCCTGCTTCAGAGAATAGCTGCAACACAGATGGGTTTATTTTCATCTCACAAGTTGCTGACATATTGTGCACACTTGGAGTAAAGACACTCTGGCGTCAGATTGAAAACTTGTGAAGGCAGGATGATTGTGCTGAAGTTGAGTGAAATTTGAAACAACCAGATGGTGAACTTGTATGACTGCCATTTTTGAAGTCTGCTTCCTGTTTGGTTATTTCATGCTTTTAAGATTTTCAGTTTGAAATCTAAATAAAACATTATTAGTGGCATATTCAAGGTTTCTTAATATATTACTTTTGTGTTTAGATTCATTCAATTTCAGTATGTAATTGTACTACCCCTGACACTGGTGGACTTAAGATCTTGAAGGTGTAGTGGTGAAAAATATTGTGGCCAATCTTGTTGGCTCTCTGAAAATGTTTCTGCCTAGTACATTAATTAAGTTACTGTAAAACAAACTAAATGTTTTTTTTTATCCCACCATTGTTCTTTGATTTCAAGCCCAATGTTTCAGCAACACAAGCATTACGATAGAAATGCAGAGAAACACACTCTTCAGCCCATGATGTTGGTGCCAACACTGTCAATTTAAACTAACTCATCTGCTGCACATGGTCAACTTTTCTCTATCTTCTGTCTGTTTATGCGCCTTTCTGAATGTCTCTTACATGTTTCTATCATATGTTTCCACTACTTCCCCTGACAATGTATTTTAGACATTGTCACAATGTAAATCTATTTTAAAAAAACTAGGTTCGCAAAACTTTCAGACTTTCTCCCTCTCACCTTAAAGCTATAGCTTATACTATTTGACAATTTCAACCTGGCTATCAACTCTGTCTAAACCCCTCATAATTTTATATTCTACTTTCAGTTCACTCCCTCAGCCTCTGATGCTGCAGAGAAAACAATCCAAGTTTCTTATAACTGATACAGGCAACTTCCTGGTAAAGTACTTTTGCACCTTCTGCATAGCTGCCATGTCCTTCCTGTAAAGTGGTGACAAAAACTGCACACAATACTCCAAAAGTGGCTCAATCAAAGTCATGTGTGACTGCAACATGATTTCCCAACGTTTAAAATTGCAAAATGCAACAGTTCCTTTGATTCCTCTGATTAAAATTTCCTGACATTTAGGAAAATTGTATTTTTTAAACAAGTAAGAAAACCTACTGTTTAAGTAATTTCACCTCATGAAATAATCATTGACACTTCAAAAGACTCCGTGGAAAAATGTTTGGTAATGCTTGCCATCATTTAAAATTTTTTGCTTCATCTGTAAAGCATGCTGAAGTGTGAAACACGCTACTTAGAGTAAGGGCACTCAAGATATTGTGTCTTGGTCAGTCTCAAAAAGGGCTCCCTTTAATCCCACACCAAAACGGGTTCATTTCTCATGATCCTACAGTTTTGATTTTTCTTCTAGGGAGTAAATCTAACAGTCCTTAGATTACCATTACATTTTCCACCATCTTTTCAGAGGTGCAGTATTAACAGCTAGTTAGATATCTCTCTTTTTAGTTTTCCTGCAAGGTTTCTTGCTGTTTGTCTTAGATCTACAATCACTGGTTTCCAACCTCTTCATACCACCAGTGAAACCAGCTTCTCACTTAACCTCATAATTTTGAGTGTTTCATGTTGGTTAGTCCATGTTACTTCAAATCACAAATGATGGTAATTGTCTTCTGCTTTCTGACCATCAATTCTTCCTCTAAATCCTTCTTTCTCTGCCCTTCATTGAGACATACCGAAAAACCTGCCCCTGTGATTTTGGTCATTTGCCCTACTATTACCTCAAATTGCTTTGAGTAAGCCATTCAGCCCCTCCAGAATTTACAGGCCAGTTTTTAACCTCTGCACCTCACAGATGAACCTTTTTCATGTTGGTGCCCAGCAGCATGGTTTGAGTTGAAACTCAGCCTTCAGTGAGAAGGCACTGTTCTCAAAATCCATGACTGCTGGTAAAGTTGAAGGCAGGGATTCACTTGCTCGAAAAACTAAGTAATTTTCTGATAACTTCTTGTTTGTGACATTCAGAAATTTAAATATTGTTGTGTTACGTACCCCATAACTGGGTGTCTTACCAGCAAAGATAGAAGTGCCCGTTGGAGTCTGGTGGTACTATTTTCAACAGTGTTTATTAGTAAAAATATACAAAACAATATCAATGCAAATATACAGATAATATACATTAGCAATACTAAACCTAAAAGTGTGGGTATAATAATAATCAATAATAAACAAGCTCTATTGTAATCTAGGGGATAATGAATTGTCACATGGAAATATAAAGTTCAGTTCAGGCAGGCTGAGGTAGTTGTTGGTCGATGTGATGTAATTGTTGGAGAGAGAGAGAGAGAGAGAGAAAGAGAGCACGCAAACAGTAACAGCTATTGTCTTGCCAACCTTCCTTTACGATCTTGATCCGTCGATGTGTTGTTGTGGCCATTCAAGTATGACCCCTCCGTCCTTTAGCTCGACCGTTCTTCCGTGGTGGACTCGTCACCCAGGCAAGGGTGGACACACACACAAGCCCCTACCGGCCTCGCTATAAACACTGTGAGTTAAAATTTACCGATCCTTTGTTCGGTCTCCGATGCCCCACACTTTCTCGTGGGTGTCTGATGCTCACTAGTGTGTCTCCTGGTGCGTCTGAGAGGTGTCACCCCAGACCTCACTTTTATCCCCACTCACAGAGTCTCAAGTGTCAACCAGCCCACTCCAGCTGTCCACCGAGGAATTTCAATGATCAGAATAGTACCGTAAACAATCCTTCTCCAAAAGACAATAACAGTAAATCAAAGGCTCCTCTCCTCTCTTAACAGTAGCAGATGTTCCAACTTGTTTACCTTTTATCAGTGTCTGTCTCTCTCATTCTCTCTCATGAGCTGTTATCAGTAACAGCTGTCCTGGCATGTTTTCTTTTGTTTCTCTTACTTCCTTGTTAACAGCATCGAAATAGTAATGGTTTGTGATTCTCCAAAAGGGGGCATGGGCAACTCTGCACCCTTTTGCCCATCAGAGTTGTTCATCCTTTGTAACAGTTGATAGACATGAAAACACAAATTTAAATAGGACAAAAATAAAAGCAAATGGATAAATGAAAGTATTAGTGACTTTGTATACATAAGCATAGAGACTTTCTGTACTGTCAGTTCACAAATCCATTACCTTATGTTCTCTATTGAAACCACCACATTTTCAGATTTGCGTCAGGTCTAAATTGGAATCAGTATTTAAGAAGTGTTTACCATCACCAAGCATCCCCTATGTCTCCTGCAGTAATGTTGGGAAATCCCAGGAAGACTTAGCTCCATTGGTTAGACTCTGTGTGAAATCGAACAGTTCAGTCTGACAGGTTCATCATTAAAAATCAGTCATTAAGTCAAGGACGACATGCACAGAAGTCCTAGACTCACCCCAGTATGAACAACAACGTTGAAGGTTTTACTGGAACAATTAGCATTTACCAGTGAATTTCACTATGTACCTGGGATCTTTTGGGGTAGGGAAGATGTATTCAGTTAGGTCTGTTGCAGTCGAGACATAAGTTTAGAACATTATATAAAATGGTGTTACTTCATACAGTTTTTGGGAAGTGGATGCCACATTTGAAATAACTGTGTTTAATTTTCTTTAAAGCACTTAGGTCGCCCTGAAATTGTTTAAGGTGTATTACAAATGCAAGTTTTTCCTCAAAAGTGTGTTAATGCTTTGTCAAGTCAAGTCACTTTTAATTGTCATTTCAACCATAACTGCTGGTACAGTACACAGTAAAAACGAGATAAGGTTTTTCAAGACCATGGTGTTACATGAAACTAGACTGAACTACATAAAAAACTACACTAGACTACAGACCTACCCAAGACTGCATAAAGTGCATAAAACAGTGCAGGCGTTACATTAAATAATAAACAAGACAATAGGGCAGAAAGTTGGTGTCTGTCCAGGCTCTGGGTATTGAGGAGTCTGATGGCTTGGGGGAAGAAACTGCTACATAGTCTGCTTGTGAGAGCCTGAATGCTACTGTGCCTTTTCCCAGATGGCAGGAGGGAGAAGAGTCTGTATGAGGGGTGTGTGGGGTTCTTCATAATGCTGTTCGCTTTGCGGATGCAGTGTGTAGTGTTAATGGCGGGAAGAGAGACCCTGATGATCTTCTCAGCTGACCTCACTATCCGCTGCAGGGTCTTGCGATCTAAGCTGGTGCAATTTCCGAACCAGGCAGTGATGCAGCTGCTCAGGATACTCTCAATACAACCCGTGTAGAATGTGATGAAGATGGGGGGTGGGAGATAGACTTCGCAGAAAGTAGAGGGCTTCCTTTGCTATGCAGCTGGTGTTGAGGGACCAGGTGAGATTCTCCGCCAGGTGAACACTAAGAAATCCGGTGCTCTTAACGATCTGTACAGAGGAGCCGTCAATGTTCAGCAGGGAGTGGTCACTCCATGCCCTCCTGAAGTCAACAACCATCTCTTTTGTTTTGGTTTGTTTTGTTTCCTCTATGATTGGTGACCTTTCTGGTGCGAGGCCTGGTCATACTTGGTGGACGTTACTGCATGCAATTTGCCTTCATTTGGATCCTGCCTGGTTTCTGCTTTTTCATGTATCTGCCATTTCCATTCAAGGTCAATGTATTTCAGATTTTGACAACCTGGACTTAAAACTGCTTCTATACCTGCATTTACTGGGCTGTTGAGGAAAACTGTTTGGACCTGTTTTGTTTTCCATCAGTTGTGGTAACCATTGGGTGAACTGAAATTGAAATCTGTTGAGTTCTGATAGCCAGCCATACAGTGTAACCAATATAGGAATTGAAATTCATCCTGTGGTGCTGAGGTTGTTGGTTTTAGAGTTTAGTTAATTTTGAAATATGTGACATTCAGCTGGGCACTTTAAATTGATGGAACTCTATTTTGCTATTCCTGCCATTCCAGGCAGCTTCATCCAGCTTAGTTAAATTCTTTCTCTTTATATACTTTGTCTCAAATGTGGTTACGTGGGCAGTATTGTAGGTGTCAACTGTGATCTTTAAATGGAGCAGATTCTTTCTAATTTACCTTGACACACATAGTGGGGAAGTTAAATAATGGTTTTGTAATGAGCTGATAAATTTTATTCTCCATGTTTCTGGGTGGACCAGAACAGATGGCAGGATGTATTTGTCCAATCTGTAACCGTTCACTTTCATGCTTCCTGCGTCAGCAATGAGAGTGAACTGCAGATTCGTTTGTGGCTGTGAAAAAGCAATTGACTGTGTGGTTGCTGTACCAGGAGGGAAGCTCATGAGGCACTCACCAACAAAGGAACCCTTCAATTATTATCATTAAATGATAACTTTGCTGCTGTTGCTGCATCAGCTTGGAAGAAATTAACCCTTTGAATTTCTTCGTGTTTAAAATAGTGGCTGCAAATGGGAAGGAAGATACAAAAGTGCATTTTATCATAGTGAGGTTTCTGGTTCTGCTTGTGTTCCTCTGTGTGGGGTCTATGAAGTACAACAGATAGCTGTGATTGGCAATCAGTGAAAATATTGGTCACTTTCAACATTGCTAGCTGGGTTAATCTAAAAGTGATTGTGTAGCTAGCAATTGATATCAGTATCAATGGTTATATTTACTACTCTTTAATTCAAATTACAGGAACGCCTCTAATTTGCACCCACAGAATTTGTGTCAGACTCTTTTTTTAGCTTGCACTTTCTTGACACACGCAGATGACATAATTTCGCATTGCAGAAAAGCGTAATAGGGATGGTGTTCTGAGAACACAACCCCCAGATAATGCAGGGCAGGTGTTGCATTTGTAGTATAACTTTCTGCTGCTGGATATTTGAAGTTTTGTACAAATGTGATGAAATTATCTCGGCAGGTGTATTTGTACAGGTGTGTAATTTGATTCTCTTTGGCTGTGCTGGTCTGTTATACAATTGCATGAACAATGCACTTAGATAAAGGACATTAATTGCAGTGTAAGTTGTGTTAAGTCTTCCTAGCAATCACCTGCATAATATTGTTATCTCCAGTGGTACTGTTGTGGGATAATAATAAATTGAATTAATTCAAGCCCAGAGAATCATTTGGGGAAGGGACAAAGTTAAAAAGTTGTATGCAGAGATATTGGTAGACTCGGACACCACATAACGACATGCTGCATAGTGCTGATTCGTTACCAAGCAGTGATTCAATTCTTTATTGAAATTTTAAAAATAACAAAAATTCATTCCAGACATCCCTTAAAACTTCTCAAGTGGCCACCATTGCAGTAAACATTCAATCAGCCAATGCGAGTGCTTTACATATGCTCTGAGCCACTCACAGCCAATCATGTATTAGTTCACACTCTGCTTCCCCCACCTGTGTAAAAGTTTCTGCTCACTCACCAACTTATTCCATTTCTTTCACCCGTAATGTCTGGATAACTGGTTGCAACTTTCAGTTAGGGTAGTACATCTAAGATGTCTAGGAAAAGCATGAACATGGATGTGAAACTGCAAGTGATACAGCAGGTCAGGCTGGTGAGTGTCGGGTTGATGTTGGCACCACTTTGAAATTGGCTACATCGATCAGAATGACCCTAACTGGGAGCGAAGCAATAGGGCAAAGAGAGATGTTCTTGACATGATTTCCTGCTACCGAGAACAGCTCCATGAGAGGAAATTTGAGAAAAAGCAGTCAAATCTCAAAGCCTGCTTGAAACAGTCTAAGTTAAAGGAGGACCCACAGCCTGGTTTCTCTTCTAAGATGTAGCCACCACTCGCTTTCCTCCGCTGCTGCTGCGATGTGTTGCTGCTCCACTGATGGTCAGGCCCATTTGTGTGTTTGTTACTCCACGAATTGCTGTGTTTACATAAAATAATATATCATATCTCAGGGTTAATATTTTTATCAGGCACACATGTCCACTTATGTAATGTTATAATGACCCACATTGTGCTGATTTGCATAGCGCTCCATTTCTGAGGTATGCATCCTCAGTGTTTAGTGAGGTCTGGCTTTATTGGCCATTGACATCACAGCTCTTGAAGTTTGTACTCCTGTTATGTTGTATATTCTACAGTCATGGTCAGTTTGTTAAGTACAGGATGGAACCCCATGTAGTCTTCCGGTGCTGTAGCCCATCCACATCAAGGTTGGCTATGTTGTGCATTTGTAGATGCTCTTCTGCACACCACTGTTGTAATATCACACACAAAATGCGCGAGGAACTCAGTAGGCCAGGCCTGTTTGCTAATTTTGAATCTGAGATTGTTGGACTTTTTATAGTTGAGGGTCATGTGGAAACTGGGTGACTGGCTATATGGAGTTAGGTTATTGCCTGTATTTTCTTGGTATGGATCATTGTGGAAAATATGATTTCATCCAGCTGTATTTGCTCAGTAAATTGTAATTGGTGTAGTAGTGCAATACTGGGTGTAGTTGTGGGCAATAAGGAAAAGATAATTGTGGATTTTTTTAAATTGGCTACTTTGCTTTTAGGGTTTCAACTGTCTGTTGCAGTCAAATCAAATGACATCTGTTCTTGATGCTAGACTTTTGCTTCAACCTCTTAAGAAATTTTAGAAATTGTCAAATGAATTCTCCAGAGCTAGTATGGTGTTGGGTCAGTGCCAAGTTGTGAAATTTGTTTTCACAAGCAAAGTATCATCTGATGTTTTCTTGCATGTTCCCATATTCTACTGCTGTAGAGCTACCATGTGTGGTTAGATGGAACATCATAGATCTTCGGACATATTGCAATATTGAAAGTGAGAATAACTTAGAGATGTTGAAAGTGTGAGGGGCTCAGAGATTCAAGTATTTTTTTGGTGAATGATAGATGAATGCCTGCATTTGAATAGGGCTAAGTACCAGTGGCATTGTTGTTAGTGGAAAAATGGCCAATTTTAAAGCATAATACTGATTATTGTTTATATTGAACCAAACTCTTAGACCTCCAAGTAAAACATGGCTAAAGTGACCTTAGTTGCACAGTTTGGAACTGTTGTTAATTGCATTTCACCAAGCTGGAAAGGCAATTTATTCATAATCAATTGTGACAAATACTTCCGAATGGCAATTGTTTGGAAAATTCCTTTTCAAAACAATATCCATCTGGTGATGCTCCAATGGTCTGGAATTATGAAAAAGTCTTAATGAACACTTAATTACTTTAAGAGGAAGTTGTGCTAGAGTTGCAAAGCTGTATTCTAAAGTGATAACATTTAGAAATTCAGCAGGAAAATGTTACAGCCATAATCACATGACATAGTTTTGGGATTACATTTAGTGTCTTCCTGAAGTTTTATGTGAAGTCGACATTCCTTGTTCAAGCCACCATCATTGAGCTCTCTATCCTGTTCCTCAATCCTTCATGAACCGTACAGTCACTTTCAGAAAGAAATAAAATCCCTGTTCATAAGGGGAAAATTGATTGCTTGAAGAGGGAAGAAGCAATTAAAATCAGTCCTTGCGATTACATGAACTAAGTGTCACTTTGAAAAGATTACATGATGTAATCTGGTCCTTGTAAATAGCATTGACCACAGTAGTCAGAAATCAATTTTGAAGAAATTGTGGCCAGTTGTGGCCAGGTTTTGGCTCTGCTTTTTGTTTGTGAATTATAGGAGAATATTTTAACTTTCCAGCGATATGACAGATTTCTGAGTCGCTCCAACAATTACCTCTCTTATACCTGTCGTGAGCAAGGACATTTTGTCTCTGCCCAGGAATGGAGGGAATAGGACCGGTATTATCACTGTCCACATGGTGATAATACTAACTTACTTTGCCAGTTGAATGAAGATTTGTGCAAAAGAACTGATGGGAGTAAAATTATGCTGAACACAGCATAAAATGCTTGTAAGTGCTGATGAGTTTCTCAATTGTGGACTTGGAGGTCAAATTAATTATACTAAGTATACAAGAGTTGGTACAGAACTCTTGCAAGCATTATGAGAACTACTTTCATCAAACAAAATTTTCCCTTTAAATCTTTCATTGTTTTCCTTTCACATTTGTTATTCATAAGAATGTAAGGGAAGGATCCAGGTGAAGGTGCCATTCATTGATCTGTTATCTCATTGCTGCTCTCCTGCAATAATCCCATGTCCCTTGATTCCATTGTTATCTAAAAATCTGTTGATCTGTTTTGACAAATCTAGGCAACTGTTGTTCTCTTTTTGGAGAATTCCAAGACCTGCTTTGTTCTGAGTAAAGATGCTCCTTAGTACTGAAGGGCTGAGCTCTTCTTGTGTGGTTTGGTACTAGACATCTCATCCAGAGAAAAAGTCTCAAGCTTCATGTTCCAGTGTGAGCACCTCTGATTTTCCTAAGCTCTGAAGAGCAAAGTTATGTAACGCTTAGTCTTTCCTCATAAGGATAAGCCATGTGTGCCAGGGATAAGGCTGTTGGATTTTTCGTGGTCACAGAGCACTACAACACAGAAGGAGACCCTACAGCACATCTAGTTCATGCCAAGTTGTTTTTCTGCATGGTGCCTCAACCCGCACCTGCGACATGGGCGAATGTACCCCTCCGATCCATGTTCTTATCCAAGCATCTGTTAAATGTTGCAGTTAAACCCACATATATCATTTCTGCCAGCACCCTGGTCCACACAAGCACCATTTTCTGAGTGAAGAAGTTCCCCTCTGGTTCCACTTAAATATTTCATCTTTCACCCTTAACCAATGACTTCTAGTTTTAGTCTCCCCCAACCTCAGTGCTTGTGTTTACCCGTCTACATTCCACATCATTTTGTATACCTGCATCAAGTCTCCCTTCGTTCTCCCATACTCCAGGGAATAAAGTCCTAATCTATTCAGCCTTTTCCTATCATTCAGGTCCTCAACGTTTGGCAACATCCTTGTAAGTTTTCTTTGTACTATGTCAATCTTGTTGAAGTCTTTCCTGCAGATTAGTGACCAGAACTGAACACAGTACCACAAATTTGGCCTCACCAAATTTCTTCTCCCTTTATTAATATATACTCTTCTTGAGGTTGTTAGACTCCAGATCTGTATGCAATATTCCAGATGTCCTTTCACCTTGGCCCTGTCTAAGTGCAGTGCAACATCTTCCCTCTTGTAAATAAAACTTGTAATAAAGGACAACAATTTGTCATCCAAATTGCTACCATTACCTACATGTTAACCTGCTGTGATTTCTATTCAAGGATGCCTATGACCTGCTGAAAAACCAACACTGCATTCTCTCACCATTTAAAAAGAAAATAGACCATCTTTCTGTTTTTTTTCTCTCTATATTATATTTGGTTTTCCCATCCTAGTTTATTCATTTAGCTGATCTGTATCTGCTTGAAGACTGACTATATCCTCACAACTTATTCTGTCATCCAGAATGACAGACTTATTATCATCAGCAAACAGTTATATTACATTGGTTCCCTCATCCAGATCATTGAGATAGCTTTTGAATTGTTGAGACCTCACTCTAGTTCCAGCAGCATCCTACTGGTCACAACCTTCCAATTTGAAAATGGCCCATTTGTTCTTAATCTGTTTTGTTGTCCGGCCATGAAACTATGCTACATGCTGCCATCAATCCCAAGTGCTTTAATTTATTTTCTAACCGCTTGTGTGACATCTTAATTGAGAATACTTTCTCAATGCAGCATATGCATTGGTTAATCCTTATGTATTCCACTAGATACATTCTCAGAAAACGAATGCATTCATTAAATATGTTTACTGTCATAAACCCACATTGCCTTTGTCGAATGGTTTATTATCACTTTTGTGGCAGCAGTACACGACAAAACAAAACAAAATTACTGAGCTAAAAAAAAGCATAAATAATGCAAAGGAGGAATAATGAGGTAGTGTTCATGGACTGTGATGGTTGAGGGGAACAAGCCATTCCTAAGACGTTAACTTAAGCTGTTGTACAGCTCCCTATTTTGTTTTTTTATATATGTGGGCTTACATTTACCAATGTTTAATCTGTGAATCCATGGAATTCTGGAAGATGATGAATGACTGCACTATTTCCTACATTTCATGGGATGAAACTCCTTTGATTTCCCCAATATCTTATTTTAATCTAATCCTCCAGCACCTCTCTTGCTCTAAGCCTGCTGCTTTCTACTATTTTAAGGGTATTTATATCTTCCACGAAGATGAGCAAACTGTTTCTTTAAATTCTCTGCTATTCATTATTGTACATCTTCTATCTGTAAATGACAAATATGAACCTTGTAAACCTTTGCTTTTTTAATATCTGAAAAAAACTATTATCTGTTTGTTTCTTGCTGAAATTACTATTGTATTTTACTTTCCCATTATTGCTGCCCTGGAATTTTTTATGTAGAGGATTAATATTATTAGGAATGAGCTGCCAGTGGAAGTATGAGAGACAGGTACAATTAAAGACAGGTACTTAGTAAAGGTGTAAGAACATAATGCAGGCAAATAAACAGATACGGGTTGGGGATATTGACAATGTTCAAGTCGATATGTAATTTAAATAATTTATGGATGGCACAGACAACATAAGCTGAATGGCCTCTTCCTGGGCAGTATTGTTGTATGTTATGGATTGGCATTATAGTTGGTCTGGACGAGGTGGACTAAGAAAGTCCATAATCTGCTACAGTCTGCTCTGTTCATTGGAGTGTAGCTCAATAAAAGGATCCTTTTCTGGTTGGCTGCCAGTGACTAGTGGTGTTCCATAAGGGTTGGTGTTGGGATCACTTCTTTTTATGCTGTATATAAATGATTTAAATGATGGAATAGTTGGCTTTGTTGCCAAATTTGCAGCTGATATGAAGATTGGTGGAGGGGCAGGTAGTGTTGAGGAAACAGATAGACTGCAGAAGGATTAGATAGATTAAGAAAATGGGCAAGAAAGTGCAAATGAAATACAATTTTGGAAAATGTATGCACATTCATGCTCTTTGGTAGTAGAAATAAATATGTAGATTATTTCCAAACAGGGAGAAAATACAAAAATCTGAGATGCGAAGGGACTTGGGAGTCCTTGTGCAAAGCACCCTGATGGTTAGCTTGCAGGTTGAGTCAGTGGTGAGGAAGGCAAATGCCATGTTAGCATTCATTTCAAGAGGTCTGGAATGTAAGAGGAGGGGTCTGATGCTGGGGCTTTATAAGGCACTGGTGAGGCCTCACCTTAAGTATTCTGAGCAGTTTTTGGGCCCCTTATCTTAGAAAAGGTGTGCTGGCTTTGGACCTTCACAAGGATGATTCCAGGAATGAAAGGTTTATCATATGAGGAACATTTGATGGCTCTGTGTCTGTACTCGCTGGAATTCAGAAGGATGAGGGGGATCTCATTGAAACCTTTCGAATGTTGAAAGGCCTAGACAGAGTAAATGTGGAAAGGATGTTTCCATGGTGAGAGTGTCTAGGACAAGAGGGCACAGCCTCAGGATAAAGGGGTATCCCTTCAAAACAGATGCGGAGACATTTCTGCGGAGAAAGGGTGGTGAATTTGGGGAATTTGTTGTCACATGCATCTGTGGGGGCCAGGTCATTGGGTGTATTTAAAGCAGAGATTGATAGGTTCCTGATTGGACATGGCATCAAAGGTTACGGGAAGAAGACCGGGAACTGGTGTTGAGGAGGAGATAGAAAAAAGGATCAGCCGTGATTGAATGGCGGAGCGGACTCAATGGGCCAGATGGCCTAATTCTGCTCCTATGTCTTATGGTCTTGTGGTCTAATTCTGGCCAGAGTTTGATTCAATAGACCTGAATTGAAGAAAAGCCAAGTATATCAAAAAGCTTGAATTTGTTAAATCGCTGACTCCACCTGGGTAAAATAATCTTGTGTTCATTAGTTTAAGAAAGGCTTAAATTTTGATGAATCCTTTCGTGTTTTTGCACGATCCCAAAGCTCAAAGTCTTAAAGTACTATTGCAATAAGGACAGTTTGTAAAACAAGCCCATGTACTGTAATTTGATACAGATCAGAAGTTTGGAGGTGTTGATTATTGGATAATTATTAGCAAAGACACATTCAGTGCTCCACTACAGGGTCAGGCTAGGTCTTTGGTGTGCATGTCTCCAGAAAAAGACCTCACCCAGTCTTTCTCGCTTGCTGAAATGACTGTTACCCACTCAACCACAGCTGCCTCTGGCATGATAGTTGATTGCAGCAAAACCAAGTTCATTTCTGCTTTTTACTAGATTGCATGCAATTACTGGCTGAATATCATTTATTTTTGGGATAGTTGAAACATTTGGTAAATATACCCATTAAATTGTTTGCAAATAAGGGATTGGAATCTTGCCATACTTATTCAATGTGCTAAACTGAAAACTTACATATATCTATCATGATTTTACAGGGCTTTTTGAGAGATCAACTGTAGATTGGTTGATTCTGGGATATCAGCAAAGTAGAATATAAAATGATATGAATATGGGTTTCTCCTTTTGGTAAACTTTTTTCCCTCCTCTCCTTGTTCTGTTCCCCACTCTGACTGCTTACCTCTTCTCACCTGCCTATCACTTTCCTCTGGGTCCCCTCCTCCTACTCTTTCTTCTATGGTCCATTCTCCGCTCCTATCGGTTTCCTTCCTCTCTGGTCCTTTACCTTTCCTACCCACCTGGCTTCAATCACCTTCTACCTATCCTCCTTCCCCTCCCTCCCCTGTCCCAATCTTTTATTCTGGCATCTTCCCTCTTCCTTTCCAATCCTGAAGAAGGGTCTTGGCCCAAAATGTCAGATTTGTTTCCATAGATGCTGCCTGAGCTGCTGAGTTCCTCCAGCATTTTGTGCGTGTTGCTTTGGATTTCCAGCATCTGCAGAATTTCTTCTGTTTAAGATATGTAACCAAATTTCTGCAGAATGAATAGCACTGTCGAACCAGTCCTGCTTTCTTTTGAACAGGCATGAGTTGTAATATAAGGAATGAGCATCTGCTACCAGTTCTCACAACTTTTCCTTTCATGCGATCTTTGTGCTTTCAGGTATTTGCAATTTTTGGATTTGCAACATGTGGTGGGTTCACTGGCCATACTGCGTTGAAAGTGAAATGCAAAAATGAGAGTGGTCTTCAAGAATTTAAAGCAAACTTCCAGTATCCATTCAGGTTAGTGTGTTTTGTTTGAAATGTTAAACCAGTGTCAAGTCAAATTGTATGACCTTCATTTTGTTGTGTAGCTTTTGACTTTGTGCAGAACAAATAATATTCTCTCCAAGCTGAATTAGTCATGTAATTTTGATTGTTAATGAGCAGCTGTAATTCCTTTCAGTTAAATCAAAGCTTTCAGTAACTTTGTAACCAAGTATCTGTCTGCATTTTGCAGCCATGAAAATTAATAACATTTCTTAAATATTTAAAGTTTGTAGATTTTTTTTACCCTTTTGCAGCAGTGAATATTAATATCTTCAGTTGTTTCTCAATCAGTGACGAAGTTGCCTTGCATAGTCATTAACAGGGACTAAATAGTCATGATGTTCCTGTGGTTACAGCACATTGCAAAACAGGTAAACTGTCCAGGCAATTGTGATTCCTTCTATACTTACTACCCTAGAAGTTGGAAAGTGACTTCACAGGCAAATATTATGGAAACTAATGCTTTGTACAAAAGAATAAGTAGTTAATATGTTTATAACTTCCATGTTATGTTATTATTGACTTATTTTTCAGGCTGAATACTGTTATTCTGCTACCCCAGAAGACATGCAATAGTAGTGTAGCAACCCATCTTGTAGGAGATTTTTCATCCTCTGCTGAATTTTTTGTTGCCATCGCAGTCTTAGCCTTCCTCTATTGCATGGCCGCTCTTGTTATCTACGTTGGTTACCTCCATGTGTATCGTGAAGGCAAACGTGGTCCAGTAATTGTGAGTATCTCAGCATATTTCTATGAAGGTTATCAAGTCATCAGCTTTATGCGTTGTTGTGATATGGTTACTTTAATAAATTGTATTTCATCTTCACAGGCATTAAAATTGTATGGTAGTGATAAATAAATTTATATAGAGGAAGGAAAAGGATTGATGAGAAAGACATTAAGAAAATGTGTGCTCTTAATGCCAGCTTGATGCACCTAGGTGTATTGTAGGCCATCAGGAGTTTTACTTCATATGTTTGACCTTGTGCAGAATATTTCAAGTAGATTTTTGCCCGTAAGTAAGGAATTGCTGCATGGGATTTCACTGGAAACGTACATTTGCAGACCTATTTAGCCATAAATGTTGGATTATTGGTTAAATGTGTTTTTGGTAGATTGAATTTTCTTGTCTTGTAAATTCCTTTTGTTAGCTGGTAACAATCTAATTACTGAGCCCCCCTCTGGGTGAGGACCTGTGGGTTCTTTGAATAGAATTTCTGTCATGTGCCCAAAAAAAGATTTAAACTTCAACAGAGTTTTGAAGTTTTTATTGCTGATTCAGTGTCAAAAAGAGAGACAACCTGAAGTACTTTTCATTTGCTAATGTTAATTGAGAAGTTAAAGAGAATAAAACCTGATGCCTTTCTGATCTGATGGCTCAGTTTAGGATTCTGAAAGAAGTTTTTGGAGAGGTAGTGGCTATATTATTGAAAGTTAACAAGTATAACTTGGTTATTGAAGAAAGGAAGGATAGAGAACAACAGCCCAGCTAGCCTGATCCCGCTCTTAGGAGAAGAGAGAAATATATTAAATAAGTGGGAACAGGCACCTAGAAATCAAAATATGATTGGGGCAGAGTCAGTATGATTTTAAGAGAGAAAATAGTATTTTAACAAATCCTAAAACATTTCAAAAGATAAAGCTCACTTCATAGATAAAGAGGTATATTTTGAACACTTTAAGAGGCAAAACTTCAAGGGGCCCAACATCTTGATAGAACTAAGGTGAGGATTTTTTTTTTTCTCCAAAGGGTTTTAACTTGGAATTCGTATGACATTGCATTGGATCCTTAGTCAAGATGTCAAGATTGACATCAAGGGATTGGTAAAGGATCGGGAATGATTTTATTGAACAGTGGAGCAGGGTTGCAGGACCAATTATACCAGACCTTTTCTTTATTTCAATAAATGGCAGGGCTTAAAGAGGAGGATAGAAATATTGTGATTGAGGCTTGAGGAGATGAGCCTTCTATTATAAGGCTTGTTAATGTTTTCTGTTTTACTCGTGATCTATACTGGCATGAAATTCAATACCTACTGAAAAGCTTGGAGTCATGCTTCATTGCCATTAATAGCAAAGTGTGATTGCATGCTACTAGTCTTAAATACAGCTATGAAGTTCAACCTGGTACATTTTGATGAATGCCTTGGGATTCTCTTGCAAAATTTAGTTAAAACAAGGAAGTTACTACCTACTCTGGTGCTGTGGGTAATATTTTCTGCATAATCAACATGATTTATTTATATTAAAATTGATCTATTGTACTCTGGTACAGATTCAAAGAATATTGTAATTTTAAATAGCTTGTTCAGTTAAGACACATGAACTAAGAAATCATTTAGAACTATAATGATTTTCCATATATTGCTTTGGTAGCTACTATTCAATATGGAGAACAAATGTTGAGAGACAAGCATTAATCTTTGATACCTGTAATTTCAAAGTTCAAGGTAAAATTATTATCAGAGTACATACGTGCAGCACATATGAGATTATTTTCCTAATTTGTTAATCTATTCAATGCAACTTGATAGAGAGCATTTATTGTACCAAGCTGTGGAATTCGGTGTGGTCTTCTGCTGCTGTAGTCCACCCACTTCAAAAAGGCTCAGCATGTTGTCTGTTCAGAGCGGCTCTTCTGCACACCACTGTTGTACCATGTGGTTATTTTAGTTAATGTTGCCCTCCTGTCAACTTGAACCAGTCTGACCATTCTTCTCTGACTTTGATCATTAACAAGGCATTTTCACCCACCGAACTGCAGCTTGCCGCATGTTCTTTGTTTTTCACACCATTACTCGAGAGACTGTTGTGCATGAAACTCCCAGGAGATCAGCAATTTCTGAGATACAGTACTCACCCTGTCTGGCACCAACAATCATTTCATGGTCAAAACCACTTTGATCATATTTCTTCACCATTCTGATCTCTGGTCTGAACAATAACTGAACCTCTTCCTCAAGATGGCGCTGATAGGTGTCAACTCTTTGCGTGCATCTCAGATGGAAATCATCAAATATTCTCATCTAGGACCAGTACAGCTAAAATTCAGTCATTGCCATGGGTACTTCAGTAAGCAACATCATTTTAAGAGGTTTAAAATATATATTGATCCTCAAAACTGACGAACCCCAAACGACAGATTCAGGTTGTGAGTGCAGTTCCCATTTACGGAAACAGAAGCGAAGAAGGTGTGCTGGGCTGCAGGCATGGTTGAAATGTAGAGGCCTTATACCCCCATTTCTGACTATCCTACTGGCATATGTACAGTCTCTGGAAAATAAAATTGAAGACCTCAGAGCAAGACAGAGGGATATCTGGGAATGCTCTGTACTTTGCTGCACAGAAACATGGCTCATCTTTGCCATTTCAGCCCGATGGCTTCACTGTTTTCTGAAAAGACAGGTCAGTTGAGTCTTTTAAAGTTAGAGGAAGAGGAGTCTACTTCATAATTAACTCATTATGGTACACAGACGTGATGGTTCCATTCTCAGTACTGCTCACCTGACCTGGAACATCTAACGGTAACTTGTCTGCTAAGGGAATTTTCTGCTATCATCTGTAGCGGTGTACATTCTACCTCCAGCCAACGTCAGACAGGCACTGGAGCAGTTGAGCATCATGGTCAACACTCACAAAAGAGTGCACCCAGATGCCTTCTCTATCATTGTGGGGTATTTCAACTAGGCCAGTGTGAATATGTCTCTGAACGACTACCACCAACATATCACTTGTGGAAAGAGGGGTGCCAACACACTTGACCACTGTTATACCACCATCAAGAACACTTGCTATTCCATGCCTGTGCTTTGCAAAGTCCAATCATCCGGCTGTACATCTTCTCCTGGCATATATGCAGAGACAAAAGACTGCAGCACCAGTGGTAATGACTAAAAAGTTATGCTTAAAGGAGGCAGAGGAGCACCAACAGGACTGCTTTAAGTTGATGGACTGGACAGTATTCAGAGATTCATCTTTGACTCAGAATACGTCACAGTTGTCACCAACTTCTTCAAGACCTGTGGATAACTGTGTGCCTTTGGGAATATACAGGATATACCCAAACCAAAAGTGTGGATGAACCAGAGGATTCGTAGTTTTCTGAGGGCTGGATCTGTACAAGACTGATGATCCATACAAGAAGTCCAGGTATGACCTAAAGAAGGCTATTTAAGAGTAAGGGGAAAAAAAAGCAATTCCAATTGATGTTAGAGACGGAATCAGATGCATGTCAGTACTGTCTGGGTTTGCAGGCCAATACTTCTCAGAAAGCAAAATCTAGTACATGCTCTCTCCCCCACCCCCCCCCCCCCCCCATCCGAAGCTAGAGCGTTCCTTTGAAACCGTCTGTAAACCGAAATGTCGTAAAGTGAAGAAGCAATTACCAATAATTTATATGGGAAAATTTTTTGAGCATTCCCAGACCCAAAAAAAACTTACCAAATCAAACCAAATAACACATAAAACCTAAAATAACACTAACCTATAGTAAAAGCAGGAACAATTTGATAAATATACACCCTATATAAAGTAGAAATATTGTATGTACAGTGTAGTTTCACTTGTAAAATTGGGAAGACAGCGAGCCAAAATCGATTTGGAGAAAAAAAAATCGGTACGTACACACCTACGCACATACACGCATACGTGCGCACGTACACCCATGTGCAAACAACTGCTCGCATAAGGCTTCACGGTCATTGTAGTCTTTCTCGGGTTAAACACATGTATAAAGTGGGTGTCTTTTTTTCATAAAAGCGAAAATCCTCTTTGGTTAGCGAAAACAGGTGCTAATGTAGGTCTTGTAACAGCAAGTTGTCGTAAAGAGAACGTTTGAAAAATGGGGGACACCTGTATCTTGAATGGTTGTGATTCTTCACTCCTAGATGAACTAAATGCCTTTAATGCATGCTTTGAAAGAGAGAATAAAAATACATTTGTGTGATTCCTTGCAGTATCTGGTGACCCTGTAATCTGTGACTCGAAGGCCAGAGTCAGAATACATTTCATGACAGTGAATCCTGATGGTGTACCTGGTAGGGCAATGAAAATCTATGCCAATGGAGGGAGTTTTCAAGGACATCTTTAATCTCTTGCTGCTAGAGTCTGAGGATCCCACCTGTTTAAAAAGGCAACAATCATTCCAGGGCCCAAGAAGAACGGTGAGCTGCTTCAACGACCATCACCCGGTGGCATTCACATCAGCTGTAATGAAGTGCTTTGAGAGGTTGATCATGATCAAAATCAACCCCTGCCTAAGCAAGGACCTGGACCTTCTCCAAATTGCTTATTGCGCAATAGGTCAACAGTGGATGCAATCTCACTGGCTCTCCACTTGTCCTTGGACCATCTGAAAAATAGCAATACCTACATCAGGATGCTATTTTTTGAATAAAGCTCATTGATCAACACCATCAAACCCTCACTACCAGTTAACAAGCTTCAAAACCTGGCCCTTTGTACCTCCCTCTCCAACTAGATCCTTGACTTCCTCATCGGGAGACCACATTCAGGGCAGATCAGAAATAACAACACTGGCAGACTTCATGGATGTATGCTTAAGCCACTCTCTCTGCACCCTTGACTGTGTTTATATGCACAGCTGAAATGGCATCTATAAATTTTCCCATGATACACTATTGACAGAATTTCAGATGGTGATGGGTTGGTGTGCAACAGTGAGATAGATCAGCTGCTTCTGTGGTGTTGCACTAACAATGTCAGTAAGACCGAGAAATTGATTGTAGGCTTAAGGAAGGGGAAGTCAAGGCACACACTAGTCTTTGCGGAATCAGCGGTGGAAAGAGTAAACAGTTTCAAGATCCTGGGTGTTGCCATCTCTGAAGATCTCTTCTGAGATCACTCGGAACTTGAGGAGACTTGGTGTATTACCAAAGCCTTACAAATTTCTACAGATGTACTTTGGAGAGGATTCTAACTCGCTGCATCACCACCTGGTACAGAGGGGCCACTGCGCTGGATGGGAAAAAGCTGCAGAAAGTTACAAGCTCAGTCAGCTCCATCAAAGGCTCTAGCCTCCCCAGCATCAAGGACATCTTCAAAAGGCGATGCCTCATTAAGGAGCTCCATCACCCAGGATGTGCCTTCTTGCTACCATCAGCGAGTAGGTAGACGAGCCTGAGGACATGCACTCAACATTTTAGGAACTGCTTCTTCCCCTCTGGCATCAGATTTCTGAATGGGCAATGAACCTTTGTACAATACTTCATTTTTTTCTTTTTTTTTTGCACTACTAATGAAGTTTTTTATTGTAAGTTATAGTTTTTTTGTGTATTGAAATGTATTGCTGTCGCAGAACCACATTTTTCCACAACGTGTGCCAGAGATAATAAACCTGATTCTGATGTCTGCATGCTTTTATGTATTGAGTTGCTGTCACATAATTTGCTTATTAGATATTTACATTATCAGGTGTACAGGTGAACTTAGTAAAGTGGGCATTGAGTGTATAGTCTCTTTCATTGTTATTTTCACTTGATGCCATGGCTGTTTCTTGACGGAACAGGCCTTGACTTAGTCTGTAAGTCAGGGTGGGTGTGCTGAAGTGATTACTTACAAGCAACTTTTCGTGCACCTATAATAGTTGTTTAGTTGTAGTGAATCATTCAGAGAAAGTTTAACCTATCATGATTGTGTCAGCTTTTTGTTAGAGCTCCTGCAGGTTTCCTTACATCCTATAAATGTTTCTTTTTGGGCAAGAATCCATTGACTGTTTTGTGTTGAGAGTTTGTTGGTGATAAGTATTTTCACTGTTTTTGCATCTGCATTTTTAACATGTGCTTTCTGGATAATTAAATGGTATCCCATTTAGTTAAAACTGTGACATAGTTACCACTTAAAGTAACTTGTGATTTTATTTCCTGCTGTACAATGCAAAAGGATGAATTTATATTCTGGTAAGTTGCTTGATTTTTCATGGTATGCCAGTTCCTTTTGTTTAATCTGTTTAATCACAAGGCTCTTGAAGCTATAAACATGTGTTTTAATGCTTGTCTTCAAAGTTTTTTCTCTTGGAGGTTTTTTTAAAATTATAAAAGCTGTGGAGGATGGTTACAATTCAACTACACTTAAGCACTAAGAGGAAAAGAATAATCATTAGCCAATCTTCCTCCTTTTCACAAAGAACAAGGCAGTCTTTCGTCTCAATTGTATGCAAATTGTTTGATTTTATTTACAAAAGTAGACTTAAATAAGATTGCTAAATGAGAAGTTTCAAATTTTTTTCCAATAACCTCTGCTGTAATTGCCTTCTTGTTACACTCTTAAAATTTATTTTTAACGCTTACCAATTAAAGCTAGAATTTTAACTTAGTAGTTGTGTCCATGATGAAGATATAATGCTGTGAACTTATGTGAATCGATGGACAACATGTACTGAGGTGGAGACTAGTTCATCTACACCTCTGTGTCAAGATGCTTTTAATAATTCCTGGGCTGCTGCAGCACCTTTTTGGCTTTGTCAATTTGTCATGCTTATGTTTTGCCCACTCTGATTTCCTTCATGACTTTTGCTGTTTAAAAATGTTAGTTAGTACAAACACTGTTTTGATAATTTTAACTCTTATTCATACCTCTATTGTCATTGATTTAGCCATCTCCTGTCTCCAGCTGAATATTTGCAGGACATTTGCATTCTTCTTGCTCAGGAGTTCCCAACCTTTTATATGACATTGAGCCCTACCATTAACTGAGGGGGTCTATGGACTGTAGGTTGGGAACACCTGTTCTAGCATGTCTGCCTTTTTGTTTGACTTACAGCATTTGGGGCTTTTTTCCTCTTGTTTACTGTATATCATTTCTTATGCTTCTGAGGGAGATATTACTTGCAATGATCTGAATTTATCTATACACCATCACTAATACTGAAGATGAGAGATTTCCAAGATCCTGGGGACAGACTCTTTGTCTGTCTCCCTCACCCACTCTCTCTCTCTCACCCCAGTTGCTAAATGAATTGGCCGTGAGCTCTGAAATCATCTTCGTAACCTGTTAGTCATTTCACATAGAATAGTTACAATACAATAACACACATTTGGCCCAATTAGTCTATACTGGCACTTTGCAAGAGCAATCTGTCTATTCCTGTTCCCCATGGCCCAGTAAAGATGCTTGTCCAGTTCCACTTTGAGCACTACAGTAGAATCTACCTCCACTGCTAGGCCTAGCAATGAATTAGGTCTTCATCAGTACTGTACTTTTTCATAATTTTCCTCATAATCTGTTCTAATTGTATTTCGCAGTGCTACAGGGGATCATATTTCAATGCTTTTTCCTCTTCTGTGTTGTATGTACGTGCTGTTTCATCTCAATGTCATCTAAGAACTTTTTCTATCTGTTTCTATGGACAGTGGCAACACAAAGCTGTCACTCACAGTATTTTTCTTAACTTCACAACTTTTTCTAAAATTATGGGCTACTTGTCAAGCATTCAATACTGAGTGAGCAGCAATTTTCTCTCTCAAAATATTGAGAGGATAAACATATTGTTGATGGTGCCTGTCACAATATCCATTCCTTAGACACCAACCAAACCCTTCTCCCTTTGAACTATTTAAAGCTGAATTGCACTGTTCATGACTTTGGTGGCATAGTTAACCCTGAGAAGTTTCAAGCCATCACCAAGACTTGTACCTTTGACAATGATGCATGACACGATTCTCTCAGCTCATTTTTACTGAAACTCTGTAGCCTCTTGTGTACTGCCCTCCCATCAACCTGAGATCACACAAAAATCTTGCTACCTTGTTCTATTTCATACAATAGTTTACTCATCAACCTTCTGCACACTTTGCTATATTGAGTCTCATTGCATGCATCATTTTTTTTCAAACTCTATTGTGATGTTTTCATTTCCTACCTTTGCAGTGTCCTCAACATTGAGATGTCTACTCCATCAACACTGACCTCCTGAGCACCCCTGGTTTGAGTTAGTCCACTACTAAAAACAGTAACATCATATGTCAATGCTAGTTAATTTTTACCAAATCTTTTTTCTTTTTCTTTGTACCATAAGACATAGGAGTAGAATTAGGCTGATTCTCCTCAACCCCAATCTCCTACTTCTCTTCTCCACCCCCCCCCCCCATAACCTTTGATGCCCTGATTAATCAGGGCGTATCAAACTCTGCTTTAAATATACTCAATGACTTGACCTCCATAACTGTCTGTGGCAATGAATTCCACAGATTCATCACCCTCTGGCTAAAGAAATTCCTCCGCACCTCCATTCACCATATACTCAACCTGCAACTTTTAAGGAGTCATGCACAAAGACTACCAAGTCCCTTTGCACCCTAATTTTAGAATTTTCTCCCCATTTAGAAAATAGTCTACCTCTTTATTCCTTGTTCCAAAGTGCATGACCTTGCATTTCCCTTACAGTATATTCTATCTCCCACTTCTTTGCCCATTCTCCCAATCTCTCGAAGTCCTTCTGTAGACTCCCTACTTCCTCAACACTACGTGCTCCTCCACCTTCCTTCGATTCATCTGCAAACTTGGCCACAAAGCCGTCAATTCCATCATCCAGAAAAGAAGCAGTCCTAATACTGACCCCTGAGGCAGCCAACCAGAAAAGATCCCTTTTATTCCCATTCTTTATCTCCTGCCAGTCAGCCAATCTTCTATCCATGCTAGTATCTTTCCAGAGGATCTTATCTTGTTAAGCAGCCTTATGTATGGAACTTTGTCAGAGGTCTTCTGAAAATCCTATTAAACAACATCTACTGATTCTCCTTTGTCTATAGGAGAACAAAATAACTGTTTGTTATTTCCTCAAAGGATTCTAACAGATTTGTCAGGTAGGATTTCCCCTTTAGAAAACCACACTGACTTTGGCCTATTTTTATCACATGCTTTCAAGACTCCCAAAACCTCATCCTGGATAATGGACCCGTACATATTCCCAAACAGAGGTTAGGCTAACTGGCCTATAATTTCCTTTTTTCTGCCTCCCTGGAGGCAAATGGAGTGACATTTACTATTTTTCAGTCCTCCGGAACCATTCTAGATTCTAGTGCTTCTTGAAAGATCATTACTAATATTTCCACAACCTCTTCTGCTAACTCTTTTAGAACCCTGGAGTGCAGTTAATCTGGTCCAGGTGACTTGCCTACCTTCAAACCTGTTAGCTTCTCAAGCACCATTTCCTAAGTAATGGCAACGACACAGTCACTGTCAAATTTCTGGCTGACTGTTAGTGTCTTCCACAATGATGCAAAATACTTATTTAGTTTATTGCCATTTCTTTGCCCCCCATTACAACTTCTCATTGCCTCTTAAATCCTGCTACTTTGTCCAATCCCTTGGTGCATTGTTCCAGTATTAGTGCTGCTTGAGTTTTGATCCTGAGAATAGTTTACTTTGAATGTTATAGTAGGTGTGTAACCTTGACCATTTATTATTTAGAATCCTCTACTCTTGAATAGACAGTTGTACTAGTCATTGTGGGTTTTGTGCATTTCACTTTGGAGAAGGAAGGGAAAATGACTCGAACAAGTTTTCATATAACCTGGTACTGCGTACATATTTACAGCTGCATAAAGGACACCAAAAAAGCTTTTGGAATTTGAATTTGTCGCTTATAGCCTTTATTTAGAAATCATATTGAAGACCTTAGAGAATGCTTTATTTCTAATTCTTTTCTACTGTTACGAACCCCTTAACTGGGTTACTTACCAGCAAAGATGGAGGCATCCGTTGGAGTCTGGTGATGCTATTTTTAACAGTATTTATTAGTAAAAATACACAAAAATAATATCAATGCAAATATACAGATAATATATGTCGTCAATACTAAACCTAAAAGTGCGGGTATGATAATAATCAATAAGAAATAAGCTCTATCGTTGTCTAAGGGATAATGAATTGTCCGATGGAAATATAAAGTTCGTTTCAGTTCACACAGGCTGCGGTGTTTGTTTGTCGCTGTGTTGCAATTGTTGGAGAGAGAAATAGAAGAATGGGAACAGTTACCGCTATTGTTTTTGCCAACCTTCCTTTATGATTTCAATCCGTCGGTGTCTCGTTGTTGTGGCCGTTCAAGTATGACCTCTTCTTTAGCTAAACCGCTCTTCTGTGATGAGCCCGTCACCCAGGCAAGGGAGGACACACACGAGCTCTCACCGGCTTTCGCTATAAAACACTGTCACTGGATTTCTAGCGTTTCTCCTGGTGCGTCTGAGGGGTGTTCCGCAGACCTGACTTTTATCCTCACTCACGGGGTCTCAGATGTCAGTCAGGTTGGGATGATGCAATCCCTCAACCAGACCATTCTGGCTGTCCCCTGAGGGGTTTCAATGAATAGTACAGTACTCAATACACAATTCCTTCTTCAAGAGACAATAGCAGTAATCAGTGGTTCGGTTCCGCTTTTGTTAGGAGACATTCCACCTTGTTGTGTATTCTGCGTTGTCTATAAAACTGCCTTTGCTGTGATCCTGCGTGTCTGTCTCTCTCATTACTGACATGATATGTATCTCTCTCATTTCCTGGGTATCAGACCCGAAATAATAGCGATTTCGCGATTCTCAAAAAAGGGGGGAGGCAACTTTGCTCCCTTCATTCGTAACAATACCTTCTCAAAAGAGGTGCTACATTAGTGTACATTAGTGGCTATCACCATTGGCGTTGGAGTTTGAAGTTCAATTCCAACACCATCTGAAAGAAATTTGTGCGTCAGTTTCTTTGTGCTCCATTTTCCACCCACATTACAAAAACTTACTGGTTAGCAAGTAATTGATCTTTGTAAATTGCCCCATGATTAGGCTAGAGGTTAATTGGTGGGTTGCTGGTCAATGCTGCTCCCTGAACTGGAAGGACCTGTTCTACACTACCTCTAAATAATGATTTTTTTTTTAAAATGACAATAAGATTGAGCAATTAGCTCAGTTTTTTTTTAATCTTCCCCAGAACTGATGATGTTTTTGTAGTTTTTAATATTGTGATTAAAATAAATAAATAAAACAGCAATTATAAAATATGAATAAACACACAAGTTTGTTCATCACTTAAAAAAAAAATTAGGGAAGCAATTACATCTGTCAGTAGAATCGCTGTGTCCATCATTTGGCTGCCCAACAAACTCTCATAGAGAAGGTACATTTACTTGCTTACTTCACATCACTTTGGCAATGAATTCTATTCCAACTAAGAAAAGACCTGTATGTGACTTCATTTTTACTGTTAGACAGATTAGTTTAAAATTCATACCAGTTGTGTTAAAACAAATATTGAAAGATGCTTCAATCTGTGGTTACCAATTAATTGAATTTTTATGCTTAGGTGATCTGCATTAAATATCAAGTGTATTTAAAATCCTTTTAGATTTTTGGCACACTAACACACTCTCCATAAAATTCACCCGTACAGTTTTGGTTGATTCTTGCTTTTTCATGGTGTAACTTGGATGTAAATACACGGGCCACAGCTGGATACCAAAATTGGTAGAGTGGTTGAAGATGAAGAAAGTTCTAGGTGATAGGAAGATATCAGTGGACTGGTTAGATTGGCAGAAAGGTTCAAAGGAAATTTTTCCTGGAGAAGTGTGATATAATGCATTTGAGGAGAGAAAAGGAACACACAAACGGAAAATAAAACGTAGAAGAGAATAGGGACCTTGTCATACATGTCCATTTAACCAAGGATGCATATAAAAATTGTCAAGAAGGCATAAGGACATCACTGGTCAGAGCAGAAAATGCAAGAACAAGGAGGTTGTGCTAACACAGTAGAAAACAATAGGTTCATGTTATGGGCAAAATTTTGGTTGTAACACTGTAGGAAAGTTGTAGTAGCACCAGAGGGGCAACAAGAGAAATGCATGAGTATGCTGCAAGGGCTGGGGAATTGTCAGGTGGGCATGATGCCCACATCAGAGTCTGCTTTCCTTCTCTCCCCACCTCCCCAAAGTAGAACACAGATTTGTACTGGAGGTGTATAAAATTATCCAAAGCCTAGAAATGGTAAATGGGATCTAGTTTCCCTTAGCAGAGAGGTCATTTATAAGTGACATGCATTTAAACTAATTGGTAGAAGGTTAGAAAAATTTTTTTTAAAAAAGTTCTCACACACAACTGCTGGGGATCTAGAATTCAGTATACTGAAAGGGTGGTAGAAACAGCTATGTGACTTAAAATGTTCCTGAAGAGTCATAACCTGCAGGCAAGGTTCCAGGAACTGGGAAGTGGGATTAGTCTAAAGTCTACATTTAACTGAATAGCTCTCTGTGATTTTTGATGCATAACCAACCGTTCCTTCCTTGTGTTCTGATAACCTTCCCTCTAATACATCTCTGTTGTCCTCAATTACTCCTTGTAAAGGAAAGTGCTTTCTAATTCAACTTGGAGAAGTTTCTCTCTCTTCTATGAGCTGAAATTGAGCTCCTAAATCAGCCAGTATGTATTCAGCATTTTTTAAGACCATAAGACATAGAAGCAGGATTAGGCCATTCAGCCCATTGAGTCTGCTCCGCCATTTCATCATGGCTAATCCTGGATCCCATACATCTGCTTTCCCCCATACATCAACCCCCATACATCTGCTTTCTCTATATCCTTTGATGCCCTGACCAATCATTTTCCTTTGTTAATATTTTAATTATTGTGAGCCTTGCATTTATGTAAGAGGACATTGCGTTCCATAAAACAAAAGCAACTTGCAGTGGGTGCAGGTTATCTGAAATAAGAGTCAGCAGGTCAAATGTCTTCTGAAATCAGAGAAACTTAATTTAAGTCTATGATCTGACCAGGTATGTATCTCCAATATACTGTGTCATTGTAATGATCGTTTTGGACTTCAATGTTAGTAAGCCATTAATAAACTGATGAGTTCATTAGTTCTTTTTAATATTTTGCACTGCTCATATGTTTCTTTGTTTTTATTGCTTTTCAGGACTTCATTGTGACAGTGATTTTTGCCTTCTTGTGGTTGGTCAGCTCTTCAGCTTGGGGTAAAGGCCTCACTGATCTCAAATACAGTACAAATCCAAATATCCTCAAGGACAGCCTTTCACTCTGCAAGAATGAAGCTGTGTGTACTCCTTCAACCGTGTCTGGCATGGGAAGTTTGAATGTGTCTGTGGTATGTGCACTTGTCATTATTTAATCCTCTCATTTCCTCTATTATTCTTGTTTGGTTTGCCCATAATGTTTCATTGGATACCCACTGATTAAAACCGACCTTGTGTTAAGGTTATTACAATTGAAGATGAGTTGCTGGAAATCTGACTGATTTTTCCTTTAGATACTTAAAATCACACATTGGTGTTCTTCCAGTTGTGTTTTTAAAAAAGATCCCTGACATGTCTTTCCTAATGGAAGCTTCATACGTATTACATTCAAATGTTTTTAGAGCAAACAGGGTTGAGAGTACCTGCTGGGATCTGTGAGATGGAGTGCAGCAGTGAATCCAGCACCTTTTAAGACACTCTAGATTTGAATCCCATTTGTGTAGGAGGAATGGGGTGGGCGGATTGAGGGTCGGTATCACAGCAGGAGACTCATGTGTCGTTGGGGAGGTCAGAAAATCTTTCGCTGTGGGCTCAAAGACCTGAGATCATTGAGATCTTCAGGCACAGAGCTTGTAAAAAGTGACGAAACTGATTTTTTAACATCGTAAACCAGTGGGTTGTTGTTATATCTCTTGTTCACTGTAAAAATGGGGGACACCTCCCTCTTCCTTATGAGGGAAAGAGAATCTGTGGTTTGTTGAATGTCGGATGAAATGCGATAGTCTTTGGGGTAACCGCAAGTCTGTGTCTTTGCTATCGCCTAGCTCTTGCTTGTGCTTGGTAGCAGGTGCTCTTTTTTTTGCTGGGGGGAAGAGAGATCATTGCTTGCTGCTGCTTATGTGTGGAGGGGGAGCTGGGGGGAGGACTTTGGGGTTCTCACGTTTAACTGTCGTTCATTCTTTGAGGGACTTCTCTGTTTTTGTGGATGTTTGCAAAGTAAAAGCATTTCAGGATGCATATTGTATACATTTCTCTAACATTAAATTGGACCTTTGAACCTTTAAAGCATCCATGAGAGCTGAGTTCTAATGAAGAAAGAGGGGTAGGAAAGACAAAGTGAGAGGAATGTGGTGACGGGGTGGGGGTTGAAAACTGAGCCCAGATTAGTTTGAGAGGAGTCTGGGGAAGAGATGAGGCCCTGCTGAGCTTGGAAGAAAATTAGCTTTGTCACATGTACAAGAAAACATTGAAATATATAGTCAAGTGCATAGTTTACACCAATGATGAGCTGAAGGCAGCCCACAGGTGTAGGCATGATTTCAGTGCCAACATACTCACCCTACTTCGTATGTCTTTGGAATGTGGAAGGTAACCAGAGCACACATAAGAAACACATGCAGTCACAGGGAGTACATACAGACTCTTTCCAGACAGCGGTGGGAATTGAATTACAATTTTACAGCTGGTGCCGTAAAATGTTAAACTAACCACTACCATTAGAGAGCAGTAGGAGAGTTTGGGTCTTCACGAATTTGAGAAAAGTACCAGAGATTGAGCCTTAGGACATTTAAATAAATATTGGTTTTAAACAGGGGTGGGCAGTACAAGTTTGTTCACAGTAAGAAAAACAGTTTTGAGTTGAGTAGTTCTAAGGTTCAGGTTAATGCTAAACAACCACAGAAAACTTAGGAGGGTGAACAGCTGCAGGTCATGATTCACATTGTTATCAATAACATAGAGGGGAAAAACGTCTGCTGGCAGAATTTCAGAATCAGGTTTAATATCACTGACATGTTCTGATATTGATCAATTTTTGCATCTTTACCTCTTTCCTCTTCACTTATCACTGAAAGTGGAAGAAGTGCTACACCTGCCCATTCACCTCCTCCCTCATCTTCATTCAGGGCCCCATACAGTCCTCCCATTACTTCACCTGATTTGGCCACCTCTACATAATTGAGACCCGACATAGATTGGGGGTCCGCTGCTTTGTCGAACATCTTTGCTCCATCCGCAGCAAGCAGGATTTTCCAGTGAACAACCATTTTAATTCCAGTCCCCAATCCCATACCAATATGCCAGTTTGTGGCCTCTTCTACTGCCACGATGAGGTCACTTTCAGGCTGGAGGAGCTACATCTCGTATTTTGTCTGGGTAGCCTCGAACGTGACGGCATGAATACTGATCTCTCTGACTTCCAGTAATATTTTCGCTCCTCCCCCTAGCCTCTTCTTCCATTCCCTGTTCTGGCTCCATCTTACCTCTTCTCTTCACCTCACCTACCTTTGATTGCCCTGTGCTGCCCCTCCTCCATCCCTTTTTTCCACAGTCCACTCTGAGCTCTTCTTAGATAAAGCTGGTATGGATTTTACTATTTCCTGTGTGGTTACCATTACAATTCAGAAAGCGCTGCCTGCTGTTATCTTATGGGGCTTTATGAGGTTCATTACCATCTGATAACAAGTTTAATATTTCATTGAGAAATACATGAGTACTGTTTGCAGCTAGCATCGCTTATTTTTGTCCCATTCTAATCTACACTGGTTGGCAGCAGCAGAGGAAGAGTTGATACTAATCAGCACCATTTAGAATACACTCTTAATATTGGTGCTTAAAAGGCACTTCAGTTTCTCCTTGAATTAATATGGAACTATTACATTCAGTACCTGGGAGTAGGAAGTTGCCAATTGGTTTCCTATTTCCCACTTAACCACCATCATTCTCCTAGGAGGCTTGAAGTCAAAAGAGGTGTAGAATTTGTTTAGCAGCTTTCTGATGCAGGACAAAAACTAAAATCATATATAGGCTGTGTGTGTGCTCCTCAATATTCACCAGGTTCCTTTCTATGTTTAAAGCCCTAAGATATACTTATCACATGTTCCCATGATTGTTACTTTGCTTCAGAAAGCCACATAATCCAAGTCAAGTTTATTGTCCTGTGTACAAATACAAGTATGCATTGGTGCAATGAACAACTTGCAGCAGCATCACAGGGACATAGTATCAGATACAGGAAATTGACAAGCAGAACATAAATTGTACAAGAAGAAACACAATTAGAACAAAAACAAAAGTCCCTTGTAGTGCACAGTGGTCATAGTGTTGCTATACTGAGGTGAAAATTGGGGATGAGCAATTTGGGTAGTGCAGTGGATCTGATCAACATTGATTTAGTAAGGCATTTGATAAGGTTCCACGTGGTAGGCTTGTTCAGAAAGTCAGAAGGCATGGGATCCAGGGAAGTTTGGCCAGGTGGATTCAGAATTGGCTTGCCTGAAGAAAGTAGAAGGTCGTGGTGGAGGGAGTACATTCGGATTGGAGGGTTGTGACTAGTGGTGTCCCACAGGTATCGGTTCTGGGACCCTTACTTTTCGTGATTTTTTTATTAATGATGTTGGGGTAGAAGGGTGGGTTGGCAAGTTTGCAGATGACAGAAAGGTTGGTAGTGTTGTGAATAGTGTAGAGGATTGTTGAAGATTGCAGAGGGACATTGATAGGATGCAGGAATGGGCTGAGAAGTGGCAGATAGAGTTTAACCCAGAGAAGTGTGAAGTGGTACACTTTGGAAGGACAAACTCCAAGGCAGAGTACAAAGTAAGTGGCAGGATACTTGGTAGTGCGGGGGAGCAGAGGGATCTGGGGATACATGTCCACAAATCCCTGAAAGTTGCCTCACAGGTAAACAGGGTAGTTAAGAAAGCTTATGGGGTGTTAGCTTTTATATATCGAGGGATAGAATTTAAGAGTTGCGAGGTAATGATGAAGCTCTATAAAACTCTGGTTAGGCCACATTTGGAGTACTGTGTCCAGTTCTGGTTGCCTCACTATAGGAAGGATGTGGAAGCATTGGCAAGGGTACAGTGGAGATTTACCAGGATGCTGCCTGGTTTAGAGAGTATGGATTATGATCAGAGATTAAGGGAGCTAGGGCTTTACTGTTTGGAGAGGAGGATGATGAAAGGGGACATGATAGAGGTGTACAAGATATTAAGAGGAATAGATAGAGTGGACAGGCAGCACCTCTTCTCCAGGGCACCACTGCTCAATACAAGAGGACATGACTTTAAGGTAAAGGATGGGAAGTTCAAGGGGGATATTAGAGGAAGGTTTTTATACTCGGGGAGAGAGTGGTTGGTGCGTGGAATGCACTGCCTGAGTCGATGGAGGCAGATACATTAGTGAAATTTAAGAGACTGTTAGACAAGTATATGGAGGAATTTAAGGTGGGGGGATATATGGGAGGCAGGGTTTAAGGGTTGGCACAACATTGTGGGCCGAAGGGCCTGTACTGTGCTGTACTATTCTATGTTCTATGAAACAAATTTTTGAAGGGAAGTAGCTTTCCTTGAACCTAGTGGCGTTGGACTTTAGGCTTGCCAGCTTTTGCATGACTTACTATCAACAAGACTTTTAAACAGCTTTGAAGTTGCAGCTACTGGTGCATTCTTTCATGCATTGATTGCCATTTGATGATTTGTATCTTTTTTACAGGTGTTTGGCTTTCTTAATCTGATTCTGTGGTGTGGAAATGCCTGGTTTGTGTACAAGGAAACAAGCTGGCATGCCGAGCCAGGACAACATCAGGATCCAGGGAATGTGGCACCACCGGCTCCAAATTCATAGATGGCAGTTAAAAGATTGTTGAGTGTGTTTACAACCTCTACAAATGATTCATTTTGCTTATAACACTGCAGAAGCTTTTTGGGAAACTATCTATCATACCTGTTTATTCACTGTTCGTGCTGTTGTATCATGTGCCTTTTTGGAGCTGGATGAGGGAGAGAAGAGAAAAGGAATATGTGTAGTCCCATTTAAGTGTTGAGGTTTCCAGTGCAAGAATATTCAGAGGCATTGTCAATAATACAATTAGTGATCTGTTACATCACAAGTACATAATACAGTGGAGCCCTTTCAGAATATCTTATTTTCTCCCTGCGTTGCTGTTCCCTGAAGAGTATTTATCATGTACACATACAATGATCATTCAGTGAATATTTGTCAAATACGCTGTTCTCCTATTTCAACTTGATGGCAAATTTGAAAGAAGATTTGTATGTATCAAACCATTATTGAATTGAGAAAGTCTCTGCTGATTATGATGTACAATTTGATTATTAAGTACACAATTGGATTCACGTGGTCTGCATTATATTGTAAGCAATTTTTTTTGCACAGGAGATGTTGCTCTTTAATGGGCTCTGCTATGAAACAATTTAAAACATCATGTTAAAGAACACTTCCATTTTTTTTCTGTTTGTTACAGAAATTATAAAGAATTAATGCCATGTGGCTTAATCTGTATGTTTCATTTTCATGGGTGTTAAGTCAAAACTTCCTCTGCTTAATGATGTCACCTTTTCAAATTTCATGAGTTCTACCCTAAGCTGGTCAAATTTTGTTTTAATTGAGGATAGTGGCAAATGTACTTGTCTTTATTGCTCATATTAATTGTGAATGATAAAATGAACGTCTGCTATCAACTTGAAAATATTTATAAATCCAGGTCCTTGCTTGTTTTTCACATCACAATCTTAAAACGCATTTGCTTTTGACTGGTGCTGTTAGTCAGTGACTAAGAATTGCCTGCAAATACCGAATGTATTTCAGTTTTTTTTAACTTGCATGCACTGCTTCTATATTTTATTTGGAGTTGTGCTTTTGTTTGTTAATCCTCTGCCTAGCAGGAAGCTTGTGGAGGAAGGAGCAGCGTGAAGAAGGAAGAGAAAACACTGATTTGCCACAGTGCCTTATCGTTTCTTTCAGTGTCATAAAAATTCTAAACATCTGCTGAATTTCCAAGATCTCTCATCAGCAGACACTGGCTTGCATTTTGAAAATTGAATTCTTAGAATAATCCATGTGATTTATTTGGCGCTGCTGAATTAAGTAGTATTACTTTAAGGATGCACCAGGTCTTTTGCCAAGCCTTGGTAAGCATTTTGACCTCTTTAAATGTATTCAAAGGCTGTTATTTCAGCATTTGAGAAAGATAAAATGAGCTACTGGTGACAAAGACCTTTTGTGTTTTTCATATTTGTTGCAGAAGCAGTTTGGTTAATAGCACACAGTCAAACCTGTATTTTTTTTTAACTTTTATTAAAATCTGAGTTGTACAATTGCTATTTGGTTTTTTCTTTCATTATTTTAAGTTATTTCCATTCATGTAGGAATCCTGTTTTCCTGTTTTTTTTTTCAAATTTTGAATTGCTGGGACATTGAATGTGGTGTGCAGAGTAAAAATATATTTCAAGTTTTTGCACATCTTTATGCAATATCCGATTTTAATACAGATAAATGACAGTTTGTGGATCTATTTTATACTGGCGTAAGCTTGTGAATTTTTTTCTTAGTTACCAGGAAGCACTACCTTTTAGAAACGTAGTTATCAGTAAGCAAAAGTCAATTATTTAATGTTTCAGTGCCTATATAAAGGATAATCGTAAGGCAAAAGTTGCTGTATTTATAAAATGGCACTGAGCAACACATACAAATGCTCATTGTCTTAAATCTCTGAACAAATGCTTTCCATTGTTGTTGCATTCCATTATTCAGAAGGAGTTAGCTCATTTTTTAATGAGCTCATGGGCTAACTCACAACATGGTGACCATGTCTGAAAGGTATGGGCTGAAAAAAATGCGTTCATTTTAAAGAGACAGATTTTTGCATTTGCTGTGCCATCTCAAGGCAAGGCACATGATGATATGTTAATATATCAAATTAGAATAAACATAATATCAATGCATCAAAAGTTTTCCTGTTGCATACTAAGTCTTATTTTAACAAAGAAACATGGTATGATGCTACATGTAATGTGGGAAAGCTGAGGCAATTATAGTTGAACTCTTCTGTAAGATTAAGTGCTGTTCACTGAGCATCAGCAAAGTGAAGAACAATGACTTAAAAGCCATCTATAAATAAGATTGCAAAAAGTTTAAGAATGTAACTTCACGGTGCTTTTTTTAATCTGCATTCCCAAGATTTAAGAGTATGGTTGTTAAGAATGTGGAGCTGTTTTATGATGCTTCAAATGTATAGATTGCAAATGTGTAGTAAGTGCTATTTAGATTTAGAAGGATACTAGTGTAAATGTTGAGCCTGTGAGATGTTTTCCCCAAGACAATTTTATTCCAAATCTTTTTGTCCGATTAAGATTTAATTTTACCACTTGCAAAATCTACCAGAGCTTCTGCAACTACTTGAGCAACCATATTGGTTTTGTTATTATTGCTTGAACCAAGTTATGGTGAAAAGCTTGTCTTGCGTATTGTTTGTATTGCTCAATTCATTATACAGTACACTAAGCTTGAATAAGGTAAAACAATTACAATGCAGAATAAAGTGTGAAAGCTACTGAACAGGTGCATTGCAGGTAACTGATAAAGTGCAAGATCATAGTTTATGCGGCCAACAGTCTATCTTCGAACACGAGGTCCATTCATGAACCTATGCTTAAACCTGATGATATATGCTATCAGGCTTTTGTATCTTCTAGCCAACGGGAGAGGGGAAAAGACGGAATTTCCAGGGTGGGTGGGGTCTTTGATAATGCTGGCTGATTTATTGAGGCACGAAAAGTATAGGCAGAGCCCACTAAGGGAAAGCTGGTTTCTGTAACATGTTGAGTCTGTGGTTTCTTGCAGCTGCATACAGAGCAATTGCTACACCAAGCCGTTATACATCCAGACAATGCGTTCTGTGGCGCATTGATAAAATTTGGTAAGTGTTGAAGGAGGCGTACCAAATTTCTTCCACCTCCTGAGGAAGTAGGGGTATTGGTGAGCTTTCCTGGCATTGACATCAATGTTGTTGGACAAGGACAGGCTATTGGTGATGTTCATACCTAGGAATTGGAAGTTGTCAACCTCAAGCCTTGATGTGAATGGAATATGTGCACCAGTACATTTTCAGATGTCTACAACCTATGACCTTGAGGGAAAGGTTGTCATGACACCATACACTAAGCTCTATCTCCTTCCTGTACTCTGACTCACCATTATTTGAGATGCAGCCCGCTACAGTGTCATGTTGTTATTTGATTCAAGCAGGTCTTTTAAATTTTGCAAGTTTTTCTATATTGATACCCCATTGCCTAGGATCTGAAATTGCCTTTAGGCCAGATCAGGAAAGAGTTTCTTTTACAAAAGTAATTGTTGAATTAGTTTTTTAAATAAAGTAGCAGATTTGAGATGATAATTGCTGTTGATTACTCATCGTTTTATTGAATTTAAATTCCCCAGCTGCCAGGATAGAACTTAATCTCCTCTCCCTGGAAATGGATTATTAGCTCAGTCCTTTGGATTCTGATGCAGTAGAAAGAGCCAGTATGTTTGTTGGTACTGTATGGCTGTGGAATTGGTTTTCACATTTCAGGTGGACTGGATGGCCTGTTATACAGCAGTGAACACCCATTATTCCAAAGCTGTCAATGAGGGTGCAGTATGCATGGATCTTGCTGTCTGCCAGATTTAACTCGTGCTCCTTTCTTACTAGCTGCAATAGGAACTTTAGTGTTTAAACACCTGACTTTATGTACAAACCCCATTTCCAGAAAAGTTGGGATATTTTCCAAAATGCAAAAAAAACCAAAAATCTGTGATATGTTAATTCACGTGAACCTTTATTTAACTGACAAAAGTACAAAGAAAAGATTTTCAATAGATTTACTGACCAACTTAATTGTATTTTGTAAATATACACAAATTTAGAATTTGATGGCTGCAACACACTAAACAAAAGTTGGGACAGAGGTATGCTTACCATTGTGTTACATCACCTTTTAATAACACTTTTTAATTGTTTTGGAACTGAGGATACTAATTGTAGTAGATCTGCAATTGGAAATTTTGTCCATTCTTGCTTGATATAAGACTTCAGCTGCTCAACAGTCCCTGGTCTCTGTTGTCTGATTCTCCTCTTCATGATGGACCATACATTTTCAATAGGAGATGGATCTGGACTGGCAGCAGGCTGGTCAAGTACACACACTCCATGTCTACAAAGCCACACTGTTGTAGCCCATGCAGAATCTGGACTGGCATTGTCCTGAAATAAGCATGGACATTCTGGGAACAGACGTCACCTTGATGGCAACATAGGTCTCTAAAATCCTAATATATGCCTCAGAGTTAATGGTACCTTTACATACATGCAACTCACCCATGCCGTAGGCACTGATGCACCCCCATATCATCACAGATGCTGGCTTTTGCACCTTTCGCTGATAACAATCAGGATGGTCATTTTCATCTTTGGCACAGAGAACTGGACGTCCGTTTTTTCCGAAAACTAGCTGAAATATGGACTCATCTGACCACAGCACATGGTTCCACAGTCTTTCGGTCCATCTGAGATGAGCTCAGGCTCAGAGAACTCGCCGGCATTTCTGGATAGAGTTGATGTATGGCTTCTTCCTTACGTAATACAGTTTCAAGTTGCATTTCTGGATGCAGCGACGGACTGTGTTAGGTGACAATGGTTTTCCGAAGTAATCCCAAGCCCAGATGGCTATAATTGTCACAACAGCATGACGGTTTCTTAGGCAGTGCCGCCTGAGGGCTCGAAGATCATGCACATTCAACAGTGGTTTCCGACCTTGCCCTTTACGCACCGAGATGTCTCTGAATTCTCTGAATCTTTTCACAATATCATGTACTGTAGATGTTGAATGACCTAAATTCTCTGCAATCTTGCGTTGGGAAATGTTCCTTTTGAACTGACTAACAATTCTCTCACTAACTTTGGCACAAAGGGGTGAACCACGATCCTCCTTTTATACCCAGTCATGATACCTCACCTGCTACCAATTAGCCTGCTTAATGTGGAGTCTTCCAAACTGGTGTTACTTGAATATTCTGTGCACTTTTCAATCTTATTTTAACTCTGTCCAAACTTTTGTTGAATGGGTTGCAGCCAACAAATTCTAAATTTGTGTATAATTACAAAATATAATTAAGTTGGTCAGAAAAACTATTGAAAATCTTTTCTTTGCACTTTTGTCAGTTAAATAAAGATTCACGTGAATTAACATGTCACAGATTTTTGTTTTTACTGCATTTTGGAAAATATCCCAACTTTTCTGGAAATGGGCTTTGTAGTTTTCCTGATCACAAAGAACTTAGAACAGTATATGTACCTCTCTCAGATCTTCATCCTTGGGCACGTAACCTGGAAAGACACAGGGAAGTCAACATTTGCAGTTTGTGTGCTTTTTTAATTCAGTCTTCGGCGAGTGCACTTAAACTTACGGAAAATCAAAATAGTCCAAAACTCATTCAAAGGTTTTCTGTATCATACTGAGAGGAACTTGAAGAGCATTATAACACACAGAATGCAGGAGTAATTCAGCAGGTCAGACAGCACCTAAAGGGGAATGGACAATTACCATTTCGGCTGAAACCTTTCATCAGCATCGGAAAGAAAGGGGAGAAGCCAGAAGAGTGTAATTATCTGTAGTTAATCTGAGGATAGATTAAAGGGCAAAATTAAAATCAGTAACTACAGATAATATGCACCAATAAAGAAGGAAAGATGCAAATAGATAATTCAGCCAGAAGAATAATATGTGAAGTCTTGTTCGTTGCCAGACCAATACATTTGACTTTGAGATGGTATAGATTTATAAGTAGTTGGGAGTTAAGTACGGGGCTGAAGGAGATTTTTTTTTAACCCAACGTGTTTTGCAATCTAGACTGTAATATCTTTAGTAGATGGTGGAAACAGGTTTTTCAACTGTTTTAGATCATAAGCAGATTGAAGCACATTTAGCCCATAAAGTCTGCTCTGCCATTTCATCATGGCTGATCCATTTTTTCCCTCAGCCCCAAACTCCTGCCCCCACATATCCCTTCGTGCCCTGACCAAAAAAGAATCTATCAACTCTGCCTTAAACCTACCCAATGACTTAGCCTCTACAACCGCTTGTGGCAATGAATTCCACGGACTCACCACTCCGTAGTTAAAGTAGTTTCTCCACATCTGTCTAAAAGGCACCCTTCTATCCTGAGGCTGTTCGCTGGTCTTAGACTCCCCCACTATGGGAACAGCTTCTCCATATCCACTCTATTGAGGCCTTTCATCACTCAATAGGTTTCAATGAGATCACCCCACATTTTTCTGAATTCCAGTGTGTACTGGACCAGAGTCATAAAATGTTCTTCATATGACAAGCCTTTCAATCCCAAGTTCATTTTTATGAACCTCCTTTCAACCCTCTCCAATATCAACACATCCATTCTTAGAAAAAGGGCCAAAACCTGCAAACAATACTCCGAGTGAGGCCTCACCTGTGCTTTTAAAGCCTCAACATTACATCCTTTTATATTAGTCCTCTTGAAATGAATGCTAACATCACATTTGCCTTCCTCACCACCAAATCAACCTGCAAATTTTCCTTTAGGAAATCCTGCAGAAGGACTTCCAAGTCCCTTTGCACCTGAGATTTTTGAATTTTCTCTTTATAGTCTATGCTTTTACTTCTTCCACCAAAGTGCATGACTGTATACTTCCCAATATTGTATTTTATCTGCCATTTCTTTGCCCATTCTTCTAATCTAAGTCCTTCTTTCTCAAAACTACATGCCCCTCCACCAACCTTCGTATTGTCTGCAAACAGTGCCATTAAGCTATCAATTCCATCATCCAAGTCATTGACATATATCATAAAAAGAATCTGTCCCAGCACAGAGCCCTATGGAATACCACTCATCACCAGCAGCCAACCAGAAATGGCTCCTTTTATTCCTTCTCTTTGCCTCCTGCCAATTAGCCACTGCTTTATCCATGTTAGAATCTTTCCTGTAATACCATGGGCTTGTAGCTTGTTAAGCAGCCTTGCAGGGCGGTTTGTCAAAGGCCATCTGAAAATCTAAGTACACACCATCCACTGATCCTCTGTCCATCAACCGTGCTGACCATGGCTTATTTTATCATGTGCCTCCAAGTAACCAGAAACTATTTCCTTAACAATCAATTCAACATCTTCCCAATTACTGAGGCCAAGCTAACCGGCGGAAAATTTCCTTTCTTCTGCCTCTCTCCCTTCTTGAAGAATGGAGTGACTTTTGCAGTTTTTCATTCCTCCAGAGCCATGCCAGAATAAATTGATTCTTGAAAGCTCATTACCAATACCTCCAGTATCTCTTCAGCTACCTCTCTCAGAATCCTGAGGTGTATACCATCTTGTGCAGGTGACTTATCTACCTTCAGACCTTACAGTTTCCCAAGAACCTGCTCTCTAGTAATGTTAACTTCACATACTTCAAGACCCCTGACACTATGGAATTTCCACTATACTGCTAGCGTCTTCCACAGTGATGTAAAATACTTACACCCTATCTTCGTTAGATGCGTTAGAAACTATGCGGACTCGCAGCTATGCGAGGAACCGATTTCTACCAATGTCTCCTTATATGCGTCCAAAACTCAGTGAGGAGTTAAGTGAGGAGCCCTGCTTTCCCGCCAATGCAAGTCACGTGCGCACGTCTCACAGTCTCTCGCATTGGTTTTGGTAACGTGGATGTGTGACCTTGCGCTCTTAAACTTTTGTTGGTTTTTACCTATGGTACAGTAATTTTGTGCTTGAAATATTTAACAATGCCACATAATCGTCCGATGTCATGTCCTGGGCCACCAGCCGAGCGGCAGAGAACCTCTTTAACACTTGGAAAAAAGTTGGAAATTATAAACAGCGCGGCATCAGCTGAAGGGAACACAGCTCTGGGACGCTACTGCCGGGAACAGAATCTTGCCTTTAAAGTTCTTTTGTTGCTTGATAATGCGCCAGCCCATCCTAAACATCTGGACAGCATTCATCCTAACATAACAGTGCGTTTCCTGCCGCCTAACACAACATCGCTGATTCAGCCACTCGACCAAGGTGTGATCCACATTCAAGGCGTATTTTTTTTATGGCGATCTATCAGATGCTGCAAGCAACAGACGATTTTGAAAATCCCAGGAGTTTACCAACATTGAGGGAACGGTGGAAGTCGGAACAATTGGCACAAATGGCGATGGACGTGCCCAAGTTTAGAACGGAGTCTGCATTTCTGTCGCTCCCTGCCGTCAACCCTTCTTCCCTACAAGCAAACTTAGGCTGGAAAATAAAATGCTGCCAAGCAAACAACCCTCACCACTTTATTCAAGCCGGTGTCATCTCCTGCTGCCAGTTCTAAGAGCTCTGTGAGTCTTCCTTCACCCCTTGCTGTGCTTGATGTGATCCCAACACCACAACAACCACTCATCTCCCGGAGCGAACACACCAGCCGCTGTTGGTGAGTACTGTACACCCTGGTATGTTAATTTTCTTTGCTTTTTTACGTTGAATATTACCTTAAATTGATGAAATATAATACAAATGTTGCCTTGTGGTACTGCTTTTGTGTCGTATTTGGTATGAAAATGTGAATAAATTGCAGATAAAACATTTAGGAAGCCCTCTGGAACGCATCCCTATTTTCTCCATTTAAAAAGTTATTCACATTATGCGTCGACTGCAACGAACGTTCCCCCGCATATAACGAGGATAGGGTGTATTCAGTTTATCTGCCATTTCCTAGTCCCCCATTACTACCTCTCCAGCATTATTTTCCTGCTATCCTATATCCACTCTTGCCTCTCTTTTGCACTTTATCTGAAGAACATTTGATAACATCTTTAATATTATTGGCAAGTTTACCTTGTATTCCATCTTTTCCTTCTGAATGGCTTCTTTTTTAGGTGTGTTCTGTTAGGTTTTAAAACTTTCCCGGTACTCTTAACTTCCCATTAATTTTTCCTCTATTATATGCCCTCTCTTTGATAGGTATGTTGGCTTTGTTACGAACTGTAAAGTTTTAGAAACAAATCAGCAGCAAGAGATTTCACACTGAGTCAGGTTTTAATATTAAAACCATTATCTTTATTAGTATCTACTTATAATATAGTAATTTAACCAAGATAAACAAAAGTTAACAGTGTTATGTGTGTAAATATAGCTCCCAAACTATCGAGCTTGGGGGAACAAGGCTTAGAGTCTTGAGATGGTAAAGTAGGAAAGTTCAGTCATCCACATAGTAAATGACGGGAGAAAGATATTTGTAATCCACGTTGCAATGGAGAGAGAAGGTAAGTACGAAGTATTCCATAGGTTCCATGTTAGTAAAACGAGATAACAGTTGTCAAAGGTCTTGTCTGTCGGGTCGTTCTAAATCCACATATGAATTATCACCAAAAATGACCTGTCCAAGGGATATAGTCTTCGTGTGGTTACCACACAACGTACCCAGGCAAGGGTTACACAAGTGGTCCCACAAGATGTTCCAAAATCCACTCCTATGGATTATACAAAGTGACAGTCACTTTTCTGTTGTGCACTGCGTGCCGATCATCAACCCCACCCTTGTGGGCATGGGAGAGTTCCAAACCTCAGCTGTGACAAGCTGAAGCTACTGGCTTTTTTCCCCTCTCTTCCCCCCCTCTCTTCCCCCTCTCTTCCCCCCTTTTCCCCCCTCTTCCCCCTCTTCCCCCCTCTTCCCCCCCTCTTCCCCCCTCTTCCCCCCTCTTCCCCTTCCCCCTCTCTTCCCCCTCTCTTCCCCCTCTCTTCCCCCTCTCTTCCCCCCTCTCTTCCCCCCTCTCTTCCCCCCTCTCCCCCCTCTCTTCCCCCCAACCCCCTCTCTTCTCCCCTAACCCCCTCTTCCCCTCCCCATCCACAGTTAGTCATGTCAGCCTGTGACTGATGTCATCGTCCCGCCTCAATCAGACACTCTTAAAGAAACAGTCTCAGTGAATGACCACGGGTTTGTAACAGCTTTGACTTCTCTTGCTAGCCATGATTGTGTCATCTTGCTTTTAGAATACTTCTTTCAGATGTATGTATCCTGTGCTTTCCAAATTGCTTCCAGAAATTCCAGCGATTGCTATAATGCTGTCATCCCTGCCAGTGTTCTTTCCCAATCATTTCTGGACAACTCCTCTCTCATGCCTCTGAAATTCCCTAATACTGATACATCTGACCTTAGTCCCTCTTTTCTTAAATTGGAGGGTGAATTCTATCATATTCTGATCACTTGCTCCTTAGGGTTCCTTTACCTTAAGTGCTCTAATCAATTCTGATTCATTGCACAACACCCAATCCAGAATTGCTGATCCTCTAGTGGGCTCAACCGTGAGCTGCTCTAAAAAACCATCTCATAGGCACTCTAGAAACTCCTCCATTGGGATCCAGCACTGACTTGATTTTCCCGATTACCTACATATTCAAATCCCCCATGACTATTGGCATGCATTTTCTATCTCCCATTGTTATTGTTTGGGGACTGTATATAACTCCCATTAGGATCTTTTTACCATTGCTGTTCCTTAGTTCTACTCACAACGATTCAACATCTCCCGACCCTGTGTCAACTCTCTCTAATGATTTGATTTAGTTTTATACCAACAGAGCCACACCACCCTCTCTACTTTCCCACCTATTCTTTTGATACAATATGTATCCTTTGACATTAAATTCCCACCTATAATCTTGTTTCAGTCATGATTCAGTGATGCCCACATTGTCATACATGTCAGTCTGTAACTGTGTAACAAGTTCATCTACCTTATTCCATATACTGCGCGCTTTCAAATACAATACCTTCAGTCCTATATTCACCTTTTCGATATTGTTTGCCTTTTACATTACAGCTCATCCTTGTTGAATTCTACTTTGCCCTGTCATCAGACTTTTATTGCTAGCGGTCTCACTACACACTGCCTCTGTAAACCAACTAACTCATCCTCAGCGCTATCACTCCCATCCCATCCCCCTACCAAATTAGCTTAAACCATCCCGAACGACTCTTCACAACCTTCCCACAGGGATATTGGTTCCCTTTGTGTACAGGTATAGCTGTCCCTTTTGTACAGATTGTACCTTCCTCAGAAGAGATCCCAATATTGCATCAGTCTGAACTCCTATCCCCTGCACCAGTTCCTCAGGCTCACATTCACCTGCCAAATCATTCTATTCTTACCCTCACTGGTGTGTGGCACAGGCAGAAATCCAGAGATTACTAGCCTGTCAGTCCTGTTTTTCAGCTTTCTACCTAGCTCCCTAAAATCTCTCTTCAGGACCTCCTCGCTTTGTCTATGTCATTGGTGCCAATATGTCCCAAAACTTCTGTCTGCTCACCCTCCCCTTTTAGAATGGACCTGGTCCAAGACATTCCTGACTCTGGCACCTAGGAGGTAATTTACCACTCGGGTGTCTCAATAACACCCACAGAACCTCATCTCTGCTCCTATCACCACTGTGTTCCTATTCCCTTCTCTTCTGAGCCACAACACCAGACTCCGTGCTGGGGACCAGGTCACTGTGACTCCCACAGGGTAGGTCGTCCCCCTGAATGGTATTGAAAGTATTATTATTGAAGTGGACACTGCACTGGCTGTGCTCAGTCACTAAATTACCTGTCTCCTGCAACTTAGGAGTGACTACCTCCTTGTATCTTCTATCTGTCACCTCCTCATTCTCCCATATGAATATTACCTAGGTGAGCACTTGAATCTTCAAGGAAAGAAGGCTGTGGAGCAAATGCCCATGAAGGGAATTAGTATAGATCGTGTGCAAAAGAGCCTGTTTCTCTGCCATGATTCTGTAATATTGCATTAGTGTAAAATGCCATTCTGCTTTAAGAAACATGGCTAGTATGATCTCACTGAGAATTTGGACTTGATCTACACAGAAATGTCAGTGAATCACTGGAAGTTTGTATTCCTACTAAATTATCCTGTCCTTACCCTCACTGGTGTATGGCACAGGCAGCAATCCTCCTACTATCTGTCACTGTCAAGAACACTGAGGCTGTCTACAAGAAGGGTCAGAGCCATCTCTATTTCCTGAGGAGACTGAGGTCCTTTAGCATCTGCCAGACGATGCTGAGGATGTTCTACGAGGCTGTGGTGGCCAGTGCTATCATGTTTGCTGTTGTATGCTGGGGCAGCAGACTGAGGGTAGCAGACACCAACAGAATCAACAAACTTATTCGTAAGGCCAGTGATGTTGTGGGGATGGAACTGGACTCTCTGACGGTGGTGTCTGAAAAGAGGATGCTGTCCAAGTTGCATGCCATCTTGGACAATGTCTCCCATCCACTCCATAATGTTCAGGTTAGACACAGGATACATTCAGCCAGAGACTCATTCCACCGAGATGCAACACTGAGCATCACAGGAAGTCATTCCTGCCTGTGGCCATCAAACTTTACAATTCCTCCCTCGGAGTGTCAGACATCCTGAGCCAATAGGCTGGTCCTGGACTTATTTTACTTGGCATAATTTACTTATTATTTAATTATTTATGGTTTTATATTGCTATATTTCTACACTATTCTTGGTTGGTGTGACTGTAATGAAACCCAATTTCCTTCGGAATCAATAAAGTATGTCTGTCTGTCTGTCTTTGAACTTTGTAATGTATATGCAGTGGCCACTTTATTAGGTACACCAGTACACATGATCAATATGCAAGTATCTAATTTGGCAGCAACTCAATGCTTAAAAGTATGCAAGCGTGTTCAAGAGGTTCATTTGTTCTGATCAAATGTCAGAATGGGGAAGAAGTGTGAGCCAAGTGACTTTGATCATGGAATAATCGTCGGTGTCAGACAGGGTGGTTGGAATGTCTCAGGAAGTGCTGATCTAGTATTTTTTTGCCCAGCAGCAATTTGTAGAGTTTAAGGAGGAAAAAAAAAAAGACATCCAGTGATCAGCAGTTCTGTAGACTTTGTTATCGAGGGAGGTCGGAGGAGGATGGCCATACTGGTTCAAGCTGACTGGAAGGTGACAGCAACTGAAATAACTATGTTTTACTACAGTGGTGTGCAGAAGACCATCTTTGAATGCACAGCATGTTGAATCTTGAAGTGGGTGGTCAACAGCAGCACAAGACCACATTGGGTTCTACTCCCATACCGAATAAAGTGCACATTCTTGCCTTTTTAGTTTTATTATTGGGAGTAAGTTTAGGTGCTTCAAAATTCTATAAAACTGTTGGCAGTCACTCTTTCCAGTGTTTAACTCTAGATTTTGTGTGACATCAATACTAATTATGATGGGTAAGTTGTTTGGCTCGTCAAGTTATTCAATAAGACTTCAATTAGTCTTTTACTTCAGTACAACTTTCCTGCACTAATCCCAAACTCCAAATATACAAAGTTCCTCTCAATTTCCATTGCCACAACTTTTAAAGATAACCATAAAACAGAGGAGCAGAATTAGGCTATTTAGCCCATCGAGTCTACTCTGCCATTCCATCATGCCTGATCCCGGATCCCACTCAACCTCATACACCTGCCTTCTCGTTATATCCTTTGATGCCCTGATCGATCAGGAAAAAAGCAACTTCTGCCTTAAATACACCCACAGATTTGGCTTCCACTGCAGTCTGTGGCAGAGTATTCCACAGATTCACTACTCTCTGCCTAAAAAAATCCTCTTACCTCTGTTCTACAGGGTCACCCCTCAATTTTGAGGCTGTGCTCTCTAATTGTGGATACCGCCAGCATAGGAAACATCCTCTCCACGTCCACCCTATCTGGTCCTTGCAACATTCAGTTGGTTTCAATGAGATCCCCACACATTCTTCTAGATTCCATTGAGTACAGGCCCAAAGCTGCCAATTGCTCCTCATATGTTAACCCCTTCATTCCCAGAATCATCATCATGAACCTCCTTTGGACTCTCCAATGACAACACATCCTTTCTGAGATTTGGGGCCCAAAACTGCTACAAGTCTCTAAGTGCGGCCTGACTAGTGTCTTATAAAGGCTCAGCATTATCTCTTTGCTTTTATATTCTATTTCTCTTGAAATAAATGCCAACATTGCATTTGCCTTCATTACCACAACTCAACCTGTAAACTAATGTTACTGGAGTCTTGTACGAGGACTCCCAAGTCCCTCTGCACCTCTGATGTTTGAACCTTCTCCCCATTTAGATAATAGTCCACACTATTGTTCCTTTTACCAAAATGCATGATCATACATTTCCCAACACTGTATTCCATCTGCCACATTTTTGTCCATTATTCCAATTTGTCTTAAGTCCCTCCTGCTGCATGGCATTGCTTCCTCAGCACTACCTACCCCTCCACCTATCTTCGTAGCATCTGCAAACTTTACCACAAATCCATCAATTCCATTATCTAAATCTTTGACAAACAATTGAAAAGTAGAGGTCCCAATACTGACCCCCCCCCCCCACTAGTCACTGGCAGCCAACCAGAAAAGGCCCCATTTATTCCCACTCGCTGCCTCCTGCAGTTTCAGCCATTCCTCTATCCATGTTAGTATCTTCCCTGAAACACCATAGGATTTTACCTTGTTAAGCAGCCTCAAGTGTGAAACCTTATCATATATCATTTTGTAAGATAGAAATGGTCTCCTAATCTCTATCAGATCATGATGTTCATGAGAACAATCCTCGGAATAGAAGGGTTTATATATGAGTACTGTTTGATAATGCTGGACCTGTACTCACTGGTGTTTAAAAGAATGAGGGGGACCTCACTGAAACTCGCGTTCTCATTGAAAGGTCTGGATAGAGTGGATATTGAGAAGATATCTCCTATGATGGGGGAGAACAAGTCCAAAAGAGATGAGGAAAAAATTCTTTAGCCCGAGGGTGGTGGAATTCTTTGCCACAGACAGTTGTACAGACCAAGTTATTATATTTATGGAGGAGGTTGATAGCTTCTGATTAAACAGGATATTAAGATTAACAAGAGAAGGCAGGAGAATGGAGTTGAGAGAATGTATCAGCCATGATGGATTGGTGGAGCAGACTTGTTTTATTAATCATATGGATTGCAAATGGCTCCCTGTGGCTCCCATTACTTATGGACCCCAAACTCCAAATACCCCATTTATTCCTAAAATCTGCTTTCTGTCCTAGGTTGGCTTTTCATGGAGGGTCATTGTATTCATTCTGACCCCGTTGAAATATAATCCACATCTCATTTTTCCCGGAAATGATCCCAGATCTTTAACTGTCTGGCTAAATAAAAGCCAATTTTGCAGGAAACTGGTTTATCCATTAATGAGAAAATGATCAAGTGCTATTGAGTCGAACAACCATTCAGATTTCAGGAGAGGTTTGAATACAGTGCAAAATATTTGCTATATGGCATGGAAAACATTTTTCCATGTATGTGGTTGACTCCTTTGAATCCAACACTTTTTCCACTGGGGTTGGGTGAGACTAGAGCTAGAAGTCATGTCTAAAGGGTGAAAGGTTTAAAGGGAACAGGGCAGGAAGCCTGTTCGTTGAGAAGGTGATGAGAGTATAGAACAAGCTGCCAGCGGAAGTGGTGGATGCAAGTTTGATTTCAACGTTTAACGCAAGCTTGGATGAATGAGAGGGGTATGGAGGGATATAGTCCAGGTAGATGGGCTGAAGGGCCTGTTTCTGTGCTGCAGTGCTCTATGAGATCTCTATAAGAGAGACCACAGTATCTAGGCAGATGGTCAACACGTGGAGCTGGTGCTAGTGGTCCTCAGCATTGGCCCACGCTTTCTGCAGGTCAGGGTATTGCCCATACAGGCAGTCTCTCACATTGAGTTCTGAGTGATTCAAGGAGTGTTATACAGCACACACAGGCCTTTTGACCCATCACATTTATGCTGACCATCTCTGTGACTCCCATTTACAAGCACTTGTTCCGTGGTCTGCCGTGCCTAGGTGATTCAAGAGTTCAACCAGGTATTTCTTAAACATTGTGAGAGCACCTGCTTCCACCACCCGCTCAAGAAGTGTTTCAGATTGCAACCAAATCTGGGACAACACAATAGCATCGTGGTTAGTGCAATGCTTTACTGCGCCAGCGACCTGGGTTCTTTTCCTGCTGCTGTTTGTAAGGAGTTTGTACACCCCATGACCTTGTGGTTTTCCTCCCACATTTCAAAGATGTATGGGTTAGTAGGTTAATTTATGACACGGATGCAGCTGAGCTGCACGGGCTTGTTGCACTGGAAGGACCTTTTTCTGTGCTGCATCTCTAAATAAAATAAACAACTGTCAGGTTGAATAATTATTCCCTCCAGGTCTCTTACTCCTCACTTTAAATTGGTCCAACTGGTCTTAGACTTTTCTGCCATGCAGAAATATTTCTTACTTGTTACTTTATTAATGCCTGTCACAATTTTGTATATTTCTGCCAGCTCCCTTCAGCCTTCTCTGCTCCAAGGAAAACACACTTCCTGTGCAATTGCTTCTTATAACTAAAACTTCTCACCACCAGCAATATTCTGGTGAATCTCCTCTGCTTCCTCCCCAGTGCAATCACATCCCTTCTGTATTGGTTGGGGGTGGGGGGGGGGTCCCAGAACTGCACACAGTATTCCAAATTTGATCTATTAATGTTCCATAAAAAAGGATCTAGTGCTTTCTCGGTGTATGTGACAAATAAATTCTTCTCGGGTATAGGTATTGAATATAACCAGCATTTCAATGACAAACTTTGTCATCTTCATCAGGGATGATGACTGGGCATGTCTAGGGGGTATTTATACCCCCCTCGTCCGTCCCTCCTGATTGGTTAGTCCTCGCCCAATCAGGTTTCCGGTGTCTCACTTTGTTTACAATCCAATTTCAGTTCTCACTTAGAGGGAGACCTTTGTTTTTGTTAAAATTCTTCTCCTCTGGTTTTATTTCAATGGCTTCCTTTGTCAGGCCTTCAAAAGCCACTGGTGCAGCATTGTAGCTTTGTGCTGTTGAAGTAATTGGCCATTGCGAATGCAAATCCAGTAACGTACCATCTGGGAGTTTGATTCATGACACAGAAACACCCGTCTGGTCCCTTTACAATCAAGTAACTTATCATGATAGCTTTCCTCATCTTTATCCCAGGTTGGTGTGCAGCCAAGTGGGCTGTGGTACCGCAAATTTGGCTGCTGCTGCTGCCATTTCCCCCAACAATATCCAGCATGGTATATCTGCCTGAGTGGAGGAGGCCGACAGGGGACTCGTGCACGACCTACCCATGATTCTTCTTGGTGGCCAGTTGCCATATTTCTGTCTGAGCAGCCGCTGTTGACAGTGTCATCAGCTCACTAAATGTGCTGCCACAATGTGTTCAGCGTCATGGTGATTCCATCCACAGCTCCAGCTGTGCCACGCAGTCTGTTGGGAACTGCAGATGGACACACTTCCTGCACGCATGGTAGCTGGGTTCGTAGAAACATAGAAAACCTACAGTACAATACAGGCTCTTCGGCCCACAAAGCTGTGCCTGTCATGGTCTGGTCCGTGGACTCCAGACTCCGGGTCTTCCAGCTGTCCCTTGTTTCAGTTGGGCTTAATCATTGGCACCTGATGCTCGTCTTAGGCTGGGAATATAAGTGGCCCTGGGTTCGAGTGTGGGTGCTGGTTTGTCTCGTCAGTATCCTGTCCTCACCTCTGTGGGTTAAGTCTTTGCTGTTACCTTGAGACTGGACTGTTCCCTTCCCTTCCTCTTCTTTCTGTAGCCGTTGGCTGAAGCCTCGCCTGCTATCTTTCACCTGTAGCCTCGCCTGCATCTTCGCCTATTCTTGCCGTCAAGTTCTACCGCTGGTGCAAGTCCAGAGCCTTGTTGTGTCTAGATAATGAACGGCCTTTTGTTGTTTGGAACTGTCTTTTTGTGTCCTGGCCTTCGCTAGGTAGGTCCAACAGTTTGCCATTACCTTGAGTTGGAACTGTCTCTGTGTCCATGCCTTCGCTAGGTAGGTCCGGCCGCTTGCCGCTACCTAGTGTTGGGAACCATCTTGTCGTGTTCAGCTTTCTGTGTATGAGTCCCGGCCCTACGTCCTGTTCCCAAAGAGGGGTTCTGGTTCTGTGCTCTGCGTTCCTGTCTCCCAAGACCAAGGCTCTGCGTTCCTGTCTCCCAAGACCAAGGCTCCATGTTCCATGTTCCTGTCTCCCAGGACCAAGGCTCCGTGTTCTGCGTTCCTGTCTCCCAGGACCAAGACTCTGTGTTCCATGTTCCTGTCTCCCAGGACCAAGGCTCTGTGTTCTGCGTTCCTGTCTCCCAGGACCAAGGCTCCATGTTCCATGTTCCTGTCTCCCAAGACCAAGGCTCTGTGTTCCGCGTTCCTGTTTCCCAAGACCAAGGCTCTGTGTTCCGCGTTCCTGTTTCCCAAGACCAAGACTCTGTGTTCCGCGTTCCTGTCTCCCAAGACCAAGGCTCTGTGTTCTGCGTTCTTGTCTCCAGGACCAAGGCTCTGTGTTCCGCGTTCCTGTCTCCCAGGACCAAGGCTCTGTGTTCTGCGTTCTTGTCTCCAGGACCAAGGCTCTGTGTTCCGTGTTCCTGTCTCCCAAGCCTGAGTCTAAACTTCATGTCCTCATCCAGCCCAGGAGTCCCGTGTCCTGCCCCCACGTCCAGTCCTGTTGCCTTGCCACGTCTTGTCCTCCCCTAGATCCGGAGTCCGAGCCCAAGTCAAGACCCAGGTTCCGGGTCCCTGGCTTGAAGTGCTTGTCCAGGTTCCAGGTTCTGAGTTCCTCATCCAGGTCCCACTTTCTAGTCTAGTCCTAGCCCTGGCCCTGTATCCTAGTCTCGTCCAGGGCCTGTGTCTTGTCCAGTGTCATTTCTTCCCCACTTCCCTTGCTTTCTTGACACACCCAGTCCTGTCCCTGGTACTTCAGTGTCTGTGTCTTGCATTTGGGTCTGCTCTCAACGCCCTCCTTATGACAGTGCCAAACATGTCCCTAGGCTTTATCCATAGCCCTCTATTTTTCTAAGCTCCATGTGGCCATCCAGGAGTCCCTTAAAAGACCCTATCAATTCCACCTCCACCACCGCCACTGGCAGCCCATTCCACACACTCACCACTTGCTGCATTAAAAAAACTTACCCCTGACATTTCCTCTGTACCTACATCCAAGAGGCTTAGAACTATGTCCTCTCGTGCTAGCCATTTTAGCCCTGTGGAAAAGCCTCTGACTATCCACATGATCAATGCCTCTCATTATCTTGTATACCTCTATCAAGTCATCTCTCATTCTCTTTTGCTCCAAGGAGGAAAGGCCGATTTCACTCAACCTATTCTCATAAGGCATGCTCCCCAATCCAGGCAACATCCTTGTAAATCTCCTTTGCACCCTTTCTATGGTTTGCACATCCTTCCTGTAGTGAGGCAACCAGAACTGACCACAGTACTTTCAGTGGGGTCTGACCAGGGTCCTATATAGCTGCAACATTATCTCTCAGCTCTTAAACTCAATCCCATGGTTGATGAAGGCCAATGCACCGTATGCCTTCTTAACCACAGAGTCAACTTGCGCAGCAGCTTTGAGTGTTCTATGGACTTGGACCCCAAGATCCCTCTGATCCTCCACACTGCCAAGAGTCTTACCATTAATGCTACAGTCTGCCATCATATTTGACCTACCAAAATGTACCACCTCACACTTATCTGGGTGGAACTCCATCTGCCACTTCTCAGTCCAGTTGTGCAACCTATCAATGTCCCGTTGTAACCTCTTGACAGCCCTCCACACTCTCCACAACCTTTGTGTCATCAGCAAATTTACTAACCCATCCCTTCACTTCCTTATCCAGGTTATTTATAAAAATCACAAAGAGTAAGGGTTTCAGAACAGATCCCTGAGGCATAACTCTGGTCACTGGCCTCCATGCAGAATATTATCCGTCTACAACCACTCTTGGCCTTCTGTGGACAAGCCAGTTCTGGATCCACAAAGCAATGTCCCCTTGGATCCCATGCCTCCTTACTTTCTCAATAAGCCTTACATGGACTACCTTATCAAATGCCTTGCTGAAATCCATATACACTACATCTACTGCTCTACCTTCATCAGTGTTTAGTCACATCCTCAAAAAAATTCAATCAGGCTCGTAAGGCATGACCTGCCTTTGACAAAGCCATGTTGAATATTCCTAATCATATTATGCCTCTCCAAGTGTTCATAAATCCTGCCTCTTAGGATCTTCTCCATCAACTTACCAACCACTGAAGTAAGACTCACTGACCTATAATTTCCTGGGCTATCCCTTCTCCCTTTCTTGAATAAGGGAACAATATCTGCAACCCTCCAATCCTCCGGAACCTCTCCTGTCATCATTGATGATGCAAAGATCATTGCCTGAGGCTCAGCAATCTTGTCCCTCACTTCTCACAGTAGCCTGGAGTACATCTCATCTGGCCCCGGTGACTTTTCCAACTTGATGTTTCCAAAAGCTCCAGCACATCCTCTTCCTTAATATCTCCAGGCTCAAGCTTTTCAGTCCACTGCAAGGTCCTTTTCCATAGTGAACACTGAAGCAAAGTATCATTTACACACTTATCCATACACACTTTTCCACTGTCACATTTGATTGGTCCTATTCTCTTGAGTCTTATCCTCTTGCTCTTCACATACTTGTAGAATGCCTTGGGGTTTTCCTTAATCCTGTCCACCAAGGCCTTCTCATGGCCCCTTCTGGATCTCGTAATTTCATTCTTAAGCTCCTTCCTGCTAGCCTTATATCTTCTAGGTTCCAATCATTATCTAGTTTTTTGAACCTTTCATAAGTTCTTCTTTTCTTCTTGACTAGATTTACAACAGCCTTTGTACACCACGGATCTTGTACCCCACCATTCTTTCCATGTCTCATTGGAACATACCTACTCAGTACCCCACGCAAATAACCCCTGAGCATTTGCCACATTCCTTACAAATGTTTCCCTGAGAACATCTAATTCCAAGTTATGCTTCCAAGTTTCTGCCTGATAGCTTCACATTTCACCTTACTCCAATTAAATGTTTCCTGAACTTGTCTGTTCCTATCCCTCTCCAATGCTATGGTAAAGGAGATAGAATTGTGATCACTATCTCCAAAATGCTCTCCTACTGAGAGACCTGACACCTGACCAGATTCATTTCCCAATACCGGATCAAGTACAGCCTCTCCTCTTGTAGGCTTATCTACATATTGTGTCAAGAAACCTTCCTGAACACACCTAACAAACTCTACCCCATCTAAATTCCTCCCTCTATCGAGATGCCAATCAATATTTGGGAAATTAAAATCTCCCACAACAACAACCCTGTTGTTATTACACCTTTCCAGAATCTGTCTCCCTATCTGCTCCTCAATGTCCCTGTTACTATTGGGTGGTCTATAAAAAACACCCAGCAGAGTTATTGACCCCTTCGTATTCCTAACTTGCACCCACAGAGACTCCATAGACAACTCCTCCATGACTTCCTCCTTTTCTGCAGCCATGACACTATCTCTGATTAACAGTGCCATGCTCTCCACCTCTTTTGCCTCCCTCCCTAACCTTTCTGAAACATCTAAAGCCTGGCACTTGAGGTAGCCGTTCCTACCCCTGCACCATCCGAGTCTCTGTAATGGCCACAACATCATAGCTCCAAGTGCTGATCTACACTTTAAGCTCATCCACTTTATTCATAATACTTCTGGCATTAAAATGGACATCTCTCAAGGCATCGGACTGAGCGCATCCCTTCTCTATCACCTGCCTATCCTCCCTTTCACATTGTCTCCAAGCTTTCTCTATTTGTGAACCAACCTCCCTTTCCTCTGTCACTTCAGTTTGGTTCCCACCCCCCAGCAATTCTAGTTTAAACTCTCCTCAATAGCCTTAGCAAGCCTCCCCGCCAGGATATTGATCCCCCTCGGATTCAAGTGCAACCCGTCCTTTTTGTACAGGTCACACCTGCTCTAGAAGAGGTCGCACTGATCCAGAAATCTGAATCCCTGCCCCCGTTCCAATCCCTCAGCCACTCAGTTGTCCTCCACCTCATTTTATTCCTACACTCACTGTCACGTGGCACAGGCAGTAATCCTGAGATTACTACCTTTGAGGTCCTGCTTTTCAACTTCTTTCCTAATGCCCTGTAGTCTGTTTTCAGTACCTCTTCCCTTTTCCTACCTATGTCGTTGATACCAATATGTACCATGACCTCTGGCTGTTCTCCTTTCCACTTCAAGATATTGTGGACGCGATCAGAAACATCCTGGACCCTGGCACCTGGGAGGCAAACTACCATCCGCATTTCTTTCCTGTGTCCACAGAATTGCTTATCTGACCTCCTAACTATAGAGTCCCATATCACTGCTGCCATCCTTCTCCTTTCCCTACCCTTCTGAGCCGCAGTGCCAGACTCTGTGCCAGAGGCACCATTACAGTTGCTTCCCCCAGGTAGGCCATCCCCACCAACAGTACTCAAACAGGAGTATTTATTGTTAAGGGGGACAGCCACTGGGGTACTCCCTAGCACCTGCTTCTTGCCCTTCCCTCTCCTGACTGTTACCCATTTCTCTGTCTCCTGTGGTCCCATGGTGACCACCTTCCTTCAGCAACTCTCTATCACCTCCTCACTCTCCCTGACCAGACAAAGGTCATCGAACTACATCCCCAGTTCCCTAACATGGTCCCTAAGGAGCTGCAGCTCAACTCACCTGGTGCAGATATGGTCGTCCGGGAGGCTGGGAGACTCCAGGACCTCCCACATCTGACACCGAGCACAGAAAACTGGCTTCACACACATACCTTGTCTGTACTCTAAACAGATAACCTGCCTCGCCTCGACCCTTTATTGCCAAAGCCCCGTTGAGCCAAAACCTTCCTACTCTGTCTCCTTCTACTCCGTCGCCTGCTCCTCCAGCACCCGCTCTGTAAATCTGTCTTCTTCTTAAACTCTTCCCGCTGTTTTCACTGGCCGACCTCCACGTGCCTGTGCAGTTGTGCCCTGTTCAAACCACTGGAAGTCTTCTGGATCCCAGATTCGGATTTATTTATCCCATGAAGTCAAACATGTTGTTGGCATTAACAAGTTACCGTCTGACTGCCCACGTGTGTCACCACCCAAAAGCAACACAACCCACAACAAAGAACAAAACAAGCAGCATCATAACAACAGCAGAACAAAGCAAAACAAAAATAGCACAAAAAAGTGCTTCCGGCCTCCAGCTCTGGACTCGCAAATGGATTTCCCACATGTTGCAGGAGGAGCATTGCACAGATCCAAATTCTCATGCCATTCCCTTAGCACTAAGCTATTCTCATTTAATTTATAGTTCTGACTCCAACAGCATAAGTCATGGGGTTAGGCAAGATTTTTAACACAACGGGGCAAAGGAGGGCATCAAATTTACCATCACTCGGGTTCCTGGCACAATGGTTCTGTCACTCACTCTGCTCTCTATGTGCAACAGTCTACTGATCCCTCCCAACACTGACTCTTGAGAATGCTTCTTGCACCCATATGAGGCATTGCAACATGCTCACTCCTCCTCCAAATGACTGCCACTCAAGGAATTAACTTCACAGGCGTTATTCAGCCAAGGCTCCCGATGTAAACCTGCACGTGGTTCTTTTACGTTTTCAGACTGACGCTTGAATTGATATCTTCAGGCTTTTGTACCTCCTCCTGATGGCAGAAATGAGAAGGAAACATGTCCTAGATAGCGAGGGTCCTCAGTGATGGTTGCTATCTGCTTGAAGCACCATCTGTCGAAGGTGTCCTCAGTGGTGGGGGTTTGGTGGAGGGTGGTGCTGTGATGTTGCTGGCTGAGTCTATAACTTATTTTTCTGACTCTCACCAACTTTCCTTCCCTTCACTTTCAAGGTGATACATTATTCAGCTGAGGAAACAAGCTTCTGACTGTGCGGGTTAATACAAGCAAGCTTTGCCAACGTTATGCATGCACGGTACGTTTGCTTACTTTAATTGTTTGCACATTTGTTTCTTTTCTGCACATTGATTGTTTGATGGTCTTTTTTAATGGGTCATATTGGGGTTCTTTGTTTTTAGCTGCCTATAAGGAAATGAATCTCAAGATTGTATATAGTATACGTACTTTGATAATAAATGTACTTTGAACTTTATATGAAACAATGTGACACTGAATGCGAATCAGAAATGGTTCAATACGCAAGGTCAACAAAACCCAGTTATAACATTCATCAACCAAACAGTATTAACCAGGGTCCTTCTTATCATCATGACTTGCTTCCTTGCTGTATAATTTTCTCTGGCATTTTCTTGGCAGTTGTGTCCATCTCAATGCTGAGGAGCGGAAGATGTCTCTCTGTGAATTCCTTAATGTGTAATGACAACCACACAACAACTACCATGGGACCTCAAGCATCCATCCTTCAGCACCCTCACCATCCAGGAAGATGTACAGGGGTCTAAAGATACACACTCAGTGTCTGAGGATCAGCTTTTCCCCCTCTGCCATCAAATTTCTGAACAGTGAACACCACCTCACTTTTTGTTCACTTGTTATTTATTTCTTGTTGTAACTTACAGTGATTTTTAAACTGTGCATTGTACAGCTGCTGCAAAACAACACATTTCGCAACATAGGTCAATGAGAATCAGCCTGATTTTAATTCTGGTTCTCATTCTGGCATGGTGGGGGAAAGTCTCGATCCAATGATTGGAATTTGCTACAAAGACACAAAACTTTATCCTTTTTTTGTACTCCCTTTCCTGCATCCCCCATTCACTGTTCCCTTCCTCTTTTCAGAACAATCTCCTTCCCTAGTTCCCCTTTGCTCACACTGTCCCTCCCAGAACCCCATAATACCCTCCCCTTTACTCACATCCCTCGACTCCTTCCACTCTATTCAGTCTCTCTCTCTCTCAAATCCCTCTCCTCCACCCACCCTCTCTTTCCGCACCCTGTCCGTTATTCCTGTGTCCCAGCACCCTCTCTTTCATTGCCATCCCAAGCATTCTCTTCTTCCTGTCTCTCACGGCACCCTTCCCCTTTACTCGCTCTGCTCATCCCCCTCCCTTCCTGTATAGTCTTATTGAGCCAGTGGCAAGCACCTTGCTTAAAAGATTTGAAAGCAGCACCAATGGATCTATACTCATTTGAATAATGTAATTTCTAGGCTTTTCACAAACACCACAATACTTATGATGTTTCTGATTTAGTGGATTATGATTAATAACTGAACGTACTACAGTGGCTGCAGTATGATTGAAGATGGGGAAAAGAAAGAACTCACTTTTGGTTGGACCCTCCCAATACAACACCTCAGTCTGTATTATCCCACTGAATTGTCTTTTTGGAGTTACTTTAAATATTCAAGCTATCCCAAAAAAACACCATTTGTTGCTTTCCCAGTTTCTGAGTTGCTTCATAATCGCTTCTGTGCCATTTAAAAAATATATATTTTTGAAACAGTATTTATCTACAACTCTTGCCACAGTTCAAGCCATTCCAAAAGTTTTAGGCTAAGACAATGACCAGAACCTTTAAGGACATCAAAGAAGTTTCCTTGAAAACCATTCTCAAGAGCTTGAAAACAGATGTTCTGGCAATTATCACACCAGATTGTCAATATATGCAGAGTACAAATTGACACGTTTTTCTCTCACTACAGCAGTAACATTATTGACTATAGGGGCATTAGGAAGGTCTTATGAATGCCAGGTTCCTTCTTAGAAACATTTACTTCCAATGATTGAACAGAAACAATCATTTTGTTGATTGAGATCAGTATTTCCCCAAGCACACAGGAGAAATCGTCTTTCTTTGGGGTGTTAGCCCCTTGCTTATTATCACACCCAAATGATTTACAATCAGCTTCCTCCACTCCACCATCAGATTTATGAATGATCCATGAACACATGAATACCACCTAGTTATTCCTTATGTTTTGCACTATCTATTTATTTGGTAAATTACTGTAATTTTAATATCTTACTATGTACTGCTGTTGCAAAACAACAAATTCCATGCCAAAACATAAATTTCAATCCGGATGAAAGGTCTCAGCCCAAAGTGTCAATTGTTTTGTACTCCTTTCCATAGATGCTGCCTGGCCTGCTGAGTTCCTCCAGCATTTTGTGTATGTTGCTTGGATTTCCAACATCCTGAGGATTGGAGGGTGGCTAATGTAACCCCACTTTTTAAAAAAGGAGGGAGAGAGAAACCGGGGAATTATAGACCGGTTAGTCTGACATTGGTGGTGGGGAAAATGCTAGAGTCGGTTATCAAAGATGTGATAACAGCAGGAGAAATCATCGGACAAAGTCAGCATGGATTTATGAAAGGAAAATCTTGTCTGACGAATCTTATAGAATTTTTTGAAGATGTAACTAGTAGAGTGGATAGGGGAGAGCCAGTGGATGTGGTATATTTGGATTTTCAAAAGGTTTTGACAAGGTCCCACACAGGAGATTAGTGTGCAAGCTTAAAGCACACGGTATTGGGGGTATAGTATTGATGTGGATAGAGAATTGGTTGGCAGACAGGAAGCAGAGAGTGGGAGTAAACGGGACCTTTTCAGAATGGCAGGCAGTGACTAGTGGGGTACCGCAAGGCTCAGTGCTGGGACCCCAGTTGTTTACAATATATATTGATGTTTTCGACGAGGGAATTAAATGTAGCATCTCCAAGTTTGCGGAAGACACGAAGCTGGGCAGCGGTGTTAGCTGTGAGGAGGATGCTAAGAGGATGCAAGGTGACTTGGATAGGTTAGGTGAGTGGGCAAATTCATAGCAGATGCAATTTAATGTGGATAAATGTGAGGTTATCCACTTTGGTTGCAAGAACAGGAAAACAGATTATTATCTGAATGGTGACCGATTAGGAAAAGAGGAGATGCAATGGGACCTGGGTGTCATTGTACACCAGTCATTGAAAGTGGGCATGCAGTTACAGCAGGTGGTGAAAAAGGCAAATTGCATGTTGGCATTCATAGCAAAAGGATTTGAGTACAGGAACAGGGAGGTTCTACTGCAGTTGTACAATGCCTTGGTGAGACTGCACCTAGAATTTTGTGTGCAATTTTGGTCCCCTAATCTGAGGAAAGACATTCTTGAAATAGAGGGAGTACAGAGAAGGTTCACCAGATTGATTCCTGGGATGGCAGGACTTTCATATGAAGAAAGACTGGATCGACTAGGCTTATACTCACTGGAATTTAGAAGATTGAGGGGGGATCTTATTGAAATGTATAAAATTCTAAAGGGATTGGACAGGCTAGATGCAGGAAGATTGTTTCCGATGTTGGGGAAGTCCAGAATGAGGGGTCACAGTTTAAGGATAAAGGGAAAGCCTTTTAGGACCGAGATGAGGAAAAACTTCTTCATACAGAGAGTGGTGAATCTGTGGAATTCTCTGCCACAGGAAACAGTTGAGGCCAGTTCATTGTCTATATTTAAGAGGAAGTTAGATATGGCCCTTGTGGCTAAAGGGATCAGGGGATATGGAGAGAAAGCAGGTACAGGGTTCTGAGTTGGATGATCAGCCATGATCATACTGAATGGCGGTGCAGGCTCGAAGGGCCAAATGGCCTACTCCTGCACCTATTTTCTATGTTTCTATCTGCAGATTTTCTCTTGTTTGAAATTTCACACCATGTAAGTCAGTGAAAATAAACCTGATTCTGTTTCTGAAAGAGGTAAGGAACAATCACTTGTCTTCAAGTTAAGACAGCCTTAGATAGCTTACCTTCAAGGCAGGGTTAATTTCAGTAAATTGTCTCATTCCATCAAGTGTCCTATTCTACCGTTCTTTCCTAGTTGACAATATGTTTTGTTTTGTTACATCAGTTTCATTAATCCAGTAAATGGAATGTATAAGCTTTGTATAGTTCATGTTTCAGGCTGAAACCCTTCAGCCAGTTTGCTTAGAGTTCCAGCATCTGCAGATTTTCTCTTGTTTGCATAAGCACTTTTCAGCTGAACCATGAGTACAAATAGGTGTCTGGGCTGATGGTAGCATCATTATCTCAAAAGAAGCATAAATTCTAGAACCAGAAAAACTGAATATGTTAAAATAATCATTCAGTACCTATATTCTATTGAAATAAGATACAGAATTGGCTTTCCCACGAAAGTTAGAAGGTGGTGTAGATGAAGTATGATCTACCTGGAGGTCAGTGACTTGTGTTCACCAGGGATCTGTTCTGGGGTCCCTGCTCTTTACGATTTTTATACGTGATTGGGATGAAGAAGTGGAAGGGTAGATTAGTAAATTTGCAGATGACACAAAGGTTGGTGGAGTTGTAGGTAGTGTAGAAGGTTGTCGTAGGTTACAACAGGACATTAACAGGACACAGAGCTGTGTTGAGGAGTGGCAGATGAAGTTCAACCTGGTGAAGTGTGAGGTGATTCACTTTGGAAGGTCAATTTGATGGCAGGGTTCTTCTCAGTGCGGAGGACCAGAGGGATCTTGGGGTCCACATCCATAGGTCCGTTAAAGTGGCCACGTAAGCTTTTAGGAAGGCATATGATGTGCTGGTCTTCATTGTTTGGGGGATTGAGTTCAAGAGCTTCAAGGGTCATGTTACAGCTCTATAAACTTTGCTTAGATCACACTTCAAATGTTGTGTCCAGTCCTGGTCTTATTATAGGGAGGAGCTGGAAGCTTTGGAGAGGGTGCAGAGGAGATTTACTAGGTGCTGCCTGGAATTGAGAACTTTTCTCATGAAGATTGGTTGAGTGAGCGAGGGCTATGCCCTTTGGAGTGAAGGTGAATGAGAGGTGTCTTAATAGAGGTACATTTTTTTATGTAGAGAGTGGTGAGTGCATGGAATGACTTGCTAGGATGCCCCTAAGGCAGATCCATTAGGGGCATTTAAGAAACTCTTAGATAGGCAAATGGATGATAGAAAAATGGAGGGCTATGTAGGAAGGAAGAGTTAGTTTGCTCTTAGAGTAGGTAATAAGGTTGGCATTTCATGGGTCAAGGGTCTTTACTGTGCAATGCTCTATGTTCTAAGGATTTATATATATTATAAAAGATATACCCCTTTTTCTGTCAGTGGAAACATCCCTAACTATAGTTGTGGTAATTTTTGATTTGTTTACTGTGGTGTGGCGTGTTAAAATACAAACGTTTGTCCATAGTCCATGCACTAGCAATGCTGAAACAGATAGTGAACAGTAAATGGCAAGTATCAGAGTGGTGTGTATTTTGTGATAAAGTAGGTCACAGGTTGTAGAACTGCAGCAAATGTAACTGTTAAAAAACAGTGCTCTAATTCCTGTGATATTCCGATTCTATCTGCCTGCCTGCCTGTTGGTTAAATAAAAGCTCTTTTGTTTACTTTGCTTTAAAAAAATATTTATTGTTGGCGGAGTTCTGATAGTGATTTCCCAGTTCGGCTTCACCATGGAGCGCAGCAGGAACTTTGTAGATTTCCTCAGTGGAACCTGCTCTTGGATGCTATACAAAGTTGGAGCTGGTGCAGGATTCACCAAGACCCTTCATCTGAATGGCAACTGTCCATTTGAAAGGAAGAATAGTTCTATTAGTGGATGTGGATTCTCAATGAATTCCTAATCTCCAATGAAACTGATTTGCATTCTATGGACAAATGCACAAGACACAAAGAACTTAAAACAAGGTTGGCTCTCTTTATACAATGGCTCCAAACAGAATATCTTTCAGGAACTTTATGATGCACTCCCTAAAGGTTGATGGTGTTAAACAACTATTATTCTTCTCATCCAATTTGCATGTGCTACACATTCCTATCAGAAAAAAATATAGTTGAGAGTAATTTTATATAAATTTATATACTTTTGAAGAGATTAAATGAACATGTGATAGAGAAGTGAACTGAAAATTCTGTTGAGCGTGTTAGGGAAACCCCACCAAGCAGCCTGTACTTGTGTTGTATATATTATGTAGCCCACCTCCTTTTGTGCTTACTACAATAATATCATCATGCAAGAAGATTTGTCAGTTATCCGATAGGGAATTTTACAAACTATGTGACAGGCAGGCGACACCAACACAACATGACTGTGATTGAAAGTCACCAGAACTCTTAAACTGTGTTTTGAGCTTATATTACAGTAGATGTTTCATCTTTCTGGTTGTTAGCTGGTTTCCCTGATGTAAATATGGGCACACAGTGTGGATGTAGGCATCAACTTACAAATATGCAATGATATTGGCTGCATTTTTTAAATGCAAACATGTATTCGCCTGAATGTAGGAATAGGTCTGAGGACTCCACATGTTGCCAGACAGAATCTTAAAAAATTAACCACTGTGTATCCGAATTATTAAATCAGTGATCCAAGCACAACTCATATACTATGAACTTTGAAGCGTTGTGAACTTGTTCTTTATTGTCTTGGCATTAATGAGGCAGCAGTTTGGTTCTAATCATGCCACTGACCGGAAGATGACAACTCTTGTTTATGTTTGTCTGAAAGGGGAAACAAGGCCATCTCAGTACAAGTATCTCACCCCCAAAAAATGGACATAGTATTATTATAACATAATATTGCAGCATTAATAATAATAAATCAAGTATACTAATACTTACAATTAAGTGGCTGTTTGTCTCTGGAAGGAACTGCTCCTCATTGTTTTGCTGTCAGCAGGCAGTGCTGCCTATAAGTTTTATGTTCCTTTTGTTAAGTCTTATTGTCTTTTAACTGTATATTATCAAAAGTTATATAGTGAAGGTCAAAATCTACCTGCACAAACAAAATAGCTTTCATTATGAAACAGCTGAGTGTTTTAGCAACCATATGATCAACTGGGAAACTACAGTAAGACAAAAAAAAACAGAAAATGCTTTAAAAAAAACCTCAAGGTCAAGGTCAGGTAGCATCTGTGGCAGGTCAAGCAGTTAATGTTAAAGGATATCTGCCATCTTTTTTGACACCTGTAGTGTCACTCTCTCAGGAATAATAATTCTCACAAGATTTTTTTTTGTTCATAGTTTTGGCAAGTAACTGTAATCTAGGCATCTCCATGATTCTTCCCAGTTTCCACCAGGAATATATTAACTTTGCCATGAAAATGGCAGCGGTGTATGTTTTGTCCCATTTCCTCCCAAATCTGTCATCTGCCATTTTTGTTTGTTCTGTCTTCTGTGCAACCCAGGCACAGGCCTGCCTCAATTATCAAGAATAATGGTGCTGTATGTTTTTGGAGCAATATATACTGTAGCTTTGGTCTGAAGTGGCATAACCATCAGTACTAAAGGAATAATTACAGACTGTCCTAAAAACAAGTAATTCTGCAGCTTTAGACTTCCATGTGGGTTGGAGCAGTGTATTTGATGCATCTCCTGACTGCAGCTGAACCAATTATATACTAATCAATCTTAAAACAACATCACAGTCAGGATGCCTGAATTAATTGCTGCCTTCACATGAAACAGATTAGAGGGTAGCTGACAGCTGGCCAGGCAATGCCAATGTAATTTAATAATTTAGCATTTTCATTATAAATGTTATTGTGAACTGCTTGTGTACACATGGAAATTTATATCAGTCAGTGATTGTGCACTGACAAAAAGATTGATATTGCAACTTTAATATTTAATTTTGGAAAAGAAAGGACAAGGAGAAGAGGGTAGAATATTTTACACCATGATTTCTTTTGATCAGGATTCCAATGCTTGAAAAGGTGGACAAAGCTTGTAAATGCCAAAAAGTATTTGGAAAACATGCAAGAACTGGGAAAACATGGAGTTATGATGAGAATAGAGGAGTGGGGTTGATTCTTTAGTTCTTAGAAGCTGTCAGTGTGATAGAAACATTATATATTGTTTGTAATTCCAAGATACTATGAAGAAAATACTTCAACCAGGTTGTATAGTTGATGAGTATTTTCAAGGAAACAGAGGACTCCTGATGAAGGTTCGAAATGTCGACAGTGCTTCTCCCTATAGATGCTGCCTGGCCTGCTGCGTTCCACTGGCATTTTGTGTGTGTTGCTTTCACCATCAAGTTTCTTGTTTCCAGTCTTCAAAGAGTTAATTCCTAGTTAAAGGTCTGCAGGAACGGTAAATCTATTCTAACTTTAGAAAAGAAATATAGTGCAGAAGCATTCAAATATCAGCTCAGTAGCAAGCATTGAAATCATTGGGAATTAAAAATTGGGAGGTTTATGAAATGGGCACTCAGAGTTAAAATCTATTGAAAGAAATGACGCAGGCAGTGGGACTCAAGAAGAGGTTCATAGTAGATGGAAAATGCATGGAGCTGCACATTTTTATACATTTACTAAATTCACAGTTATTTGAAACACGAATTGCAAAAATAGTTTTGTCACAGTCTATCAATCAGGCTCCTTGTTTTAGAGTAAAGTTTAGTCCAAATGTATTTCCATTTTAGAATATGACAACAACTTTCGAGATAACAAGACTGCAATGATTACGAGATGTTCCTCTGACATTTTCAATTTTTGGTTTGTTTTTCTAAAACAAACGGAACACAATAGAATGACAGACAAGGTGAACTAAACTGGAGGCAAATTGAGGAATATGTATATTCATGTTACATCATTCTTAACATGTTGCATTGCATGTACTACACTCATGTGCACAGTGGGAGAGGAAACAATGAAAAAACTAGGCACAATCTTACGATCTGTAGCTGGGATGTGAACCACAGATTACAACAGGAAACAGAAATGGCATACTGCTCTGTGAAGAAGCTGCTATGAACTTAATTTATACTCTAAAGTTTTATGTGGCTGATCTTCTCATGACAACAATGGAAATAGAATTGGGAGAGAATCTGGTTTTGTAACACATTAATGAGTACATGTTGAGAAGTAGGTCTGATTCAGACATACGCTAAATGGCAGCTATAAGCTTCAGGGTTGCATAAAATGGTTGGATTATTGATCTAACCAAAGCTTTTGACACTGCTGGTAGAGATGGCCTGTGGAAGCTCCTACCAAAATTCAGTTGCCCCCCCCCGCCCAAAGAAGCAGAACTATGGAGGAACTTTATGCTGACTATTTAAGCAAAGCAATTATGAAGGGAGTGGTTTGTGGTTTTGACCAATGGCCCAGCTTGGAAAGGACCTGTAGGAGCTGTCTAGCAGGTATAAACCATCCAGGATTCCACAACACAACTACCAAGGACACCTCTTCATGTGGCATAAAACAATATTCCAATATGCCAAAAAGGATTATTGGAAAATTTTTAGCTGATAGCCATCTGAAATGGAAGCATATGGGCTTACACATCACCAGAAAGGAAAGTAGAGGAATTAGGATCCAGTTTTCCAAGCCATGGTCTATTTTTCAAGGAGCTTGTATTGGGAAATGGTCCACAATTCAAACTGTTTCTATTTGAATAATTCATGAAATGGAATGGAATAGAGCAGCACTTCACTTCGCAGTACTAACCAGATTCAAACAGGGAAGTGTAAGTAGGTCAAATAGTATCAAGTCAACTCATGTCCAGTACAGGAGAAACACCGGTTAACAGAAGAGTCAGGATGTACTTGAGTCTGCTGTGGAAGGAAGGCCACTGAATCAAAGAAAATGTAATGAAGGACGAGGATTACCCAAGGAACAGGAAGGAAGACTGAAGTTTGAATAAAGTAAATTCCAATCAATAGTGAAAATGTTGATTTTGAGAGACATCATCGATAAAACAGATATGCAAGGAGCATCAATAGAGTTTCAACTATGCAAAGCTCAGATATTTGCAAAATTTTCAAATATGTTAAACCAGAGTATGTTCTTTTTGAAGGAAAAGTGATGTAGCACTTGTAAAAACGTTCAAGGTAAATTTATTATCAAAGTATACACATCAACATATAAAACCCTGATTCATTGGCTTTCATGTCCTTGTGAACATGAGGGAAGAAAACCTTTGAATAAAGGAGTTTCAGTCACATGCTGTCAGCAGTGCACCTAATTAGAGGCTAAGTAAACACCAGAAATGTTCAATTTACAATGATCAAGCAGCGAGAGCCTGTCGAGGAATACACTATAGAAGGAAGAGGGAATGTGGGAAGGCCAGGATGAGCCAGTAGAGTGGTTGCAGGAAGCAGTGGCTGGTGTTCTTGTGTTATTGTAAAGTGGAGGTTGTTAGAGTAGGGAAGGAATATATATTCTCACTAAAACAGCCAATTGAGTAAGTGCTTGCTGACTACATTCCTGGAAATAGTAATATTTATCTGCTGTAGATCAATAGAATTATATAGTCTAAAGACTAATATAGACCTATATAATAAAGATTAAAGATTAGCTTTATTTTTCACATATTTGTACATCAAAACATACAGTGAAATGCGTCATATTTGCATCAAATCAAATCAATGACGATTTGCTGAGCAGCCCATAATTGTTGTCATGCTTCCAGAGCTAACATAGCATGCCCAGGACTCATGGGCCTAACTCTTTGGAATGTGGGAGGAAACTGGAGCACCCGGAGGAAACACACTTGGTCACAGGGAAAATGTAAGAACTCTTTACTGTGGGAATGGGTTCCCACCACTGCTGTAAAGCATGGCGCTGACTGCTACACTACTGTGCTTTCCCAATATAGCCTTTCTGACATGCCTCTGAAAGAGGTTGCTGGTCCTAACAGAGCTGGGTGGTGTTGATGTCCTTCACAAGGTTTACTTCACTCCCCCACCTGCTTACCCAACTTCCCCCCCCACACTCCTCGGAGTCATCCTCCTGCTCTTCTAAAGGCTGGTTCCACATTTCCACCACCCTCTGGGTCACGTCAGTGTTTCTCACTGCTGTATGTTGCAGGCAGGTTGTTTAATAAGTTTACACATCTTTGGAGATTTGGTTAATTATGTTCCCTAGTGATCCGCAGTGAGACATCCAATCTATTTTTTCCCCCAGAAAGGGGTGTGAGTGAAGGTGGAGATGAAGGAGTGAAAGAGGGAGTCACAGAGGGAATGGTATATTGGAATGCTGAAAGTGGAGGAGAGAGGAAGATGTGCCAAGTGGTGACTTCGCTCTCTGCATGTAAAATATTACAGGGGGTGATCTGTTGAATGTAGACACCAGTAGGTGGGAAGGTAAAGACTATGTGAACTGAAGGCAAATCAACAACTATTTTATATTGTCTATATTAACTGGATACAGTATAAAATGTGGCTGGTATTTGTACAGCTGACTAAGATCAACTTTATCCCCTGGGCCTGCAGAATTCATCCTGCACTGTTGGATCTACATGCCTCTTGCATTGCCCTTAGTTTATGGATGCCCTCCAAAAGTATCACAGCAACACTGAATGTGATCTTGTGCCACCTGTTTAAATACCTGAAGCTCCTCCACCCCCCAGTGGCTCTTATCAGAATGACACTTTGCTTTTAAGGGTGACATCTAACAAAATATGTAATGTATTTAGGACAGAGTATGCCAAGAATCATGGAAAGTGCTAATCATGCTAATATCTATGGGTTATCAACAGTTTTAAAGCAAAGTCTTACACTTTATCCAACCTATCAGCCTGTAATCACTTGACAGCCCTGATGAAGAAACTCGGCCAGAAAAATTCTCAGCTTATTCCTCTCAGTAGATGCTGCCTGACCTGCTGAATTCCTCCAGCATTTTGTGTATACTGTTCTGGATTTCCAGCATCTGCAGAATCTCTTGTGTTTAACATTTACTTGCATTACCCTTCCATGGCAACATGACATTAACCTGCTATACATAAATAGATTGCATTCTTGATTTGAATCAGAATCAGGTTTATTATCACCGATATGTGACGTGAAATTTGTTAACTTAGCAGCAGCAGTTCAATGCAATACATAATCTAGCAGAGAGAGAGATAAAAATAATAAATAAAATAAAACATAATAATAAATTAATAAGTAAATCAATTACATATATTGAATAGATTATTTAAAAATGTGCAAAAACAGAAATACTGTATATTAAAATCAGTGAGGTAGTATCCAAAGCTTCAAAGTCCATTCAGGAGTCAGATGGCAGAGGGGAAGAAGCTGTTCCTGAATCGCTGAGTGTGTGCCTTCAGGCTTCTGTACCTCCTACCTGATGGTAACAGTGAGAAAAGGGCACGCCCTGGGTGCTGGAGGTCCTTAATAACGGATGCTGCCTTTCTGAGACACCTCTTCCTAAAGATGTCCTGGGTACTTTGTCGGCTAGTGCCCAAGATGGAGCTGACTAGACTTACAACCTCCTGCAGCTTCTTTCAGTCCTGTGCAGTAGCCCCTCCATACCAGTCAGTGATGCAGCCTGTCAGAATGCTCTCCACGGTACTCTTAGAGAAGTTTTTTGAGTGTATTTGTTGACATGCCAAATTGCTTCAAACTGCTAATGAAGTATATCTGCTGTCTTGCCTTCTTTATGACTGTGTTGGGAACCAGGTTAGATCCTCAGAGTTCTTGACACCCAGGAACTTGAAACTGCTCACTCCCTCCATTTCTGATCTCTCTATGAGGATTGGTATGTGTTCCTTCGTCTTACCCTTCCTGAAGTCCACAATCAGCTCTTTCATCTTACTGATGTTGAGTGCCAGGTGGTTGCTGCAGCATCATTCCACTAGTTGGCATATCTCACTCCTGTACGCCCTCTCGTCACCACCTGAGATCCTACCAACAATGGTTGTATCGTCAACAAATTTGTAGATGTTATTTGAGCTATACCTAGCCACACAGTCATGTGTGTATAGAGAGTAGAGCAGTGGGCTAAGCACACACCCCTGAGGTGTGCTAGTGTTGATCGTCAGCGAGGAGGATATGTTATCACCAATCTGCACAGACTATGATCTTCCAGTTAGGAAGTCGAGGATCCAATTACAGAGGGAGGTACAGAGGCCCAGATTCTGCAACTTCTCAATCAGGATTGTGAGGTTGATGGTATTAACTGCTGAGCTATAGTTGATGAATGGCATCCTGATGTAGGTGCTTGTTGTCCAGGTTGTCTAGAGCCGTGTGGAGAGCTGTGGAGATTGTGTCTGCGTTGACCTATTGTGGCGATAGGCAAATTGCAATGGATCCAAGTCCTTGCTGAGGCAGGAGTTCAGTCTAGTCATAACCAACCTCTCAAAGCATTTCATCACTATCGATGTGAGTGCTACTGGGCAATAGGCAGCCCACATTATTCTTCTTAGGCACTGGTATAATTGTTGCCTTTTTGAAGCAAGTGGGAACTTATGCCCGTAGCAGTGAGAGGTTGAAAATGTCCTTGAATGCTCCCTCTAGTTGGTAGGCACAGGTTTTCAGAGCCTTACCAAGTACTCCATCAGGATCTTCTGCCTTGTGGGGGTTCACTTTCTTTAAAGGTAGTCTAACATCGGCCTCTGAGACAGAGATCTCAGGGTCATCAGGTGCAGCAGGATATTGCGGTCGGTGGAGGGAAGGGGACCCTTAAAGTCAACACTCAGTCACTCAAAGGGGCGGGTGGCCTTGATAAGTTGCGCCTTTTCAGGATGGTAGAAGTGCGGTTTGCACTCAGCGCAGACTTGGCAGTCCCTGGTCATCGTCCTGATGTCCTCAAGGGAGTACGGCAGGTTCCGGGCTTTCACGAAATGGTAAAATCGTGTGACCCCCGGGTGGCAAAGATGTGCATGGAGGGCGAATAGCCGGTCGAGCTGTGCGCTGGCGTATAGCCGGTTGAGCTGTGCGCTGGCACACGCTCCCCGTGATAGGGCATCAGAGGGCTCATTGAGCCTTCCAGGCTAGTACAGGATATCATAGTTGTAGGTGGAGAGTTCTATTCTCCACCGCAAAATTTTATCATTTTTGATTTTGCCCTGCTTTTGGTTGCTGAACGTGAACGCAACTGAGCGCTGGTTGGTCAGCAAGGTGAACCTTTTGCCGGTGAGATGGTGCCTCCAGTGCCTAATAGCTTCCACTATGGCCTGGGCTTCTTTCTCCACCATGGAGTGCCGGAGGGTCTTCCTTTATGAGTGACGAGCTGCGCCAGTACCTGCTAGCTAGGGGCATTACTACTAGTAGGACCACGAGCTATAATCCCCGGGGAAATGGACAGGTGGAGAGGGAGAATGCCACAGTGTGGAAGGCCACACTTCTAGCCCTGAAGTCAAAAGGGTTGCCGGTCTCTCGATGGCAGGAGGTCCTCCCCGAGGCACTCCACTCTATCCGCTCCCTGTTATGTACGTCCACCAATGCCACCCCTCACGAGCGCCTATTTTCTTTTCCCAGGAAGTCTGCCACTGGGACCACCCTACCGGCTTGGCTGACATCCCCAGGGCCAATGCTGCTCCGGAAGCATGCGAGGAGCAATAAATACTCCCTGCTGGTTGGGAGGGTTCACCTTCTACATGTGAACCCCCATTATGCCTACGTGGTCTTACCTGATGGGGGGGAGAACACGGTCTCTGTCCGCGACCTGGCGCCCGCAGGAGCAGCAGACCACTACCCCGAACACTCCACGGTAACTATGAACCCTGTACCCGAGGTGACACCGCGCACACCGAGCCCTACACAGACTCCTCACGACACTCCTATACCGGGCGTCTCGCACACGCATATACCAGGCGCCTTGCACACGCATGAGGGATCACTGACGCCTAGTGGGCTGACACCTCCAGTTAGGCTGGAACCAGCACAACCACCGTCTCCGGTGCAATCACCACCAGCACCTGTGCAATCACAGCCGGTGCTACGTAGATCGCAGCGACAGATTCGACCACCTGATAGACTTAACCTGTAAATATACTGGTAAGAAACTTCGCCCCATGGGGACTCTCTTTTAAAACAAAGGGGGGGGGGGTGAATGTGGTGAACTACATATACCTGTCTGGACACGCCCCCCTGCTGACTGCTTCTGTGGTCGGTTTCGGGGAGTTCGTGGACTCGCGACTGACAGCGGCGGTGGTGAATTCCGGCAGGGGATCGCGTGGTTGGACAGCGTCAGTGTTGTGCAGAGCAGCCTCCAGCGTGTCGGCTGTCTCGATCGCCGAGCGTAAGGTAAGATCGGCATTTTCCAGCAGCCGCTGGCGCACATACACTGACCTGATCCCCGTAATGAAGGCGTTTTGTACTAGCAGCTCCACATGTTGTTCCGCTGTCAGTCCTCTGCAGTTGCAAGTTTGCACAAGTGTCTGTAGGGCTCGGAGAAACTCCCCGCTCGACTCGTTGGGTTGCTGTCGCCGCGTCGAAGCGATGTCTTGCGTAGACGGTGTTCACCGGCCGTAGGTACTGTCTTTTGAGGGCGTCCAGTGCCTCTTGGTAGGTCGGCAGGTCTCTGATAAGGGACAATACTTTCGGACTTACTCTTGATAGTAGTATTTTGTACATTGTGGGAGGCTCAGTCACTGGAATCGCTTCCAAGTATGATTGGAAGCATGCAAGCCAGAGTTCAAAGGCAAGAGCTGCTTCTGGGGCTTGGGGGTCCAAATCTAATTTTTCTGGACATAAAATACTTACCATGTTTTAAAACTTCCAGCCAATAAAATTGATGCACCATCAATAACTCTCTGAGACATGAGGTGAGATATAGGCTATTATTGGCTGGAAGTTGTGTTCTCCCTTTCAAAGCATGCATAGAAGGCATTGAGTTCATCTGGTAGTGAAGCATCGCTGCCATTCATGGTATTGGGTTTCGCTTTGTAGGAAGTAATGTCTTGCAGTCTCTGCCAGAGTTGAAATTAATTTGATATCATCTCCAACCTTGTTCGAAATTGTTCCCTTCGCCCTTGAAATAGCCCTCTGCAGATCATACCTGGTTTTCTGGTACAGGCCTGAGTTTCCAGACTTGAATGCCACAGATCTAGCCTTCAGCAGACAACATATCTCCTGGTTCATCCACGGTTTTTTGTTTGGGAATGTACAGTAAGTCTTTATGGGCACACTCTAATCCACACAGGTTTTAATGAAGTGGGTAACAACTGCAGCATACTCATCCACATTCAAAGATGAATCCCTGAATACAGTCCAGTACATTTGAAAGCCAGTACATGAATATTTTTCACGGATTCATGCAGTCATTGTCAATTCAGTCTAGTGACTCAATTATTTAGTCTGACCTCCTCTAAAAAAGAAAGAGGGCAAGCAAGATGGGGAGAGAATGAGGAGGTCAGAGTCCAATTGCTTTATTTCTTTTCATTTATTCTGAAGAATTTGACGCAATACTTTCCAGCTAAGGCAAGCATCTAGAATAATATTAAATAATTCCCAGAAAGGAGTGATGTTCTGATCTTTTTTTGTAAACACTGAGCTTTCCAAGTAGCATCAATCTTGTCTGTGGTACAGTATATGAAGCTCAGGATATGCTTCTTCTATATTGGCAAGACCAAGGTTAAACTTGATGGCTGTTGTGGAGACCATCTGTGCTCTGCCTGCAATGACCGTCTTGAACTTCATTTCATCTTCTTCTCCCAGCCCTCACCAATCTGTCTGTTCTCAGTGCTCTCCTCTGCCACAGTGGGCTGAAAAGCAAATTATTCCACAGTATTTTACAATCCACTGAGTTACACATAGAATTTTCCAATTTCAGGTTACCCCATTCTCCTGCATGCCCTTCCCTCAACCATCAGACCTCACGGGTTCTCTCTCCCTTTGTGTATCTTCAGCCCATCAAATCCGTGCCGAGCATCAAGTGCCCAATGTTACACCAAGCCAACCCTAACCCACTTTATTTTCCCCATCAACTCCCCCAGACTCTACCATGCCAGAGCAGAGGTTCCCAGTCTTTTTTTATGCCATAGACCCCCTACCACTAACCAAGGGCTCTGTAGACCCCAGGTTGGGACCCACTGCGTTAGAGGCAATTTACTCCAGCCAAGAAACCTACCAAGCCTCACATTTTTGGAATGTGGGAGGCAAGAGGAGCACCTGGAGAAAACTCGAGGTGACAGGAGAACGTGCAAACTCCAGACACAGCACCAGAATTCACGATTAAACTCAGGTTGTGAGAGCCATGAGTCACCAGACTGCTGCATCAATAGTAATGTGCTCCTTCGTAACTTTGATCTATTAATGTTAAAGTTGCTTGTAATCCAATGGGTTTAGCCATGACATGAGAGCATAAATCACACAATCTCCTGAATTTTCTCAACAGAGTGAAGAACTCCTTGCAAGTCATTTAATACAAACTGCCTCCAGTTTTCAAATTGGACATCTTTACTCAGACTGTGTGCTGTTAATTTCTTGTTTTATATTAATTAGATCTCATATATTATTAAATTAAATTTTGCCTTTTCAGTTTCAATGACTGTTGAAATTTTCCATCTTCCTTTAATTTCAAACTTGAAGGTTCAAAGTAAATTTATTATCAAAGTATGCAAATACTACCCTGAGGTTCATTTTCTTGCAGGCGTTCACAGTAACTACAAAGAAATGCAATAAAATTAGTGAAAAGCCATACATAACAATGGCAGACAAACAATCAATGTGCAAAAGGCAACAAGCTGTGCAAATACAAACATGCGAAAAATATAAATAAGTAAGCAATAAATATCAGGAACATGACTCGTAAAGCCCCTGAAAGTGAGTCCATAGGTTGTGGGATCATTTCTGTGTTGGGTTGAGTGAAGTTGTCCCCTCTGGTTCAAGTTGAGGAGTAATAACTGTTCCTGGACCTGGAGGTGTGGGTCCTGAGGCTCCTGGACCTCCTCCTTGATGGCAGCAGTGAGAGCGAGAGAGAGCGTGGCCTGGATGGTGAGGATCTGGGATAATGGATGCTGCTTTCCTGTGACAGTGCTCCTTGTAGATATGCTCATTGGCAGGGAGGACTTGACCTGTGATGGACATCATAACAAAGAATTACTGGTCTGTTTCCTTTACAATCTCTTATTATGATAATTTTCCTCATCTTTTTCCTACATTGGTTTGCAGCTAAGCCAGCAGTGGTAGCACAGATTTGGCTGCTGCTGTGCCCATTTCCCCCATCAATATCCAATATGGGTGGAGGGGAGGGGACTCCTGCACTACCTGCCTACTATTCTTCTCAGTTGTCACCCACCACGTTTCTTTAATGGTGAATAGGGTTTTAACCGTGATGGATTTGGCTGCATCCACTACTTTTTGTAGGCTTTTTCATTCAAGGGCTTTGGTGTTTCCATACCAGGCTGTGATGCAACCAGTCAGTGTACTTTCCACTGCTCATCTACAGAAGTTTGTCAGAGTTTCAGATGACATGCTGAATCTTCAGAAACTTCCAAGAAAGTTGAGGTACTGCCATACCTTCTTTGTAATGGAACTTATGAGCTGGACCTAGGACAGACCCTCTGATATGGTAATGCCCAGGAATTTAAAGTTACCACCTTTGATACTCTGATCGGAATTCACTCATGGACCTTTGGTTTCCTCCTCCTGTAGTCAATAATCAGCTCTTTGGTTTTGCTGACATTGAATGAGAGGTTGATATTGTGGCAGCATTCAGCCAGAATTTCAATCTGTCTTCTATATGCTGTTTCATGACACCATAAGAAATAGGAGCCGACATTCAGTCCATGTGCTCCACCCTATTCTCCTACCTTCTCCCTGTAATCTTCCATGACCTGACCATGGAGAGCATTCTCACAGGCTGCATCACTGTCTGATATGGAGGGGCTACTGCACAGGACCAAGAGAAGCTGCAGAAGGTTGTAAATTTAGTCAGCTCCATCTTGGGCACCAGCCGACAAAGTACCCAGGACATCTTTAGGGAGCGGTGTCTTAGGAAGGCAGCGTCCATTATTAAAGACCTCCAGCACCCAGGGCATGCCCTTTTCTCACTGTTACCATCAGGTAGGAGATACAGAAGCCTGAAGGCACACACTCAGCGATTCAGGAACAGCTTCTTCCCCTTTGCCATCTGATTCATAAATGACATTGATTCTTTGTACACTACCATACTTTTTGAAAAAAAATTACAGTATTTCTGTTTTTGCATGATTTTTAAAATCTATTCAATATATGTATACTGTAATTGATTTACTTGTTTATTTATTTATTTTTCTCTTCTATATTATGTATGGCATTGAACTGGTGCTGCTAAGTTAACAAATTTCACGTCACACGCCAGTGATAACAAACCTGATTCTGATTCTGATCAAGAACCTGTCAACCTTCGCCTTAAATACACCCTTTGACCTATCCTCCACAGCCACTGATAGCAATGAATTCCACAGATTAACCATCTTCTGGCTGAAGGAATTCCTCCTCGTCTCCATTCTAAATGGACATCTCTCTATTCTGAGGCTCTATCCTTTGGTCCTAGACTCCCGCACCATAGGAAACATCCTCCCACCATCCATTCTATTTGGGCTTTTTAACATTTGATAGGTTCCAATTAAATCCTTTCCCATTCTTCAAAATTCCAGGGAGTACAGGCCCAGAGCCATCAAACAGTCCTTGTACATCAACTGTTTCATTGCTGGAATAAATCTTCAGAACCTGATGAGAGGTGTATGGAGGGATATGGGCCAGGTGCAAGTCATTGGGACCAGGCAGAAAAATGGTTCGGCACAGCCAAGAAGGGCCAAAAGGCCTGTTTCTGTGCTGTAATGTTCTATGGTTCTAACCTCCTCTGGACCATCTCCAATGTCAGCACATCTTTTCTTAGATAAGGGGCCGAAAACTGCTCACAGTGCTCCAAGCATTCTGACCAATGCCTTATAAAGCCTCAGCATTACACTACATCCTTGCTCTTAAATTTTAGTCCTCTCAAAATGAATGCTAACATTGTATTTGCTTTCCTTACCACCAACTCAACCTGCAAGTTTACCCTTAGAAAGTCCTACACAGGGACTCTCAAGTCCTTTTGCACCTCTAATTTTTGAATTTTCTCCCCAGTTAGAAAATAGTCTACACGTTTACTCCTTCCCCCAAAGTGCATGACCATACACTTCCTTGCACTGTATTCCAACTGCCACTTCTTTGTCCATCCTCTCAATCTGTCCGAGTCCTTCTGCAGACTCCCTGCTTCCTTAGCACTACTTGACCTATCTTCCACAAACTTGGCCACAAAACTATCAGTTCTGTCATTCAAATCATTGACATACACAGTAATGTACCGATCCCTGCAGAACACCACCAGCTACAAGCAGGCAAGCCACTCTTTGCCTCCTGGCAATCAGCCGATCCTCTATCCATGCTCTGTGTATCCATCCTTTATGACCTGGTAACTCTTTTAATGTGTTTGCATGCATTTTCTGTTGAAGTTCAAGTCAAGTCACTTTTTATTGTCATTTGGACCATAACTGCTGGTACAGTACACAGTAAAAAACGAGCCAACGTTTTTCAGGACCATGGTGCTACACGAAACAATACAAAAACTACACTGAACTACGTAAAACAACACAGAAAAAAAACTACACTAGACTACAGACCTACCCAGGACTGCATAAAGTGCACAAAACAGTGCAGGCATAACAATAAATATAACAAGACAATAGGCACAGTAGAGGGCAGTAAGTGGGTATCAGTCCAGGCTGTGGGTATTGAGGAGTCTGATAGCTTGGGGGAAGAAACTGTTAAGTAGTCTGGTCGTGAGTGCCCGAATGCTTCGGTGCCTTTTTGCAGACGGCAGGAGGGAGAAGAGTTTGTATGAGGGGTGTGTGGGGTCCTTCATAATGCTGTTTGCTTTCCCGATACAGTGCGTAGTGTAAATGTCAGTAATGGCAGAGAGAGAGATCTTCTCAGCTGACCTCACTATCCGCTGCAGGGTCTTGTGATCCGAGCGGTGCAGTTTCTGAACCAGGCAATGATGCAGCTGCTCAGGATGCTCTCAATGGTTCCAACCATTGCGAAATTTGACCAAGGACATTCCATCACTTGTTAAGATTCACATGTAACATCTGGAAAATAATTGCTTGAATTTATCATTTCCAAGCCTAAATGAAACAAAACTGAAAATTCTATAAGTTCTCCACATCACTGGAGAGAGAGTCACAATTCAACCTCTCATCATGTACAGTCCTGTGCAAAAGTCCTAGGCACACATACGAGGGCTGATCGATAAATTTGTGGCCTAAGGTATATAGAGTCAATTTTAGAAAACTTAGCACATTTATTTTTCAATGTAGTCCCCTCCTACATTTATACACTTAGTCCAGCGTTTGTGGAGCATACGGGCCTTGGATCTCCAGAAAGTGTCCACAGCAGGGGTGGTTGATAAGTTCATGGCCTAAGGTAGAAGATGAGTTATTAACTTCAAACTTTCTGCATAATCACTCATAGAGTTGACCAACATGTGCATGTAATGAGAGCTGTGTAATTCATCTCCTTCTACCTTAGGCCACAAACTTATCAATCACCCCAGGTATATAGCTAGGGTGTAGTCATCTTATGTATTGCACAGTACTGATGCCACAAGAAAACCAAATTTCAAGACATCTGTGAGTGATGATAAACCTGATTCTAACAAGGGTCTCTATTGTGGACTGAGAGTGGAAATGGGGCAGGGAGAGGGGAATTATGGTAAAGAAAAAATAAGGGAGAGGGGAGGGAGTGGGAAGTACTAGAGAGACATTCTGTAATGATTAATAAATCAATTGCTTGGAATCAAGTGACCTTGCCTGCATTCTCAAGGCTGGGTATGTCTTCTCCAGTGCCCGTCCTCAGCAATTCTTCTCCACCATCCCCTCTCACAACACTTCACCGTCACCTTCCAAACACCTCTTGCTCCCGCCAGATTTAGACAATCACTTTTGGCTCCACATTGACGATGACAGTACTGTGTAAAAGTCTTAGCCAGCCTAGCTATATACACTGTATATATACTTTATGTGCATAAGACTTTAGCACAATACTGTAAATGCAATTTAATCTGCTACAGGTATAATCACTCTTAATTTTCAACCATTCATTGGTGACAGGTGTGTGTGCTCAAGCTCTTCTTTGAGAAGTAAAATACAGTAAAATTATTTTGGATGAAGTGCTTTCCAGAATGTATTCCTTAAATCTATGGATTATAAAGAAAGGTGATTAAAATCTATAATAGCAAAAATATTAAAAGATCCACAGAATTAGTGTCACTTTTCATTGACGAAAGTAGCATGTGAAAAGAGAAAAGTAAATGGTTATCGATTATAGTTATTGATTACTATTTAAATAAGATTTGATTAATATTATGTAATTATCTAGAATATATAAGGCTAATGAATTATAGTATAGGTATACAAAGATCATTTCTACTCCAAACAGATATGCAGTGTTGCAAATATAGAATGCATTTTCATTGTTAAGGAAGGGCTTTATAAATCTGAGTTTGAAATGTGACAGCAACCTGAATTTACAGGTAACATAGGGTAAAATCTCAAGAGGTTCCAAGGAGGTTCCCAGTGAGCCACTTCAGGTAATGTGAGGAGGGGTAACTGCAAACTCGGTTGAAGGAAGGAGGAGGAAAACAGATCCAGACATGCAGGGATAATGAATCAACACCATCGCCAATGAATTTAAAAATTACTGCTAAAAATGTGCTCCATTTTTCATTTTCAAATATTTTGTAGCAGTGGCATTTAACTCACAAGAAATATTTTCATTCAATTAACAGGCTGTTCAGACCTCATGGAACTGTCGGATAGATTATGCAGATTTCATCACAGCAGTGGTCCAATTCCCAAGGTAAAGCACCAACAATTTCCAGAAGCATTTGAGATTAATTAAGCTTCAGTTTTAAAAAAAAAATAATGTTCAGGGTCTCAACATCAACCTCATTTATGTTTTTTTAAGAATTTTTGGACTTAACTGGGAGTAGGAGTATGCAACAGGTTTTGTGCGTCATCTCTGGCATTCAATAATTATTGACTATTGGCTTCAGCTCTACTTTCTTGCTCAATTCTCCTCATCATGTGATTCCTCCGTCATTTGGAAACCCTTTATTAAAGCATGAATGTACTTAAAACTCAGCACTCATGCCTCTCATGGGTACAAAATTCCAAAGATTCACAGCCATTCGTAAATTCCTCCTCATTTCGGTTTTACTCATTAGAACTGCTTTACATATTGCTTCCATTAGCCAACCCACCATCAAGGGCATATCGTATATACAGAAAGGTGCCAGAAAAGGGCCAGTAATATCATGAACTGCCCCCCCCCCACTCCCATGAGGACATCACATCCATGCCAGGACCAACACTTAACTTTCCCCCAAGCAGTAAGGCTGAACAACGCATCCACAAACTAGCCCACCCCTCCACATCCCCCAGCCACCACTACTTTATCACTTCCTGTCAGAGTCACCCTATGTACAGACACTCCTGTGCCTAGCCTCCTTTTATGAGCGTTCAAATCATCTACAGTAAGTACTTATATTTATTGTGTGTTTTATTATTATTCTTTATCTTGGTGTGTTTTTTTGTGCTGCATCAGATTCAGAGTAACAATTATTTAATTCTTCTTTACAATTGTGTACTGGAAATTGCATTAAACAATCATGAATCTTATAAGGTATCTAGAGAAGTACTTGCATATCCAAGGTATAGAAGGCTACAGTTCCATAGCTGGTAAATGCGATTAATTGGATTTTATTCCTTGGAATTTAGAAGATCGAGAAGAGTTTAGATAGGGGTATACAAAATTATGATGGGTATAGATAGGGTAAATGCAAGCAGGCTTTTTCCACTGAGGTTGGGTGGGACTACAACTAGAGGTCATAGGTTAAGGCTAAAGGGTGAAAAGTTTAAGAGCAACATGAGGGGAAACTCCTTTACTCTCTGTATACCTATGACTGTGTCATCACCCACAGCTCCAATCTGCTAATTAAATTTGCCAATGACACTAAGTTGATTGGCCTAATCTCAAACAATAACGATATGGCCTACAGGGAAGAAGTCATCTCTCTGACACAGCGGTGTCAAGAAAGCAGTCTCTCTCTCGGTGTCTCAAAAACAAAGGAGCTGATTGTGGATTACGGGAGGAATTGAGACAGGATAACCCCTATTGATATCAATGGATCTGGGGTTGAGAGAGTAAACAGTTTTAAGCTCCTCAGCATTCAAATCACCGAAGATCTCGTGGTCTGTACACATCGGCTGTGTGCTGAAAAAGGCACAACTGCACCCCTTTCACCTCAGACGGTTGAGGAAGTTTGGTATGGGTCCCCAAATCCTAAGAACTTTCTACAGAGAGCATCATGACTGGCTGCGTCACTGCCTGGTATGGGAACTGTATCTTCTAGGACATTTACAAAGACAGGTGTGAAAAAAGGGCCCAAAGGATCATTAGAGACCCGAGTCACCCCAATCACAATCTATTCCAGCTGCTACCATCCCGGAAATGGTACCACAGCGTAAAAGCCAGGACCAACAGACTCCAGGACAGCTTCTTCCACCAGGCCATCTGACTAATTAACTCATGCTGACTTGAGTATATTTCTATGTTACATTGATTATTCTATTTATTATAAATTATAAGTTACTGTGATTGCACATTGCGCATTTAGATGGAGAAGTAAGGTAGAGGTTTTTACTCATGTATGTGAAGGACGTAAGAAATAAAGTCAATTCATTTCATTTCAACTCAGAGGACTGTGAGGATGTGGAACGAGCAGCCAGCTCAAGTGGTGCAAGTGACCTCCATTTCAATGTTTAAGAGAAGTTTGGGTAAGTACATGGATGGTAAGGTTATGGAGGGCTGTGGTCGATGGGAATAGGCAATTTAAATGGTTCAGCACAGACTGGATGGGCCAAAGGGCCTATTTCTGTGCTGTACTTTTCTATGACTCTAATGTTGATGGAAGTTTGACAGTGGGCAAAGAACTCATGTCTCTGCTCGAAGACTCTAACTCGCTGATTCTATGACTCATTTTCCCCTAAGACTGTATACCTTCCCAATCTGACAGTTCCTGACCGGAGAAAAGCACTTACACAGCATATTCCCTATCAGACTTCTCATAATCTTATACATTTTAACAGAGCCACTCCTACCTGGACACTGATGCAGTTCCAAAGCATTGTTACAAGATTTTGCTGCTCCAGCAAAGCATTGCATTTCCATGCCCAGTCGGTGTGCATTTTTAAGGAATATTTGCAGGTGCTGATGGTCCTGAAGCACCTGCTTCCCTGCCAACCAGTGGAGACTACAGATCAAGAAGAAGCTGTCTCCCGAAGCCTTGGTGTGCTGCTGGCACAGCCATGGTGCATGGCTGGTGAAGAGAGTGAAGCACTTTTGTCTTTGGGATATGGGAGAAGGTCTGAACACTCAGAGGAAACCCATGTCATAGTGGGGGGGGGGGGGCGTGCAAAATCCACATAAACAGCACCAGAGGTTGGCATTGAACCCTGTCTCTGACACTATCAGGCAGCACCTTTACAAGCTGGTCATCCCCACGGAATGCACAAACTGCCATTCTCTTGTTGTGACAGTAATGCTTTGGCTAGTCCAGTTAAACATTGAGTTTGAGCATATCGACGGGGGGGTTTAAGATGATGGCAACCCCATCTATCATGGGAAAGGGATTTTCATCCCTCTTGCTGAAGATCATCATAATGAGGCTATTTGTGACTTAAGACCTCAAACCTATTGCTCAGAAGTTGTCATGTGGACCATGGATGGCTTCAGTTCTGAAGAGCAGGAAATGGAGCTGAATACTGTGCACAGACATCCATAAACACTCCTCCTCACGCATGGTGTAAGAAAAGGCATTTGGTTAACAGTTACTTGGTTCTTTGTCACTGAACTGCAGTGATGCTGAGGGACAGGAAATTATTGATTATATCTGCATTTTCTGGGGTTTCCTTCACTTTGCTACTGCATAAGCAAATAGACAAGTGGAGAGCTATTAACAAAACCTACTTTATTTAAATTTTGGCACATTCCAGTGAACGTCCTCTTCATTGCCTCGTGCATATCTGACAATGCGACCTTCTCTGTGAGTGCTATGTTAAAATTATCTTCACAATCTTGAACACATAATCATTTAATCTGGATGTTTGTCATTAGGGTGTTGCAGGCATGCAATGAACGTTCAACACAAACCTTAACACTAAATCTATTATCTTTAATTAATTACTCCACCAGACACAATGTGCTTTAGTGTACAATGTTCCAATTAATATGATTTTGGTTGTTTCTGGGAACTTTCCTTGGTTTCATGTCACCTTGCATCCTGATGGTTCTCTATTCTATTTCCTGAAACCTGCGTCTCTCATTGTCCTCTTGCTGTGGTCTACTTTGTACTTTTCTCTACCTCCACCAAAATGCTCAGCGGACAGTCCTGTTGCATTGATGCTGCAGCCCACTGAGGGGACCCACTGGTTCTCAGAGCTTCACTACCCATTGGCCGATGATCTATCCAACTGCCGGGCTTCCTGTCTCGATCCTTGGATGTTCGAGGAGATTTCAATTTGAAGTTCTCACAGTAACACCTATTGGACAAGTGTGATGGGCAACCTACTGTAAATGATGGAATCATGTTCCACATTCTCTTTAAAGTCCCACCTTTCAGATTGTGGACCATCTTCCGGGCTTGAGGCCATTGAGTTCCAGTTTCTGGGGCTATGGCTAACTTTAAACCACTCTTGCCCACAGCTTCAGGTTCTCCACTCTGCAACCTAACCGGTGTTGTGCAGGCTCGTGTAGTCCACTGTGTGTCTGAAATTACTCTGGTGTAATAAATAGCATTTCTATTTTACATTTTGAACAACACAAGGAAGTGTCGATCAGACATTATCTCCAGCCCAGCCACTTCATCTTCAATTGCATTATGTGCTAAATCCTGTGAACTCAGACAAACTAGGGAGACCGGTTTGCAGCATCACTGAGGGCACCACCTTATTTGGAAGATTCCTGACCAACTGTGTTCTGCCACAAGCTGTCCCCTTTGTTATGCCTCTACCGGTATCTCTCTAGCTTACGATTCAGTTTGAACCATCATCTTTAGTAGTGCTTCCTTCCTCATTGACTCTACCAGAAACTTTTAACCTTCCCCTTTTCCCTCTCTATTCAGCTGATGGTCGCTCTGGCATTTCCCAAAGATCAGCTGTCAGTCTTTGGAAACTTCCAGGACTCAAACTTAGTTTGCTAAATCTTATTACAAGGTGAAAGCTTTTCTTCATCCAAATGCATTTGCTGGCAGTCATTTTGCTGCAATTACTGACATGCACTTTTCACTTACTTACAGACAATATAGAGATCTCGAGCTGGATGGAAACATTTGGGAGGCTGTGGTGTTGATAGACAGGAATTATGGGGTTGCCGGGTACAGGTTCAATTGATCAGTCATTCCATTTAATACCAGAGAATGAGTGTAATGTAGAACCTGAAATTCTTAGTATTCACAGACATCCACAAAACAGAAAAACCCCCATAGAATAAATGACAGAAAAATGTTAGAACCCCTCCCCCCCATGCACAAGCAGCAGCAAAGCATCAACACTCCCCCCTCCCCCACCTGCCTCAGCCCCCCCACACCCACCATGCAAGCAATACCAGAGCCCCCAAAAGAGACCATGATAAAAAAAACACTTTTCATCCTAACATTTTTTCTGTAGCTGTGTGACTATCCGGAGAGGGAAAGGGACGAGGCAGTCATTTCCAAGATACGCAGTACTTTGAACTTTGCTCAGCACATATGCTTGTACATTAATGATGGCAATCTAAGACTTATATTATCCTTTTAATGACCTCAGTTTAATTTGAATATGTCAATCTACAGGTGCAAACAGTCAGGAAGCCAGATCCAGGTTCAGCATCAATTATAAAGTCAATATTGGTTTTATTGTCAATTATACGTGTGCAAAGGTGCAATGAAAAACTTAGTTGTAGCTGCATCTCAGGCACATAGCATTATAAAAGCGGCATTCACAAAAAAATCGTAAAGGGTCTCGGCCCGAAACATCAACTGTTTATTCATTTCCATAGATGCTGCCTGACCTGCTGAGTTTCTCCAGCATTTTGTGTGTGTTGCTTTTAATTACACTAATGTTTTTAGCAATAAATCACAATTAGAACAAAGGGAAACAAAGTCAGTTTTAGCGCAGTGGTCATGGTGTTGTTGAAATGTGGTGATTACGGTTTTTCCAGTTAGTTCAAGAACGGAATGGTTGAAGGGAAGTAACTTCTTGGTGCTGAGGGTCTTCAGGCTTCAGTACCTTGCTCAATGATAGGTGTGAAAAAAATGCCCAGATGGTGGGCATCTTTGATGTTAGATATTGCCTTTTTAAGACAGCAGCTCCTAACAATGCTGCCAACCAATTGTGTGGCGGGAGGAATGTGCCCGTGAAATATTGAACAAGTTCACTACTCTCTGCACCTTCTTACATACCTGCACAGTTAAATTGTCGTACCAGACCATGGTGGAACCATCAGGATACATTCAATTGTACACTTGAAGAAGTTTATTATAAAGTTCAAAGAGAAGCTTAACCTCATTGAGTAAAAAAAAAGACCATAAGACCGAGAAGCAGAATTAGGCCATTTGGCCTGTCGAGTCTGCTCTGCTATTCAATTATGGCTGATTGTTTTCCCCCTTCTCCACCCCACTCTCCGGCCTTCTCCCCATAACATTTGATTCAGTGTTCAATCAAGAACCTATTAAGCTCTGCCTGAAATACACCCAACAACCTGGCCTCCACAGCTGCCTGTGGTAAGAAATACTACAAATTCACCACTCTCTGGCTAAAGAAATTTCTCTGCATCTCTTGTTTTAAATGGAGGCCCCACTATACTGAGGCTGTGCCCTCTTGTCCTAGATTCCCCATCATTGGAAACATGCTTTCCACATCTACTCTGTCTAGGCCTTTCAACAATTGAAAGGTTTCAATGAGATCGCCCCTCATCCTTCTAAATTCCAGCAAGTACAGATCCAGAGCTATCAAACGTTCCTCAAATGATAACCCTTTCATTCCCAGAATCATCCTTGTGAACCTCCTCTGAACTCTCTCCAATGCCAGCACATCTTTTTTAGATGAGGAGCCCAAAACTGTTCACAGTGCTCAAGGTGAGGCCTCACCAGTGCCTTATAAAGCCTCAGCATCGCATCCCTGCTCCTATGCTCTAGACCTTTTGAAATGAATACTAGCATTGCATTTGTCTTCCTCACCACAGACTCTAACTGCAAATTAATCTTTAGGGTGTTCTACACAAGGGCTCCCAAGTCCCTTTACATCTCAGATCTTTGGACTTTCTCCCCTATTTAGATAAAAGTCTGCACATTTATTTCTACGACCAAAGAGCGTGAACATGCATTTTTCAACATTGTATTTCATTTGCCACTTTCTTGCTTATTTTCCTTCTTCAAGTCCTTCTGCAGCCTCCCCGTTTCATCAACACCACCTGCCCCTCCACCAATCCTCAGATCGCCTGCAAAGTGGGCAACAAAACCCTCTATTCCATCATCTAAATCATTGATATACAGCATAAAAAGAAGTGGTTCCAACACTGACCCCTGCGGAACACCACTAGTCACTAGCAGTAAACCAGAAAAGGATTCTTTTATTCCCACCAATCAGCCAATGCTCTAACCATGTTAGTAACTTTCCTGGTATACCATGGGCTCTTAACTTGGTAAGCAGCCTCGTGTGTGGCACTTTGTCACAGGCCTTCTGAAAGTCCAAACATACAACAAACACTGCATCCCCTTTATCTATCATACTGGTAATCTCCTCAAAGAATTCCAACAGGTTCATCAGGCAGGATTTTGCTGACTTTGTCCCATCTTGTCCTGTGACAACTAAGTACACAGTTGCTGCACGCTTTTTTTTACAATTACAAATGCGTTGGGCCTAGGACAGGTCAGCGGATAAGTTAATATCCAGCAATTTAAAGCTGCTGTTTCTCTCCACCGCTAGTCCTAAGATGTATACTGGCACATGTTTACCCTTCTTCCCTTCCTGAAGTCAACGTTTAGTACGAGGTTGTTTGTATGGTACCACTCAACCAGGTGACTTACCTTGCTCCTATATGTTGACTCATCACAATCTGTGATTTGTCCAACAAGAGTAGTCTCATTGGCAATTTTGAAAATAACATTGGAGTTGTGCTTAACCATATGGTCAAATGTGTATAGGGAGTAGAGTAGGGGGCTAAGCACACAGCCTTGGAGTGTATCTATGTTGATAGTCAGTGAGGAGATGTCACTGCTTGAGGGCTGCTGATGAGGAAGTCGAGTATCCAGTTGTAGAGGGAGCTAGAGAGGTAAAGGTTTTCAATTTAATGATGAGTTTTCATCAGTTTACAACTAAGACTAACTCTGAATCTCCTCCATGAAGTTAATGAGTTTTAACTAAATTCACAGTAACAAAAGGATAGACCTTTCTTGGACATGAACTTAAAATTGTATTTGGCCAGATCGGGTGAACAGATACTGAGCAAATCTCCTGTTCAATTGTATCTGTGAAGACCTCCTTCATTTGTTTCTTACTAGGATGGGTGTGGGGATCATAGGGGTGGGGGGGGGGAAGAAGTAGAAAACTCCTCATATTTATGAATGCAATGTGTTCTATACATTTATTATCGGGATCTAAGTACCCCATAGATTTATGATTGCCTACAACCAACATAAGAATTTTGTATAAAAACAAGAACAGCCCTAAGTGTATGTGGATGGAGCTATTGATGAGCCATAGAAAGCTTATCACTCTGGTTGCAAAGATGATTGAAGACTGAGAAATATTGATAGAAATTTAGATGGGACATAAACAAAATGCTTTGATTTTCACATTAGGGACTCCCAGCAATCAGGTCATGCTCTCTTCTTGCTGCTGCCATCAGGAAGAAGGTTCAGGAGCCTCAGGGCTCACACCACCAGGTTCAGGAACAGTTACTACCCTCAACCGTCAGGTTCTTGGACCAGAGGGGATAGATAGCTTCACTCACCCCATCACTGAACTGTTCCCACAACCTATAGACTTACTTTCAATGGTGCTTCAACTTACGTTCTCGATATTTATTGCTTATTAATTTGTTACTATTTCTTTTTTTGTCGCTCTTTCTGTATTTGCAGTTTGTTGTCTTTTGCAAACTGGTAGTCCTCCCTGTTGGTGCAGTCTTTCATTGACTCTATTACGGTTATTGTGTCTGTTGAGTATGCCCGCAAGAAAATGAACCTCAGGGTTGTACAGAATATGGTGACGTATATGTACTTTGATAATAAAATTACTTTGAACTTTTGAACTTTCAACTGAAGAGCAAGAATGATGAAGTTTGTCTAGTTGGCTCTTAAACATAAGACTTTTAACTTCTGAAGTATTTCTTTCCTTGTTCCTAGAAAAGTAAAACATGACTTGTTGAAACCACTGACATTATTTGTAAAGGAAAAACCTATAAGACCAGCTACTTTTGTTTGTGTCCTTCACGAACCTGTGGGGTGCAAAGCTGTTTAATGACATGACTGCAATAAAAAGATAGTCATGGAATGTATTTGCAGAACATTGATGTTCCTTACCAAGTTTCAGCAAACCCTAAATATCTGGCAAAGAATTTTGAGTTTGAGATGGTTTTGATATTTGTGGTGCAATTTTGATCTGTTTCTCAAGTTTGGGAGGAGGTTTTGAAGAAGTTTGGCCAGTGGATATATTCTGCATTGTACTCTTCCCTTCATGAGGCTCCAAGTTGTCCTGCTGTGTAAAACTTGTCTCGTTGGTTTTGATTACATTGGGCTTAAACTTAATGGTTTTATCCTCAGCATTCCCATAGTCTTTCATGGGTAACTTCGTATCCTTCCAACGCCTGGCTCCAGAGTTTGTGTTATATTGATACACATTGCCTGTGACTGAAACAAAGGGAAACACTCAACAGGAGCAGATTTCTACAAGGCTATCAACTGGCATTTTTCTGGTTCTATACCCAATAACTCTTAGGCATTCAAATGATTCTAATTTGATGTGTTGTGAGCGACTTGCACACCACAAGTTGCTCCACGTTGGCATGGCTTGGTTTTGCAAAGCAGGTAGTTGAGGCTGTTTAGAACACTGGTTAAAAGCCCGTTATATTAAAGGTACAAAAGATTAAGATAAAAGATTAAAGATTAAAGATTAAAACATCACTTTTATCTGAAAATGATGAGTGATTTGGTCAGTCCAGGATTAGCTCCTGTTTTTAAAAGGTGATAAATATACTTTCCAAATAATTGGCAGCATATGGTGCTGTTAGTGGTGCCCTCTGCCATTTCTGACCTTGGCTGCAGTTTGTGTGGTTTTCCTCTATGGCCTCCAATTTCCTCCCACTTCCCCAAATGTGTGCTGTCAAGTTAATTGACCGCTGTAAAACAGCCGTGTGCATGAATGTAATCAATGAAGCTTTATTCTCTTTGAATATGATGGACATGTGGGAGAAGAGAATTATCATCAGGAAAGACAGGGAAATAAGGGATTAGGACTGATTGGATTACTGAAACGTGGTAGGAGGGTTTACTTCTTTCCAATTTTGTAATATAGACCTTCTAGCCGTTAGAGTTGCAAATGCGATCATTCATCTAATCGAAAGGGAAAATTGACTACCATCCTCAATTGGTATACCAAAAATTGCAGTGATAAAATGGGGTTGTAAATCAATATTCCAAACTGAGGAAATGATAGCAAATATATCCTTCCAATAGTTACGTAAGGTGGGACATGACCAAAACATGTGGGTCAATGAAGCAACTTCTGAGTGACATCTGTCACATTGAGGGTTAATATGGAAGTAGAATCGAGCAAGCTTATCTTTAGACATTTGAGCTCTATGTACCACCTTAAATTGTATTAAAGCATGTTTAGCACATATAGAAGAAGAGTTAACCATTTGTAATTTTTTTTCCCATTTCCCATCAAACTATTTCTTGTTTGAGCTTAGAAAAAATTAGAAGTACTATTTTTGATCCATCAATTAAATTTGAAGAGACTTGGGGACCGTTTATTCGACATTTTCATATGAGTTAATTTGACCTCTTCCAGACCTTTTCTCTTTTTGTCCTTGTTTTGGTATGGAGTTCCGGAGTTCTTGACACTACAATGTATATATAAACTATTATTATTGCCCATGTTAGTTAAGGTTTATTGCTTTATTTTAATACATATTTTTTCTTGTATTTTTTTCCCTTCTTTTTGTGATTATCCTTTTTTCGTATACAATTAATATAGGCTTGATTGACTATCTTATGATATTCTGTTGATATCTCAATAAGATATTGATATCTTGTTACTAATTTAACTTCAAGCCTAGTGTATTTATAACCTATTCAATGTTATGTTATGTTATATTATTATTTTCTTTTGTATATGAAACTCAATAAAAAGATTGAAAAAGAAAGGACTGATTGGATTGCACCGTTGGGTGCTAGCAACAGTCCAATGGGCCCAATAGCCTGGTATGTCACAATAATAGGTTGTAACATCAGAAAATATTTCAAAGTACTCAGATGTAAAGGTTTATACATCACCAAGGACGTCACTCGGTCTGTACATAATAACAAACTGCTCCAGATCCTACCATCTGGGAAACGGTACCACAGCATTAAAACCAGGGCCGACTGGCTCCGGGACAGCTTCTTTCACCAGGCCATCAGACTGCTTAATTCATGCTGGCAAAATTGTATTTCTAAGCTATATTGACTGTTCTGTTGTGTGTCTTGCTGTATTATTACAAATTATTTGCTATTTGCCCTATTATTTATTACAAATTACTAATTTGCACACTGCACATTCAGACAGAGACATAACGTAAGGATTTTTACTCCTCGTGTATGTGAAGGATGTAAGAAATAAAGTCAATTCAATTATTACCTGCTGAAGTAGACTGGACGTCTCTGTTCCTGTTTGGAAGTTAAGTATCTAAGTTTGACTGTTATGGTTTTGTGACCAAAAATGTTTACAGAGGGAGTCACATAACAATGAAAGAGGCCCTTCAGCCCAATTGGTTCACACCAACCAAAATCTCCATTTAAGCTACCTACATTTGGCCTAAACCTTTCATAATAATGAAACTGTCCAAACAGCCTCTTCCATCTATTGACTTCCTGGGTGGAAAATGTTGCCTGTTAATTTCCTACCAGATTTCTCCCCCTTACTTTAAACTCATACCTTAGCTCTAGATTCGTCAGGCCTGGGCAAAATACAACTGAATGCATTCACCCTACCTATCCCCCTCATAATTTTATACACCTCCATAAGCTCTCCCTTCATTTTCGTACACTCCAGTGAATAAGTGTGGTATGCTGAACCTCTCTCCATAACTGAATCCCTTGAGTCCCAGCGACATTTTTGAAACTCTCCTCTACATTCTTTCCAGCTTCATGGCATCCTCCCTATAGCAGTGAGATCAAAACAGAACACAATGGTCCAGTTGCAGTCTTATACAACTGCCAACATCCCATCTTCTGTACTCAGTGTGCTGACTGATGCACTTTCAGGCAGCGACTGTGTTCCTGGGTCCCGCCATTCTACAGCACTCCCCCAGGGCTCTGCCTCACTGTGAGAGTCCTATCCTCCTTCGTCTTGCCAAAATGCAACATGTATACAAATAAGGAGCACTGCTAACAAAAAAAAAGAAAAATTAATAGTAAATTCGTTTTGTTGCAGAGTAAGAGGAAGTTTACCTCAGACAGTGTGAAATCCAAATTAGAGTTATCGCTCCCTTACTAGGCTCCAAAATGGCTGAAGTTGCTCACCCATAGGCCTGTGTTCACTCTTTGAATTTCACGAGAAGCATGAAGAACATAGCCCCTTTCCTAAACTCTTATCAAAACAAACATGCAAGAAGGAAGGAATTATCCCATGTACAAGTATACAAGCTTTGTTTGATCATATTATATACCAGCATTGACTTGATAGGCTGTATAAGACCATAAGACATAGGACTAGGAATAGGCCATTTCGCACATCAAGTGTGCTCTGCCATTTGATCCTGGCTGATCCATTCCCCTCTTGATCCTGCCTTCTCCCTGTAACCTTCTGCACCCTAACTAATCAAGAACCTATCAATCTGTGCCTTAAATACATCCAATGACTTGGGATCCACAGCTGCCTGCAGCAATGAATTCCACAGATTCACCACTCTCTGACTGAAGAACTTCCTTCTCATCTCTGTTCTAAATGGATGTCCCTCTATTCTGATGTTGTGTCCTCTGGTCCTAGACTTCCCCTCTATAGGAAACATCTTCTCCACATCCATTCTATCTGGACCTTTCAACATTCAATAGGTTTCAATGAGATCCTCTCTCATTCTTCTAAATGGCCTTCTGTCATGTCATAAAATAAGCATGGATGGGCCTCATAGTAAAGAATCACTCTGTCAAACTTAAAAGCATGAACTAAATGTTAGAATATTTATGTCTGGGAACTAAAATTGTCAGAATTTTTTGCATGATAGCAAAACTGTTCACAATAAATGTAGCATATTTTAGATATATTTAATTCTCTGAAAAATATGTTGCTAGAAAGTAATTAGTGTTGAATAAAACTTGCAAATTAAGAGATCAAGATTTTCATTCACAAATTTAACATGGGTTAGGTTAAAATGACATAATAAAACATTAAACGTACAAAATAAAAACATGAGTGGACAATAAGTTTCATGAGCCTAACGTTAAGGTTATCACTAATCTGGACTTTGGCTGCATTCTTGCGGGGTTTTCATAACTGATGATTCCTCAAGTCCAGAAGTCAATCCAGTGCATTGAGAGGAAATGTGAGAATGTAGCTCAAAGGAAATTCAATCCAAGCTGAACTTTGTTGCAGAGAATAGACTGAACTTGAGAAGATAGGGGAGGCATAGTCAGAGGAAAAGTTTCGCTAAGACACAGTCAGAGGAAAAGTTTCTCTAAGAATGACAGAGCTTGAAGAGATGATAAAGACAGTAATAAAATCTATAAAAACTTTGGGACAGTAGAAAAATAAAATAAGGTCAGCAGGGAAACGGAAAGACAAACAAGCAGGAAGCAAGCTGAGAAAGTTCCACTCAAAAAATGTCCACGTGCATGTATAATACTGAGGCAATATTAAAGTTGTTTACTTACCTGGATCAACTGCTTCTCCATTAAAGATTGCATTGTGTTTGATCATTTCCTGAAACACAGACAATCCATACGTTTGAAAGGTTAGTCGGATGTGATGTAGCCTGTGGCTGAGTGATGATAGAGATTGTGAAGTAATGTGGAGGTCAAGAAAATGAATGTCTTCATAGCCAAAATATAGGAAATTATACTTTTCTTACAATGTTTTTGGAAAGGGTTCCAAATTGAGTTTTAAGCAAGGGCCATGGATAATATTAACTGTATAATCTTATTAATTTGCACTCATCTGCTGACCTACTGATGTACTTAATTTATATACAGTAGATGTGCCAAATGATCACCCAGTCAGTGAAACATCCTTGTTTAACAACAGACTTTTCCAAATGTCTGTGCTTAAAGTCAAATAAGGCAAATTCAAATAATAATTACATGGATGAACAGGATTAGTTTTTTATTCAGCTTTCCTGTCAGAATCAGAAGCAATTTTTTAAATCACTGACATAAGTTGTGAAATTGTTGTATTGTGGCAGCAGTACAGTGCAGGTATAACAAATTACTATAAAAAGTAAATGATGAGAGCAAAAGATGAATATTAGGGTGGTGTTCATGAGCGATTCAGAAAACTAATGGCAGAAGTGAAGAAACTGCTCCTAAAGTGTTGAGTGCAGATCTTCAGATCCATGAGTCTATGTCCTCCCTGACGGTAATAAAGAGAAGTGAGCATGTACTGGGTTGTGAGGGCTCTTTGTGATGGATGCCACCTTCCTGAGACCCCACCTCTTTGAGGAAGTCTTCTATGGTGGGGAGGGTTGTGCCCCCTGATGGAGCTAGCTGAGTCACTAACAGTCTGAAGTCTCTTACAATCCTGTCCATTCCAGATGGTAATGCCACTAGTCAGGATGCTCTCCACAATGGATCAGTAGGCAGATTAATGGTCAGCATGGATTAGATGGGCCAAAAGGCCTGCTTATGAGCTTGTAGTGTTCTGTGACTAAATCTGTGAGAGTCTTTGGTGACATACTAAATCTCCTCAAGCTCCTAGTGAATTACAGCCATTGGTGTGGCTTTTTCAGGATTGCACAAATACAATAGGCCCAGGGCAGATCCACTCAGATGCCTATGCCCAGGAACTTCCACTGCTGACCCCCTCAGTAAAGATTGGTGTGTGTACACCTAGCCTCACTTTCCAAAATAAATTCTTTGGTCTTGCTATTATTGAGTGCAATGGTGTTATAGTGACACCACTTGATCAACCAATCTACTTTGCTCCTGTACACCTCATCATCACCATCTGATATTCGACCTACAACAGCGGCAAATTTATCAATGGTGTTTGAGCTGTGTCTAGCTACACATTCACGATTGTAGGAGTAAAGTGGTGGGTGATGCATGCATCCTTCAGTTGTGCCTGGGTTGAATGTCAGTGAGGGAGGAGATTTTATTGCTGATGTGCATTGACTGTTGTCTCCCAATGCGGACATCAAGAATCCAGTTGCAGAGAGGGGTACAGAAGCCCACATTTGGAAGCTTGTAGATTTGTATTGCAGGGATGATGGTGTTGAACCCTGAACTGTAATCAACAAACAACAGCCTGGCATGGGTATTGTCATCATCCAGGTGACCCAAGGCCGAGCGGTGAACCAGTCATATTCCATCCACTGTAGACCTGTTATTGGAGTAAGTAAATTGTAGGGGTTCCAGGCCCTTTCTCGCACAGGAGTTAATTCTATCCATGTCTGACCTCTTAAAGCACTACATGGGAGTGCTACCGGGTGGTAGCTTTGGAGGGAGTTAATTCTTTTCTTTGGCTTTGGTATGATATATGACCTTTTGAAGCAGATGTGAACTTTCATTTGCAGCAGTGAGAGGTTGAAGTTGTCTAGTTGATTGGCACAGGTTTTCATTGTCCTATCAGATCCACCATTAGGGCTGGTGCCTTGCTAGGAGGATGTTCTGACATCAGCCTCTAAGGCAGATCACAGGATGACCAGCTACTGCAGGTATTTGCATTGGTATAGTTTTGTTCTCCCTTTCAGAGTGTGCAAGAAGACATAGAGCTCATTGGTGAGGGAAGCATCACAGCCAATTACACTTTTAGGTTTTGCCCTATAGGACTTAATGGCACACACGTCCAGCCACAACTGCCATGCACCTGACTGTGTCTCTAACTTCACATGGAATTGCCTTTTTCACTCTCACAATGGCCTTTGACAGGTCACACCTTGACTTCTTGTAGGATTCCGAATTGTTGACCTTAAACAGCACAGATCTAACCTTCATTAGAGTGTTTTATCCATGGCTCTGGTTTGGGTATGTTCAGTAAGTTCTCAAAGGGACACACTCTGCCTTGATGAAGTCGCTGACAACTCTGGCATATTCATTCAGGTCTGAAGATGAATCTCTGAATATGGTCCAGTTCACTGATTCAAAGCTGTCCTGTAAGCACTCCTCGACCTCCCTTGTGTTTAGTGCGATTCAGTTGTTAGTTCTCTTGCTTGGAAGAATGTCAGGTCAAACCGCAAGGAGCATGAAATCTAGGCCCACATTCCAATTAAATGTTAAGTTAAACTGAGGCCACATCTACACTGTTGTGAATTTCAAAGAACCACTGACATTATTCAAAGAAAAACAAAGTGCTCCCTGCTGTAATATATCATTAAAAAGAAAATATCTGATCATTGTATAGAAATCTACCGATCATAAATTGGTTGCTTTTTTGCATTACAACTTTGTCTAGTCTGCAGGTTTTAATTGGCCATAAAATACTTTGGGTCACTGAAAAGTAGATAAGGACCTTTTCATAGCATCTGCAGCCAGTGAGGTATAGTCATAGTTCTAATGTTGGAAATACATCAACTATTTTACACACAGTCAGAATGCCACAGTCAACGATGAGATCCTATCCAAAGTTCAGAAGTTCAAAGTAAATTTATTATCAAAGTACAAATACATCACCATATACAACCATGAGATTCATTTTCTTGCGGACATACTCAATAAATCCATAGAATAATAACCATAACAGAATCAATGAAAGACTACACCAGCTTTGGCGTTCAACCAGTGTGCAAAAGACAACAAACTGTGCAAATACAAAAATAAATTATTAATAATAATAAATAAACAATTAATATTGAGAACATGAGATGAAGAATCCTTGAAAATATCCTTGTGAGAATATTTCAATGATGGGGCAAATGAAGTGAAGTCATACCCTTTGGTTCAAGATCCTGATGACTAAGGGGTAATAACTATTTCTGAACCCAGTGGTGTGAGTCCTGAGGCTCCTGTACCTTCTTCCTGATGGCAGCAGTGAGAAGAGAGCATGTCCTAGGTGGTGATGGTCCTGGATGATGGATGCTGCGTTCCTGCAACAACATTTCATGTAGATATGCTCAATGGTGGGGAGGGCTTTACCCATGATGGGCTGGGCTGTATCCACTACTTTTTGTAGGATTTTTCATTCAAGGCCGTTGGTGTTTCCATACCAAGATGTGATGCAGCCAGTTAGTATACTCTCCTCTGCATATCTATAGAAGTTTGACAAAGTTTTAGATGTCATAATGAATCTTCATGAACTCTTGAGGAAGTAGAGGTGCTGCCATGCTTTCCTTTTAATTACACTTAACGTACTGGACCATGACAGGTCCTCTGAAATGATTACACTGAGGAAGTTAAATTTGCTGACCCGCTCCACCTCTGATCCTCCGATGAGGACTGGCTCATGGATCTCTGGATTGCTCCTCCTGAAGTCAATTATCAGCTCCTTGATCCTGTTGACATTGATTAAGAAGTTGTTGTTATGGCACCACTCAGCCAGATTTTCAAACTTCCTTCCTCCTATATGCTGATTCATCACCACCTTTGATTCGTCCTACGTCAGCAAACTGGAACATGGCACTGGAGCTGTGCTTAGCCACATAGTCATAAGGATAAAGTGAGTAGAGCAGGGGGTCTAACCACGCAGCTTTGTGGTGCATCTATGCTGATGGAGATTATGGAGGAGATGTTGTTGCTAATCCAAACTGACTGGTGCCTGCAAGCGAGGAAGTCCAGGATCCAGCTGCACAAGGACATACTGAGGCCAAGGTCCAGGAATATAGATAAGTGAGAGGTAGTTGGAAGATAAATTTCAAATGCTACTGATAGTGAGGAGCCTTGGTGCTTTAAAACTCTTTTGGAATTGTAAAGTAGGCAAGACATTGGCTCCAAAATGAAAGTTTAAAACAGCAGAGCTTGACCATCCACGTGTAAAATGTCAAATTAAAAAAAAACACTTGTTTAGAAACTTACCACAATAACACCGTGCTGCTTCTTCATCCTGGATTCTGTATTTAAGAAAGGACATGATCACTCACTTCATTGTAATGACAGAAAAACATTTGTTCTATTAACATTAAAAAAGCACTGAAGAAGCTTAAGGACTCACCTCGTTTTTCCATCCTAAAACAGGAAGGGAAAAAGAAAATTAAAATTAAATACATAGAATTGATTATTTCATGACACATTTACTTTCCTCTATGCATTCAACATTCAAAACTGAATCAGAATCAGGTTTATTATCACTGGCATGTGTCATGAAATCTGTTAACTTAGTAGCAGCAGTTCAATGATAGTACAGAAAGAAAAAAAAAGTCAATGACAGTAAGTATATATATGTATATTAAATAGATTAAAATAGTGCAAATCAGAAATAATGAAAAAGTGCAGTAGTGCTCAAGGGTCCAATGTCCATTTAGGAACCGGATGGCAGAGGGGAAGAAGCTGTTCCTGAATTGCTGAGTGTGTGCCTTCAGGCTTCTCCAACAGAGTTTCCATTTACAAAGTGCCCTCAGCAAAAAAGGAATGAAAAAAAACCAGTGTGCTTCTTAAATGCATTATCAAAGACAGTGGTTGAGGCAGAGACACCTGTTAGGTCACTGTCCGAATTGCTATGATATTAGGTCAGATTTCCAAGAGTAGGTTTGAGTAACATCTGAAAGAAAGAGAGGTGCTGAACTTTGGGAAGAAAATTTCAGAGCTTGGGGCCTTGGCATCAGAAGGCACAGATAAAGGAGTGGATAATAAATTACTGGAAGAACAAGGTGCCAGAATTGGAGGAAGCCAGATCTTGTTTTTATTATGTACTTTATATTGTGGAAGTATTATTAGTGGTGCCGGAATTCATCATCTTTTACTGTATTAGGGATTTGAATTCATCCAGCTGTCCTATTCAAGTAAGTAACCTTTTTATTTCTAATGGTCTTTGAAAATTATTTTAAAGATTCATGTTTTTGCAAATCATTCAGAGCAGTAAACTACCCAAAATGTCCCGAGGAAAGGGAAGATCAATCCCACAGAGGAAACAGAAGTGCTGGAAGAACTCAGCCTGTCAAGAAAGGGTCGACATCACTTTGTTCCCGCAATTCATTGAGGTGCAAACATTGCATTCGTATAACTGAGGCTGAGGAGTTATTGCACAGAGTCAGAGTGGGCGAGATTGGAGAGGATTGGTGATAGCGTGATGAGGGTTGGAACTAGTTAGCGATATGGGGTCAGAGGAAAGTGAAAAGGAAGAAACTCAGGAGGGATATTGGAAATCAGCAGCTTGGTGAGAGACTTGGCCACCTTTTATAATTAAAAAGTAAATTAAACTGAGAGCAACAGATGAGGCAAAGAATAGAGTGGAACTGGGAGCCATGATGAGATTGACACAAAATAAGTCAATGTGGGCATTAGACTTCATGTTGAGACCAGAATACATTAAGTGAGTGGTTTTAACTGAATGCATCCAATATTTCCATCTTTGTTTCAGATTCCAGCATCCATAATGTTATTTGTTTTCCTGTCAAGCAACAGTCTGACATGGTCAGAGTCACACAACCAGACTTACAGACAAATGGCAGACTCCCCCAACACAAAGTTGTCAAACTAGGAGACCAGATTCACCAGATGTGATGGTAGAGTGATATATAATCCGTACAAAATTTACTCCAAAGTGCATGAAATATCAGAGGACAAGGCCAAATATGAATAAGAAAGCTGCCTCCTGTTTACCACCACCTGTCCTCCCTCTGCAAGTGAATCAGTGCTCCACCATGCTGAAAATGTGCTAGAAATGCTCTTACTCAGCTCAGCAGAATTTGGTGAAGTCTACTGTAGTCCAGATTGTTTTATTTATATGCTTTTCACTGGCTACCAATCGTAGAACACAGAAGAATCTGACATACAGTAATTGCATTAGCCGGTATATCACCAGAGGAACTTAAACCCATAGAAATGTAAGTAAAAGGCATTCAAACAGTAAATTTTAAACTAATCCCTGAGGTAATGCATAACAGGCACTGGGTTGGAATGAACTAAATAAAAGAATACAACTTACAATGGCTTTTTCTTGATTTTTGATGACTTTGGTATGGAGCGGATATACTTAGCCAGGAGATAGGGCAAATATCCCAGCAGTCCTAGCAGTAGCACACAGCCCACAGTGATTACAAATGGTACATACCAAGCATCTGCTTCATATGTGTTTTGAGACTGTCTGATATAGGTTATGTTTGGCTGTGAACAGATGGAAGAGAAGCAGTTCATGAGAAAGTGCTAGTGGCTAGAAATAGACAGATTGCTCATTCTCATTTGGATCTTTCAATTTCAACATAAGATTATAGTTTTTAGTCATCAGGGAGCACTGAAGCTTTCAGTTTTCTTTTAACTCTCTCTCTCTCGCCCTCTCCCTCTCCCTCTCCCTCTCCCTCCCCCTCTCTCTCTCTCTCTCTCTCTCTCTCTCTCTCTCTCTCTCTCTCTCTCTCTCTCTCTCTCTCTCCCTCTCCCTCTCTCTCTCTCTCTCTCTCTCTCGGCATCTGATTACGTCATTTGAAACTGTGAATTATGTTGAAGGAAGGATGTGCGGATATTGAAGAAGGTCCAGAGGAGGTTTATGAGAATGATCCTGGGAATGAAGGGTTAAAATATGAGGAGTGTTTGGGGTGACTTCAATGAAACCTACTGATATTGAACAGAGATGGAGTGGATGTGGTGAGGATATTTCTATGAATGGGAGAGTCTACTCTAGGGCAAATCCTCAGAGTAGAAGGGCCACCTTTTAAAACAGAGATGAGGAGGATTTTTTTTTAGTCAGGGTGTAGTGAATCTGTGGAACTCATTGCCATAGACCACTGTGGAGGCCAAGTAATTGTTGGTAAGTTTTTGAATTAGCAAGGGTGTCAAAGGCAGGAGAATGGTGATGAGAGGGATAAGAACTCAGCCATGATTGAATAACAGAGCAGATTCAAATGGCCTAATTCTGCTCCTGTGTCTTACGGTTTTAACTTTCAGATAGTTTAAGGATGTTGGGGCCAGTCAGCTATTACTTTTAATTTCCAGTGGTAAAATGTAAGATTCTACATTGCATGCTTAATTTATAAATACAAATTTTATTACTGTTTAGGTCTTTCTTTCAACTGGTTGGATTCGCACCTCTGTGGCAGAGACCTTTATGACAAGGCTTAACTTCAGCAGTACTGTAATTAAAGAGACGTTTGGTGTAATAAAAACTGACTCTTAATTTTGATGAAACACTAAACTGGGACTATGCTTGCTATTATTTGCTAACTTACTAATCTAGAATTCTGATTACAGGTTAGTTAAAGCCAGGAACTTTGTTTCAAATTCAGCAGAAGATTCACAAACTGAATTATAATGATCAAAGTGTATGTTCCAGTTTGTATGGATGTCACTCATCATCCAGATCTACTTACGGTTGTGATTGATTGTTGAGTATTGGATGTAGAGATAATAATTCTGACATTTATCATTACTCTCCCTGTTTGCACGACTTTTTTCCCTGTGCTTCCAGCCAGAAGATTATCATCGGTTATTTGAACAACGAGATTATAGTCAGTGACTTTATCAATCCCTTGCTTGTAATTAAAAGGAATGGCAAGCATCAGCTTAGTGATGTTGGATCCAGCACTTGGAGAGAGACTAAAGTGGTTGTTGATATTACCTGGTACAGAAGAGTAAACTTGTTTATATATCTTGCAGGTTAATGATATCACTTGTAGGGTTGGTATTCCTAAAGGTAATCTAACCTATTATTTTAAAGTTATACATGTCAAACTATTTCGATAGATTATTATCAAGTTACAAGATTTTATTTCATTTGTACTTCTGGCACTACTTAAAGTTTTATGAAGAAGGGTCAAGGGTCAGTAATCACAGAAAACTATTAAATGCACCATACGGTCAAGAAATTGCTGCCATAATCAAACTAAGGTTGTGATAGGATTCATAGATTTTATTTAATAATAATGCACTGACATATCTGCATTTTATCTGAGATTTTGAAATTAAAACAATAGCAGTCATGGTTTCAAAATTAGGTATTATTAGCTGTGCTAGTTGAGACAACAAATAGATAATTCAGCTTAAAAGCTGGAAATCTTCAGCAGGTCAGACAGCATCCTGTGGGAGAGAAATAGCATAATATTTCAGATCGATAACTTTTCATCAAAGAAAGTTAGAAATAATTTCTAAAGTGGCAGAGAAAGGGGTGTGGGGGTGGTGGAGGCAGAGGAAAAACAAAAGTGGCTGACTGAAAGGGCAGAGATCTGGAGAGAGGGAATGATACAATCTGCAGTGGTGTCAACACAAAGGAGGAAGTGCAGACAAGAGATGACAAATAAATCTTGGGTACTGGAAGAGCAGAGAAAATGAAACTGAATGTTGGAGCTACAAAGCAAGAATAATTTGCTGAGCTTAGCCTTCTGGGTTGACAAGTCCAAAGAGAAGAGGACATGCTGTTCTTCACTGGAATAGTGGGATGGAGATAAATTGGTTCACAACTAGAAGTTCTTGGTCACCCTTGGAGAAGCAATGTTTATTTAGTGTCACCAATGACTACATCGTGACCACTGTATGTAGTACAGCAAATTGAAAGAAACAGAAATTAGTCAAGGGTGATGGAGAGAAGCAGAGGAAGAAAACAATGGAATTGGGTTATTGCAGGAAGCAGGGTGGAAGGGAGAACGTCCAGACTGGCTGTCGGAATGTAATGACTTCCAACTTATTCTGTCCATTATCCCCTTAGAGGTGTGAAAAGTCAAAGAATGAGAGTGTCAGTGTGAGGACAGAGTGGAAATTAACAGCAAAGGCAGTGAAACAATGAAAGAGGTAGTGAAAGGGTTCTGCACAGTGGAACGAGAGGTGAGAGAGGAAGCTTGGGGAGGACTGAAACCAGAATTTCTTCATATCTCTAACAAAGGACCTGGCATAACCTACACATGTTTCTCTCACCAAATCCTTGACCTGAGAGATGTGAATTGAGTACAAGAAGGTTACTCAGACTGGTATAAGAGATTAGTGATGGAATGGGCTGGTAGCAAAAGACCCTTACGCTGTCCAGGGATGGGGCAAAGGACATCCATGCTGAAAGTGAACTGGCTGAAACCAGGGAGTGGTAGAAGACATCTTAAGTTCCCTGGTGTACCTTTGAAATGATGAGAGGAGACATCTTCCTCTCTATCATCCTCCAAAACTCCTCTGATGTGATGATATCACCACATTTATCTTTCCCTCCCTGACGCTAATCAGGATTTCAAAAGGGCAGAGGCTCGGACATGGTGTCAGCCAGATGGTTGTAGGGAACTGGGCACTAAGGCAACAAGAGGGATATGACTTTAGCAATAGAGATGTGAGCGCAACAAGGTGTAGACACCCCAGTAGTATAACAACAAAGATGTGCAAGCCCTTAAACTGATTTAGCGATTTAAGCGCCAGGCCAGATTGGAAAAGTTGGGTAAGAGGCAAATCAAAGTGGCAGGCCCTGGGTGCAAGAGTGAAGAACTCCACTGTTCGGCCAATTTAAGTGCCAGGCCAGATTGAAAAGAGTCAGGGTCTCTGGGCCAAAGGTTCAGCTCACTGCTCGTGAAGTTTATTTGTCTCTGTGCTGAACTGAGGCTGTGGCTTGCAACTAATGGGCTCCTGACGGGGTGTGGCTGACTTTGTGGCTGTGGACTCACTTTTGTAAACTTCAGTTCTGAATATTATTTGCTTACTTTTACTGTTTGCATGATCTGTTTTTTTTTTGCACATTGAGTATTTGATGGCCTTTTTAAAAAATGGGTTCTGTTGGGTTTCTTTGTTTTGTGGCTACCTGTAAGGAGATGAATCTCAAGGCTGTATATAGTATATTCACTTTAATATAAATGTAATTAGAACTTTGAACTTTTAAACCAACATGTCAACATCTGATTGAGGCCTCGTTCATTGTTCTTGTCGGTCACCATTGTGAGGCATAATTATACATCCTAAAATGTCGACCCTGTAACATCTCCACACATGTAGCAGATATCTGCTCCACACATATACAGATGTGGAAACCAAGATATTAGTTGCCGCTCTTCTGTCTTGGCCGGAAAATAGCTGCCTCCACCTATACTAAGATTTGGGTGCCCTTGGCCTTTGTAAGTGTTTTTTTGCTGGTTTTGTGGAGCTGGTCTCGACTACTCTGATCTGCCACTTCTACATCCACAGAAAGCAATAAAGCACAAGGCCTCTCTGTGGAAGAATCTCCCAATGTCTCAACTAGGTTCACACAGAGATGATGGCAAAAGGTCGGTGCACACTTTTACTGGTGACAACTTACCATTGACTTTAAAGTTCTGGACAATGGCTACTGAGGATGGACAGGTGAAAGGGAGGAAAGCAGTGTATTGAAGATAGATGTCCAAATCAAGGCAATGAAGGAGAAATGCCAGCCTCCACTGATGTACCTGAAGCAATGAAGTAACGAAAAGACTGAGGAGGAGAGTCCCGGTCTGTACAGGATAACTGGAAGTCTTGAACATTGGTTCCCACAGCTGTGTCATCAAGAATTGCCAGAGAATAAAATTTTGGCTGACAGGCAGGTGGTTCATCATTGGTTGGAAGAATATTTACTGTGACCTGGAACACATCAACCTCTAATTAGTGAGAAAAATTTCTGGATTACCTTATCAATTTAATCCATACTTCTAACTGAAGGAATTTCTTATCAACTCACACCCAAGTGTCTTGCCCATATCTGGAAGCTGTGGCCTCCTCCTTGTAAATATCCTAGTCAGAGAAGATAAGCCCATTGCAACCAGTCTTTCTGTTTTTAAATCCCAAATTTCCCTTGTTCGTACATCTCGGTTATTCATAAGTAAATATAATTAAACTATAATTAATGTTTTATTCTAAAACATAGTAGGTCATATTTAAGCTCAGATGTTTTTAAGAATACCCAAACTGACATAGGATTGACATCATTAATGAGTGGAATGAAACAGTGTGTGTGTGGAGATGAGCACACTTGATGGCCATTATTTGTGTAATTGGATTTCTACCTTTAGCAACTCTTGGTTGTAACCTATCTAACCTCAGCAGAGGCAAAGCAGACATCAGTAGTGGTGACGAACAGCTTATTTTCAATCTTCCCTCAGTATTGCACATTTGTGAATTCAGCTCACCTGTGTAATTAACTTTTAGGATGGGAAACAGTTTCTTCCTCCGGGCCATAAGACGACTGAACATCCTGCCATCACACAGGTCTCATCATGTATGAAACACCGATAGCATTATATTGTTTACTTCTTAACTTACGTCACAAATGCACCTTATTATTTGTTAGACGAAAGACCATAAAGACAGGAGCAGTATTAGGCCACTTGGCCCATTGAATCTGCTCTACCAATCAATCATGGATGATGCTTTTCCCCTTCCTCAGCTCCACTCTTCTCCCCATCATCTTAGATGCTGTATCCAAACAGGAAGCTATCAATCTCGGCCTTAAATACACCCAACAACCTGGCCTGCACAGCTGCCTGTGGTAACAGGTTCCACAAATTCACCACCCTTTGGCTAAAGGAATTTCTCTGCATCTCCATTTTAAATGGATGCCCCTCTGTCCTGAAGCTGTGCCCTCTCGTCCTAGACTCTCCCACCATTGGAAACACCCTTTCCACATCTACTCTGTCTAAACCTTTCATCATTCAGAAGGTTTCAGTAAGATTCCAACCCCCTCCCCCATCCTTCTAAATTCCAGCTATTACAGAGCTATCAAACATTCCTCGTATGAAAACTAGTTTACTCCTGGAATCATCCTTGTGAACCTCCTCTGAACCCTCCCCAATGCCAGCACATCTTTTCTTAGTTGAGGAGCCCAAAACTGTTCACAATACTCAAGGTGAGGCCTCACCAGTGCCTTATAAAGCCTCAGCATCACATCCCTGCTCTTATATTCTAGACCTGTTGAAATGAATGCTAACATGTATTTGCCTTCATCGACACCGACTCAACCTGCAAGTTAACCGTCAGGGTGCTCTGCACAAGGACTCCCAAGTCCCTTTGCATCTCAAATTTTTGGATTTTCTCCCTGTTTAGAAAATAGTCTGCACATTTATTTCTACATCAATGTGCATGACCATGCATTTTCCAACATTGTATTTAATTTGCCACTCTCTTGCCCATTCTCCTAATTTAAATCCTTCTGCAGCCGACCTGAATCCTCAACACTACCTGCCCCTCCACCAATCTTCATATCATCTGCAAACTTGGCAACAAAGCCAACTATTCCATCATCTTAATCATTGATACAGCATAAAAAGAAGCAGTCCCAGCACCAGCCCCTGCAGAACACCACGAGTCCCTGGCAGCCAACCAGAAGAGGATCCTTTTATTCCCACTCTCTGCCTCCTACCAACCAGCCAATGCTCAAACCATGCCAGTAACTTTCCTGTATTGCCATGGGGTCTTAGCTTGGTAAGCAGCCTCATATGTGGCACCCTCAACTCTGGCCCCTAACACAGGTGCCCCTCAGGACTGTGTACTAAGCCCCCTCCTTTCCTCTCTATATACTCATGATTGTGTCACTACCCACAGCTCCAATCTGCTAATTATATATTTTTTAATTGGCTTTTTTATGCATTTTCTATTAAATTTGCTGATTGATTAAATACACTGATTGGCCTAATCTCAATAACCTCTCCCTCAATGATGCAAAAACAAAGGAGCTGGTTGTGGACTACAGGAGGAATGGAGACAGGCTGGCCCCTATTGACATCAATGGATCCGGGGTTGAGATGGTGAACGACTTTAGGTTCCTCAGCATAAACATCACTGAGTTTCTCATGTGGTCTGTACATACCGGCTGTGCGGTGAAAATGGCACAGCAGCACCTCTTTCACATCAGACTGTTGAAGAAGTTTGGTATGACCCCCAAATTCTAATAACTTTCTATAGGGGCACAGTTGAGAGCATCCTGAACTGGCTGTATCACTGCCTGGTATAGGAACTATACTTCCCTCAATCCCAGGATTCTGCAGAGAATGGTGTCGTAAGCCCAGTGCATCTGTAGATGTAAACTTCCCACTATTCAGGACATTTACAAAGACAGATGTGTAAAAAGGGCCCAGAGGATCATTGGGGACCCAAGTCACGCCAACCACAAACTGTTCCAGCTATTACCATCCGAGAAACTGTACCGCAGCATAAAAGACAGGACCAATGGGCTCCGGGACAGCTTCTTCCACCAGGCCATCAGACTGATTAATTCATGCTGACACAAATGTATTTCTATGTTATATTGACTATCCTGTTGTACATAATATTTATTATAAATTACTATAATTGCACATTTCACATTTGAACAGAGACGTAACATAAAGATTTTTACTCCTCATGTATGTGAAGGTTGTAAGTAAAGTCAATTCAATTCAACCTTATCAAAGGCCTTCCGAAAGTCCAAATATACAACATCCATTGCATCCCCTTTATCTATCCTATGTGTAGTCTCCTGAAAGAATTCCAACAGGTTTATCAGGCAAGATTTTCACTAAGGAGGCCATGTTGACTTTGTTCTATCTTGTCCTGTGCCACCAAGTACTCTAAAACCTCATCCTTAACAATTGACTCCAACAACTTCCCAACCGCTGATGTCTCTATAACTGCTCTGTAATTTCCTTTCTGCTGCCTTCCTCCTTTCTTAAAAATTGGAGTGCCATTTGCAATTTTCCAGTCCTCTGGCACCATGCCAGAGTTCAATGATTTTTGAAAGATCATTACTAATGCCTCCACAATCTCAACTGCTACCTCTTTCAGAACCCTGAGGTCAGTTCATCTGGTCTGGGTGACTTGTGTTCCCTTAGGTCTTACAGCTTTTTGAGCATCTTCTCCCTTGTAATAGTAACTGCACTCTCTTCTCTTCCCTCACACCCTTCAACATCTGGCACTTTGCTAGTGCCTTCCACAGTGAAGACTAACATAAATTGTTAATTTATTTTGTGGAACTATTACCTTATGTGCTGTATGTGTGAGTTATATGTTGTGTGTTGTGCACCTTGGTCCAGAGGAATGTTGTTTTGTTTGGCGGTATACGTGTGTACAGTTGAATGGTATTAAACAAACTTGATATTGCTCACAATTTGACTTTGGATATGGATACACATCATTATTGTGGCTTAATCCTCTGCCCTGACAAATCTCATAGTTGGCGAAATGTAATTATTCCAAGTTTCCAGATTTTGTTATACTAATTCCTTCAGTATCAAAATCAAAGTAAATTTATTATCAAACTATATAAATATATATATATATAATATACTATCTTGAGATTCTTCTTATTGTAGGCACCCACAAAATGAAGAAACACAGTAGAATCTACAGTAGTTTTATGAGCTGTCTGCAAGATCTTCCAGTAACCTGTAGATGTGACTGTTAACCTACAAGATACATTGAAATAGCTATCTTATGAATGAATATTATGGTCAATATGGATTTCATTCACTCTGGTAAAAAAAAGCACTACCTTCAGGGAGTGGAAGTTCTGAAGGAGTTTATTTCAATCATCCACTAAACCCACAAAAATGAAGTCAATACAGCTGCTATGCAAATAACCTGGTGAATATCAAACAAGGATCAAGCCTGAACCATTCCTGTTGATAAACCTAGTGAAGCTCTAATAGTGTTTTACATGGCAGGTTGGTTTTATCTTCTTAAATACTCAGATGGCTTCTCAGTTAGATAGATGGTTTGCCACAGAAGTATTTAAATTTATAATGTCAAGATGACAATTACTTCTTTAACACAGATTTTGTGTTTCATTTGCAGAATATTATCTTCTTTGTCAGGTCTGACATTTACTGCCTTTGAGAAGGGAGTGTCATGCTGATGTACTGCCTAGTAGTTGAGATAGAGAGAACTTCCATGGGGTGTTACGGTTTTTGATATAGCTGTACAGCTTGACAAGTAATGTCACCATAAGAGTGAGTCTACTGCATGGTATTTTCTTGTGCAGTTCTGCAAAAATAAAGGGAGTTGCAATTATATATCTCTTGACTAATGGCAGGATGTCCAAAAGTGCTCAGAAGCCTACAAAATTGATTTTAATTACAGTCTCTGTGTTACAGAAACACAGCCAAAAACTATACTGTATAAAGAGACAGACTGCAAGATCAGGGCGAGGTGAAAAATGATCTATCAATGTCATTCCTTTCTATAGTAGTTAAGTTTGTGGGAGACCACACTACTTTAGCCCTGTTCCTTTCAGATTCATTAAGTGCTTTATCATGCACTCTGGCTGAGAGTCAAATATGTCTTGTAACTATGCCAGACAAATTCCTCTCTTGTATTAAACTTAGTTAATTATTACCTCTATCATGTCGGTCAATATCAACAGGCAGGTTATTCAGCTATTCTACTTTAGAACAGAATTAAGTCTCCTGAGTACAGAAATGGAAAAACAAGTTGTTTGTGCTGAACCTTGCTAATGTTATACTTGAGTCAAAGCGATCGAGTATAATATCTAATATTTATTTCAACATGTAGATGAACTAACCTTTAGCATTAGAAAACACTTACAGTTGTTGTAGCAGCTTTTGGAACATCTGAATCTAAATCAACAGCCTGCACTGTGAGCAAATACTGGGCAGTTGCCTCATAATCGGGTTGGGCCACAAGATGTATTTCCCCTGATGTCGGATTGATCCAAAACAACTGATTGTAGCCCAGTGTGTTTCCCCCTGCCACAATTGAGTAAGTGAGTTCCGGGCTTGGAAAATCTTCGTCCTCAGCAAATATTTGTCCAATCTTTGTTCCTACTGGAAAGAGTTATTGGACAACATTGTACAAAGTTACCGTGATGATGCAGAGTGTTGCCAATTTCACTTACAATTTTTCAATCTTTTGTAACCTTCTTCAGATTGCAATCCTTAAGAAAACTGCACTTTCCACATTAATGATCTTCATTTTCACCCCAGCCCCATAAGGCATAGGAGCAGAATGAGGACATCTGGCCCATCGAGTCTGCTCTGCCATTCAATCATGGCTGATCCTTTTTCTGACCCTCCTCAACGCCATCTCCCAGCCTTCTCCCCTTAACCTTTGATGCCATGTCCAATCAAGAGCCTATCAAACTTTCCTTAAATATGCCTAATGACCTAGCCTCCACAGCTGCATGTGGTCAACAAATTCACAAATTCACCACCACTTGGCTAAAGGAATTTCTCCACATCTCTGTTTTGAAAGACGCCCCTCTATCTTGACGCTGTGCCCTCTTATCCTAGACATTCCCACCATGGGAAACATCCTTAACACATCTACTCTGTCGAGGCCGTTCAACATTTGAAAGGTTTCAGTGAGATCCCCCCCTCATCCTTCAGAATTCCAGCGAGTACAGACCCAGAGCCACCAAACGTTCCTCATATGATAAACCTTTCATTCGTGGAATTATCCTTGTGAACCTCCTCTGGACTCTTTCCAATGCCAGAACATCTTTTCAAAGATGAGGAGCCCAAAGCTGTTCACAATACTCAAGGTGAGGTCTCACCAGTGCATTATAAAGCCTCAGCATCACATCCTTGCTCTTATATTTTAGACCTCTTGAAATGAATGCTAACATTGAATTTGCCTTTCTCACCACTGACTCAACCTGCATGTTAACTGTCAGGGTGTTCTGCACAAAGTCTCCCAAATCCCTTTGCATTTTTGGGTTTTCTCCGTTTAGAAAATAGTCTGCACATTTATTTCTACTACCAAAGTGCATGACCGTGCATTTTCCAGCATTATATTTTATTTGCCACTTTTTTGCCCATTCTCCTAATCTGTCTAAGTCCTTCTGCATCCTACCTGTTTCCTCAACACTAACTGACCCTCCACCAATCTTCTCTTCATCTGCAAACTTAGCAACAAAGCCATCTATTCCATCATCTAAATCATTGATATACTACATAAAAAGAAGCGGTCCTAACACTGACCCCTGCGGAACACCGCTGGTCACTGGCAGCCAACCAGAAAAGAATCCGTTTATTCCCACTCACTGCCTCCTTCCAATCAGCCAATGCTCTAACCATGTTATTAACTTTCCTATATACCACAGGCTCTTAACTTGTTAAGCACCTTGTCAAAGGCCTTCTGAAAGTCCAAATATACAACATCCACTGCATCCCCTGTATCTAACCTACTTGTAATCTCCTCAAAGAATTCCAACAAGTTTGTCAGGAAGATTTTCCCATGCTGACTTTGTCCTATGTTGCCCTGTGTCACCAAGTAGTGCCATCACCTCATCCTTAACAATTGACTCCAACATCTTCCCAATCACTGGGGTCAGGCTAACTGGTCTATAATTTCCTTTCTGCTGCCTTCCTCCTTTCTTAAAGAATGGAGTGACATGTGCAATTTTTCAGTCCTCTGACACCATGCCAGAGTCCAATGATTTTTGAAATGCCACCACAATATCTAACACTACCTCTTTCAGAAACCTAGGGTGCAGTTCATCTGGTCTGGGTGACTTTTGTACCTTTAGGTCTTTCAGCTTTTTGAGCACCTTCTCTCTTGGAATAGTAACTACACACAACTCTCTTCCTTCACACACTACAACATCTTACACACTGCTAATGTCTTCCACAGTGAAGACTGATGCTAAATACTCATTTTGTTCATCTGCCATCCCCTTGACCCTGTTATTATATCCCCTGCCTCATTTTCTAGTGGTCCTATATCCACTCTCATCTCTCTTTTATTTTTTACATACTTGAAAAAGTTTTCACTATCCATTTTGATACGATTTGCTAGCTTGCTTTCATAATTCATCTTTTCCCTCCTAATGATTCCTTTAGTTGCTCTCTGTAGGTTTTTAAAAACTTCCCAATCCTCTATCTTACCACTAATTTTTGCTTTGTTTTGTTTTTACATTAGCTTTGACTTCCCTTGTCAGCCACTTCCATTCCCCCTGCCCACCACCCCAAAAACCACTTCGATCACTGGAGCTTCTTCAGTTAGGATCTGTACTCTGGAATTATTCTTGCCTCTGTATCTTTTTATTTGCTCACAAATCTTGCACCAAGATTTTGCCCAATTATTACAATGTACCCTCTGCCTTGGGATTGGTGTTAGTTTTTGTCTTAAGCTTCCTTGAAGTTTTATTTGATGTTTTCCAGTACCAAAGACCAAATATTCCATCTAAAATTCTCTACTTTAAAATGGCTGAATGCTTCTGGGAATTATTTGTGATGTCAATAGAAAATCTGCAACCTTGCAACAAAGAAGACGTGTTAATCCATTTTTAACCAATGGAAAAGGTTTCCCCAATTATTAAATCTACACTAGGTCTTTCCCCACTGAAGGGCTGTCCTAGCAACAATAATGTTTTATAAGACCATAAGATGTAGGAGCAGAATTAGGCCATTCAACCTATTCAGTCTGCTCCGCCATTCTATCATGGCTGACTTTTTATCCTATTTTCTTGCCTTCTGTCAAGAACATAGCAACTTCCGCTTTAACTATACCCAATGACCTGGCCTCTACAGCTGTCTGGGACAATGAATTCCCCAGATTCACTACCCTCTGGCTAAAAAAATTCCTCCTCATCTCTGTTCTAAATGGACATCCCTCTGTTCTGAAGCTGTGCCCTCTTGTCTTTGACTCCCCCACAGTAGGAAACATCCTCTCCACATATACTCTATTTAGGTCTTTCAATATTCGATCAGTTTCAATTAAATTCCTTCTCATTCTTTTAAACTCCAACCAGTACAGACCCAGAGCTATCAAACACTCTTCACATGATAACCCTTTCACTTCCAGATTCATTCCTCTTGACGCTCTCCAATATGACCACATCTTTTCTTATATAAGGGGCCCAAAACTGTTCATAATAGTCCAAATGTGGTCTGAGCATTTCCTTATAAAGCCTCAGTATTACACTCTTGGTTTTATATTTGAGTCTTCTTGAAATGAATACCAACATTGTATTTGCCTTCCTTAGCACTGACTCAACCTTGCAAGTTAACCTTTAGAAAATCCTGCACAAGGACTCCCTCTGATTTTGAATCTTTTCCCCATTTGGAAAATTCACCTACATCATTATTCCTTCTAACAATGTGCACATATTTGCGCTTATATTTGTGTACATAGTTAAAGCAGTGGCATAATCTTAAGGGAGCTTCAGGGGAGATTTAATTAATAAAACTGGGCATAGTGCCAAGTAGGAGGAAGCCAAAGATAGATCTTTATGGGCCTTGACTGGAAAGAGAAATATTGCAGGTGATTCTTTGGTTATGATGGAGAAAAGATCCTTTCCCGTTGAGTAGAGAATACATATAACTGCTACACAACTCCCCTCAGCTCCATCCCACTAATGCTGAAGATCAAGGCACAAGGGTTGAATCAGAAATCCAGGCCCATCAGCCAGCGCCCAAGTCTACAAATCTGTGTCAGTCCACTGGAGGCTGGAGTCGGAACCATGAATGTTCAGGCCTGAGTCAGCTGGAGGCCAAAGAAGACTGGATTTAAAGGACTGTGCATGTGAGTGGGTGGGAGGCTTGCTTTGCTGTTATTGTTTTGTTGCTTGTCATGTTACTTGTTGTGTTCTGCCAAGCATTGTTGGTGCTGAAATGTGTGGTGACGCTTGTGCACTGCCCTCGGGTGTGTTGGCTGTTAACACAAACAAGGCAAGTTCATTGCATGTTTCGATGTACTCGTTATAGATAAACCTGAATCCTGAACATGGGAATTCAGTGGTATAGCACTTTTTGAGATTTGGGACTTTTTCCTCTATTAAAAGTACTGACAAATAATAGTGGCTAAAGAAGAACAAAGGATTAATAGGAGGTTAAGTATGACAACCAAATCTCAGGTCGCATTTTGCCCTTGGAGACTACATTACCCTGGCGTTTGACGTGATTTATTGGCAATTCCACAGTCAATAGCATAAATGCCATCAAATTTAGGCTTTCATGCAATGCATTTTCAGAACATCTAAGTCCTGATCTTACAGATGGGTTCTTACTGTTGAATCTTTCCTGAGTTTTCACTGTTGGACTGCACAGAGTTCAGCTGTGGAATATGAACTTGCTGAGAATCAAAGTTTTTACACCAGGGAGCCATACCAGAGAGTATCTGCAGGTGCTGGAAATCCAAAGCAACTCACACAAAATGCTGGAGGAACTCAGCAGGCCAGGCAACATCAATGGAAAAGAGTACAGTCGATGTTTCGAGCTGCCTGGCCTGCTGAGTTCCTCCGGCCTTTTGTGTGTGGCACTGGGGAGACAGCTCAGATAACATCCTGTGAGCCAGGTTTCACAGAGAGCTTATTCATCTGAGTGGAAATTTTATGTCTGTGAGGTAGAAAGACATGTTTTTATTTTTATTTACTTAAGCTTGCATTAATTTTTCAATTATGAATAAAAAAGCTTTGAAGATTTCAGCTTTTAATTAAAAATCCAATTTTCTGTATGTATTTACCATGCTTCTTAATGTTCAGGATAATTTTGTGATAAGTTGAGAGAGCGTTGCTTATTAAAATGAGCGAGGTTTTGCCACTTGCTGATTATTTTTCACTCAGTAGAGCTGAAAAGAGGCACGTTTGGAAAATGTTATTTAGATACAATTGGGTTGTTAGCCATTGCAGCAGCCAATAAAAAGAAGATAGGGTCAAGTAGAGCCTCAAGTCTGAAGCAGGACGGTGACGTGCTCCTCCAGTAGGATGTGGTATATGAAGAAGAGCCCCAATGTTCCTGAAGATTACACCTGTGAGGTGTACCCAGCTGCAGCTTCTTACAGCCAGTGTTAAGGAACAGGAGCTGGATAAACTGGGTCATTTGGGAGGTTGAGGGGTTGATGGACAGGCGTTGCAAGGTGCAGGTAGCTGTGTGACTGGCAGGAGAGAAAAAAGGAATAAGCATTCAGTGTAGAACTCGTGTGGCTGTTCCCTTCAATAACAAGTACATTGTTTTGGATCCTGTTGGTGGGGTGGGGCTGCTGGGCACAATGCACCAGAGGAAAGCCAGAGTGGCTCTGTTCTCTGTTTCTCAGAAGTGGAGAGTGATAAGGGATTCATTAGTTAGGAGAAAAGACAGGAGATTCTGTGGGTGAGAAACAGACTCCCAAATGGTATGTTGCTTTTCAAGTGAAACGGTTAAAAAATCTTTTATTGAGCCTACAGCATTCTTAAGGGGGAGAGAGAGAGATACTAGAAGTTGTGTTACACAATGGTACCAATGACATAGCTGGGGGAAAAGGATGAAGTCTTGAAGAGGGAAATACAGAGAGGTAGGAGGAGGTGAAACATGAGGACCTCAAGGGTAGTAATCTCTGGATCGCTGACTGTGCCATGTTCCATTGAGAGTAAGAATAGGAAGACAATGCAGATAAATGCTTCTCTGCAGAGCTGGTGAGGGGAGGACGGTTCAGATTGGTGGATCATTGGGATCTCTTCTGGGGCAAGTATGATCTGTACAAAAGATATGGGTTATGTCTGACATTGAGGAATCAATATCTTTGCAGGTAAGTTTGGTAGAGCTGTTAGGTGGGGATTAAGCTAGGTTGGCAAGGGAATAGAGTAGTAGTTCAGATGATGGAACATTTGGTGTAAAGGTAGATGCAATGTGCAGAGATACTCAGAGAAAGGATAGGCATAAATGCAGTCAGTGGGTCTGTTGAAATGTATTTTAATTTAATCTGAGAAGCATTACCAATAAGGGTAATTAACCTAGAGCATAGATTGGTGCATGGATATAAGAAAAATGATGGGTTGAGGCCTATGTAGGAGGGAAAGGCTAAACTGATAGTACAGTTGGTTTATATGGGCCAACACAATATTGTGTACAAAAGGGCCTGTTCTGTTTTGTACTGTTCATTGTTCAAATTAATTTCTGATACAAATTTGATACAAAACCACGATATAGGAGCAGAATTAGGCCATTTGGCCCACCCAGTCTGCCCTGCCATTTCTTCACGATTGATTCATTTTCCCTCTCATTCCCAGTCTCCTGTCTTCTTCCCTGTGTCCCCTTCATGGCCAGACCAATCAAGAATCTATCAGCCTCTGCCTTAAATATACATGAAGACTTGACCTCCAGAGCACCTGTGGGAACGAATTCCAATGATTTTCTGTGCAAACCAAGTAATTCTGTGTAGTGTTAATTTTAAAACAGAAAGTAACTAGGAAGGTAGAACCAAGGAGTCAGGAACGGTCAGATACATCTCAGAATTTAATGAAATGAGCAGATTAGCATTTCCTTGTTCATTGTGTTCTGGTGTCTTTTAGAGAGTTTGTGAACTGCAACTGAGAATGTGTCTCCAGGGCATTGTGCTTGACTGGTAACCCCCACCCACATGCCAGACATTGACTTGCTCCACCATTGATGCAGCGGATCTGCGTGGTGTCGTCAGCAGATGCCATCTAGTGACTCACCACAGCCATTATACCAGCGCCTTCCCAGAAACCACAACCTCCATCACCTGGAACTGCAAAGTCAACGAGCACACCCTTTCTTAGAACTGGCATCACCACTCTCATCTGGGCTGTGATCGCCGATGCATCAAATCATTGAACACAAACCCCAGCATTCGAGAAGGTGACTGAGTACTATCATAAAGGCAAGGATGATGTCATGCATGACACTCCTAGCATACCAAGGAGAATCCTTAGCATTGGTGACAAAATGAGAAACCTAGAGCAAAAAATGTTACTCTGTCCCCAGGACCTCATTCAGTTTGAGCTTCTGCATATTATGTTAATTTTCATCCCCGTTATTACGTTATTTCTCATTCTTATCTTCACCTGAACCTTAGACAGAAATGGAAGAATTGAACCATTTTTAAAAATTTAGCTTCTCTTGTATTCACTTACTTCCGCTGAATTCCGGGACGTTGAAGGTGTAAGAAACCTGGGCGAAGGATGGTTGGAACTCACTTACTGCAGTGACCGTGATGTACACAGTCACTGTATCTGGGTGAGAGAAATCAAACACGACCATTGAGTTCATAGCTCCTGATGAAACGTTCAACATTTAGCCTGCAAATGTCTTGGAAATTGATCTGAAGGTGTTCCTTGAATGTTGACCACCTACGTTCTCGTTGACACCAGCACTAATTAAATTCGGTCCTCCCCATTTTGGCATCATTCAATTACTTACTAACTTCAATTTTTTTTTTAGGTAAAAGATTCTGTTTAATTTTGTAATGGCCACAATTAGCAGGAAATTTCAATTGTGATTAAAGTGCAGTGGACTGTTTCATGAGTGTATCATGCTTCTACCCAACAATGCTTTGAAAGTGAGCACAGAAACCTATAGAGACTCCACGCAATGTGTACTTAAAGTTGTTTATTTGCTCATGCCAGGTACCCCAAATAGAGAAATAAAATATTGTCTAAATACACAGTACATTGATAAGAAACACTGGGATACTTATTTCAGTAAATCAAATTAACGATCTTTAATTTAGTATTAATGCAATGTTCACTTCTAAGGCAAACTTGAGAAATTAACTTTAATAAGCATAAAAAAACTTGGCTAGGAATCAGTAAACTATATTTGAATTTCCTCTAAAACTAAGATTACATTCTCTGAATTAATAACATGATCAGGTGAGTACAATGTCAAAAGGTCACTGTAAGTTAAGGTTTCTTATATCATTGAAAATGATAACGTGGCTCCCAGACTTTTTGATTTTAGTTATATTCTACAGCTCTTAAAGCAATATTTTGATCACTCATCCAAACAGTGCATTTCTGATCACACTAAATTGCTGCTTGGTAGTTCTCCCAATCACTCCCCTGGCTCTTGCCAGTTACGTATTGTTACAGAGTGCCTTTTGGTTATTATTCTTCTCCTGCAGAATTGTCCTCCCTGTTTATGTTAAAACTCACTCTCGTTTACGCACATATGCAATCTTGTCTTAATCTAGTGTGAAGTGAATGATCCTAACATCTCGTCTCTCCAAATGAAAATAAAGGATTTCACATAAAATTATAAACTATTGCAGAAAAGGTTGAATATACATAGAGAATAGTTGAAAACCAATATAATAGTCTGATTGCAAATCATATGCCATTATGAAAATATCATTGAACCCTGAATGAAGCTGGTTGCTTTGATTTGTTGTTAATCACTTACCTTGGTAATGGGGTGGTGTAATATCTGTAACAACTACAGACATCATGTAGATTTTGTAATCTTCAAGATTACTAACAGCCTCAAAGTCCAGATCACCCGTGACCTACCAAAACAAATTGGAGAGGAGTGGTGAGAATAGACGCCCCTGAAGCACCTTAACAATTAAATTGCCTAAGCAATTGTGCAATTTCATGTGCACAAAATGGGTGCCTGGTGATTAATATCCTTGTTAATATTTTACTGAGCACAGCTCCTTGGGGAAGAGAGTAGAAGCAGTTAATGCTCATTTATTCAAACACCAAATTATATGGATATTTTTCAGAAAATAATCACGGATGCAATTTCAGACGTGACTCATGTAAAGTAACTCTGGACCCCAAATTGCAAAGCCTTGCACCACTGGCATTTACTTTGTCCTGTATCATCCTGTTCCATAGATTACTGTGAATAATCAACTCTATTGCTATTCAATTTATATGACTCCAGTAGGAAAACCTGTGTTATCTCCTCTTCTTATGCAGTAACCATTCTGCAGGATAGATCATTGTCTTCATTTAGGCTTTCAAGAGTGGCAGGATAGAACCCCAAAGGGTTTAATGGCATCAGACAGCCTGGGATACTTCCATTCCTTCCCATTTCAACTGCAAACAGTTGTCATAGTATATTTATTATCAAAGTATGTGTACTATACACAACTTGGAGATTCATTTTCTTGCTGGCGCCCATGGGAAAATAAAGAAATACATTACAATCTATAAATAACAATGCATAACCAAGACCAATAAACATCCAACATGCAAAAGAGGCCAAATTGTGCAAGTAATTTTAAAAAGTAAACAAATAATACTGAGAAAATGAACTATAGAGTGCCTGAAAGTGTCCACAGGCCGTGGTGTCAGTTCTGCACCTAGGTGAGGTGACCCCAGAGAAAACTTGTCTAAAATTACTTTTAAGATGGCATGCTGGTGCACGTGGTAGAGCTCATGCCTCAGTGTCAGAGACCTGTTTTCTACCCCACCCTTGGGTGCTGCTGGTATGGAGTTTGCATGTTCTATCTCATGGTTTCTACCTACATCCCAAAGATGTGTGGAAGTTAGTTGTTCACTAAGTTATTCTGTGGGTGTAAGCGAGTGGTAGATTTTGTTTGTGTGAGTGGGGGAGGCGTGGGGTAGGGAATAAGAGTTGGTGAATGGGGAGAGAGTATAAATGGGATTAAGGTAGGTTGAATGTAACTGGGTAGTTGATGGTCAGCAAGGTGGGCTCAGAGGCCTATTTCTGTGCTGTTCTTCATGGAAACCTATAACGTAGAAAACCTACACCACAATACAGTCCCTTCGGCCCATGATGCCGTGCTGAACATGTCCTTATTTTAGAAATTACCTAGGATTATGCATAGTCCTCTATTTTTCTAAGCTACATGTACCTATCCAGGAGTGTCTTAAAAGATCCTACCGTTTCCACCTCCACTACTGCCGCAGGCAGCCCATTACATGCACTTAGCACTCTCTGCGTAAAGAAACTTAACCCTGACATCTCCTCTGTACCTACTTCCAAGCACCTTAAAACTGTTTGCTCTGGTGTTAGTCATTTCAGCCCTGGGTAAAAGCCTCTGACTGTTGACATGATCAATGCCTCTCATCATCTTATACACCTCTATCAGGTCACTTCTCATCCTCCATCGCTCCAAGGAGAAAAGGCCAAGTTCACTCAAACTATTCTCATAGGGCATGCTCCCCAATCCAGGCAACATCCTTGTAAATCTTCTCTTCACCCTTTCTATGGTTTCCATATCCTTCTTGTAGTGAGGTGACTAGAACTGAGCACAGTATTCCAAGGGTGGAGGGGTCTGACCAGGGTCCTATAAAGCTGTAACATTGCCTCTAAGCTCTTAAATTCAATCCCACAATTGATAAAGGCCAATGCACCATATGCCTTCTTAACCACAGAGTCAACCTGCGCAGCAGCTTTGAGTGTCCTATGGACTCAGACCCCAAGATCCCTCTGATCCTCCACACTGCCAAGAGTCTTACCATTAATACTATATTCTGCCATCATATATGACCTACCAAAATGAACCACCTCACACTTATCTGGTTTGAACTCCATCTACCACTTCTCAGCCCTGTTTTGCATCCTATCAATGTCCTGCTGTAAACTTTGACAGCCCTCCACACTACCCACAACACCCCCAACCTTTGTGTCATTGGTAAATTTACTAACCCATCCCTCCACTTCCTCATTGAAGTCATTTATAAAAAAAATCACAAAGAGGAGGCGTCCCAGAACAGATCCCTGAGGCACGCCACTGGTCACTGACCTCCATACAGAATATGACGCATCTACAACCGCTCTTTGCCTTCTGTGGGTAAGCCAATTCTGGATCCACAAAGCAAGGTCCACTTGGATCCCATACTTCCTTTATTTTCTCAATAAGTTCTGCATGGGGTACCTTATCAAATGCCTTGCTGAAATCCATATACACTACACCTACTGCTCTACCTTCATCAATGTGTTTAGTCACATCATCAAAAAATTCAATCAGGCTCATAAGGCATAACCTGCATTTGACAAAGCCATGCTGACTATTCCTAATCATATTATGCCTCTCCAAATGTTCATAAATACTACCTCTTAGGATCTTCTCCATCAACTTACTAACCACTGAAGTAAGACTCACTGGTCTATAATTTCCTGGGCTATCTCTACTTCCTTTCTTGAATAAGGGAACAACATCTGCAACTCTCCAATCCCTCGGAACCTCTGTCATCCCCATTGATGATGCAAAGATCACTACCAGAGGATCAGCAATCTGCTCCCTTGCCTCCCACAGTAGTCTGGGGTGCATCTCGTCTGGTCCCGGTGACTTATCCAACTCGATACTTTCCAAAAGCTCCAGCACATTCTCTTTCTTAGTGTCTATATGCTCAAACTTTTCAGTCTGCTGTAAGTCATCCCTACAACTGCCAAGGTTCTTTTCCGTGGTGAATACTGAAACAAAGTATCTATTAAGTACCTCCACTATCTCCTCTGGTTCCATACACACTTTCCTACTGTCACACTTGACACGTCTCTCACATCTTATCCTCTTGCTCTTCACATACTTGTAGAACGCCTTGGGGTTTTCCTTAATTCTGCTCGCCAAAGCCTTTTCATGGCCGCTTCTGGCACTCATAATTTCATTCTTAAGCTCTTCCCTGCTAGCCTTATTATTTTCTAGATCTCTATCATTACCTAATTTTTTGATGACCTAACAATCATAGAAACAATCATTTCTGTGACCTAAGATAATAAAGAGCAAGTTGTGAACAATATATCATGAACAAAAAATGACCAAGCAATAATTTGGCCCTCAAAATAAATCCCGGTTTATATTACACTTAATTCAGACACCAGAAAGACTATGGAGACTAGAGTGGCTCTGACAATGATATTTCAGGTAAAAGCAGTATTTTTAGCCCAAGGGGAGACAAAGCAGAGAGGAATCCACTGTCAAACTAATCATTCTTTGAACAATGAAATTTATCAGGAATAAACCTAGGAAACAATTGAATAGCAACCTTTAATTCAGATTTCAACATCACTTTCGACAGAAAATCTCCTCTGTGACTGAGCCTTTTGGTTTCTAGGGAGAAGCTGAAACTTGAGTAAACACCACAGTGAGTTACAACTTCAATCAATTTCACAATAGTCTAGAAATAAAACTCAATGTTACTAAGATTTGAGGTCATACTGCTTTTGGATACTGCTGAAGGGTAGATGAACTGCTTACATTGGGACAACTGCTTAATTGGTGTGATTGAGAGCATTTAAGTTTATTTCCTTAAAGGGTAACACGAGGGGGAATTTCTTTACTCAGGAAGTGGTAGCTGTGTGGAATGAGCTTCCAGTAGAAGTAGTAGAGGCAGGTTCAGTATTGTCATTTAAAGTAAAATTGGATAGGTATATGGACAGGTAAGGAATGGAGGGTTATGGGCTGAGTGCGGGTCAGTGGGACTAGGTGAGAGTAAGCATTCAGAACAGACTGGAAGGACCGAGATGGCCTGTTTCTGTGTTGTAATTGTTATATGGTTATACCTACATTTGGTTGGATGCTGATACTTCAGTTAAATTGATGAACAATCACTTTCTAAGGCCCTAGGAGCTTATTGCTAACCTCAGCTTTCTCAAAGTTTGAAGTAAATTTGTTATCAAAGAACACCTTATACAACCCTGAGATTTATTCACTTCCAGGCATACTCAGTAAGTCTAAGAAATGCAATTGAATCAATGAAGAACCACACCCAACAGGACAGACAAAAAAACAATGTGCAAAACACAACTAAATGTGCAAATTCAAAGCAAAAAAAGGAAATAGAATTAATAAATTAATAAACAATAAATACTGAGACCATGAGATGAAGAGTGCTTCAAAGTAAATCCAAAGGTTGTGGGAACAGTTGAGTGATAGGGCAAGTGAAGTTGAGTGAAATTATTTCTATTGGTGCAAAACCGTGATGGTTGAGGGAGTAATAATTGTTCCTCAATCTGGCAGTGTGAGCCCTGAGGCTCCTGTATCTTCTTCCTGATTTTACCAGTGAGAAGAGAGGATGGACTGTGTGGGGGTCATGCAACAGGACTCTGTGTAAATGTACTCAATGGTGGGGAGGGCTTTACCCGTGATGGACTGGGCTGTATCCACTACTTCTTGTAGGAGTTTCCATTCAAAGGTTTCCATAGCAGAACACCTTTCCAGCAGTCAAAAAGTTATTTTTGTTAAGTTAAACTTGTAACCAATATTTTTTGCCCTACGTCTTGTTATAAACAAGGGAACAATGAGGTTCTCCTTGGCCCATGACTTGACCAAGAGAAACAATGAGGCCCACTTTGATCTAATTTAACATTGCCTTCACCTGGTCTGATGAATGTAACTAAGAAACGTCACATGTAGGTGATGTCAATTCGGCAAAGCAGTATTAGTGTTAGAATGCAGTTAGGATGGATAGGAATGACAGAAACATAGGGTGACAAAGAACTAGAATTAATTCCTCAGCTTTGTCTTTATTCATCTGCAACTTAAGTCAAAGTAAATTTACATCAAAATACATAAAGTCACCATATACGATCTTCTGATACATATTCTTGTCAGCATTTACAGGAAAATAAAGAAAACAAAAATTTTTTATAAAAACCTAGATGTAAACAAAGACTGACAAACAGCAACTGTGCAGAAGAATGCAAATTGTGCAAATAAAAAAGATAAATCAAATAATACTCAAAATATTACTTGTCAAGTCCTTGAATGTGTGTCTATAGGTTGTGGAGTCAGTTCAGAGTTTAAGTGAGAAGTTATCCATGCTGATTCAGGAGCAACATTCCTTAATTTTTTTACAGCTGCTCTGAGCAGGAAATGTCTACGTGGTCTGAAAATTATGTGGCTCCTAAAAATGATTTTTTTAATAATATGCGCATCAAACAAACACAAATCAGAACTCAAAACACAAGTAAATGATGTCAGGTAGTCAAAACAAGTGACAGACACAATGGCATAAATAAAATACAGTGTTGGCATTTAGCAAGCTGGTGGTTTATTAACAGTGAGCTACCAACTTCCATTCTGTGTTTATTGTTACAATTTGTAACAGTGTTGTAACTTGAAACACTCACAATGTACAGTAAATATATTGGTGCTCTAAAATGTTTCCAAGCAAATTTTATTATTTAGAAATTTTATGGATTATATTCATTAACACTATATTAATTATAGGATATTTCACTATTATATTAACATTATATAAAAGAAAATTCCAGCTGTATAGCAACAAAAGTTATGTATGCATGAGGATTTCACTTACTGCATGGCCATGTACCTGCACAGCTTAGAGGGAACTGTGTTCAGGAGCCAGTTGGTTGTCGAGTACTGGATGGTGGGGGTCCTTAATGGTGGATGCTGCCTTCTTATGGCAGCGCTCCCTGTAAATGTACTCAAACTGAAAGGACATACATGTTGGTCTGGCATTTCAGTTGTAAGAATTGTACCAGTGTTTGGCAATCCTTTCTAGTTTATAAATCTTTTGTAATTAAGAAATCTTTTATAAGTTAGAAATCACCTGAGTTTCAAATGTGTGTCAATAATTACTTGTCTAAATTTGAATGTGTACAATATCATTAAAAATAATATAAACTGTTTAAATTACTTTGTTCGCTGGAAGTATCTCCTAGGTAGGGAGGGGGACCCACCACTCAAATAGTGGGTACTGACTGCTAGGCCTTGCTATAGAGACTAGACAGGGAAGCAAACTAGTCTTTGAAGTGTAGGTTGATACACTATAACCTCCCTATAGTGAGGACACTCATAAATACCTATAATAGATAGGGCTTTAAATCTCTTTTTGAGCTTACAGCAAACCTAATCGCATCACTGCTTCACCAAACATGGTTATGTTTTATCAAAAATAGTTCTTTAGAAAGAATTATTATTTAGTGGTAGACCAACTCAGAGTTCACTTAGTACTCTACTAGTACTATAACTTGGCCAGCATCCTGGTTTCAGTAGTTGTACAGGCAAATGCTGGTTGATGTTATGAATGTGTTAATAGTATATCAGAAATACAGGATTACACACTCAATGCTGCTCAAATTGAACATGATGAATATCTTATTCTCCAAGTTAGAGATTGGAATCATGAAGGGATAGAAAACAGTGTAGGGTGCTGTAAAACCTGTTTTGTCTGCAACTCACTTCTAGCTCACTCTAACACAGGGATTCCCAAGCTGGGGTCCAAAGAATCCTTGATTAATGGCAGGGGTCCATGGCATAAAAAAGGTTAGAGTTTAACACTGTTGATGGTCTAGCCACTACCAGTCTTCAGGGCAGAGAACTCCGGAGTTATCCGCAAGAAGAAATGTCTGCACACTTTGGTTTTAAATGAAATACTCCTCACATGAAGCATTCTGCATGAATAAAAATATCTGTGTCTACTGTAACACACCACTTCAACATCCTATGCTTTCAGTGTGATCGCTGCTCATTCTAAAGTTTACAAGGATGTTGCTGGAGTTATAGGGAAAGGTGGAATAGGTTAGGACTTTACTCCCTGGAGCATAGAGAATGAGGGAGATTTGACAAAGATATCCAGAATCATGAGGGGTATAAATAGGGCAAACGCAAAACCTTTTTCAACTGACGTTGGGTGAGACGAGAACAAGAGGTTGTGGGCTGAAGGTGAAGTATTTACGAGGAACCTGAGGGGGAATTTCTTCAATAAGAGGTTGGTTGAGTGTGGAATGAGCTGCCAGCAGAAGTGGTGGATGTGGGTTAAGAGAAGTTTGGATAAAAACATGAATGGGAAGGGTATGAACAGCAATGGTCCAGGACAGCAGGTTGATGGGACTAGGCAGAATAGTTTGGCACAAACCAGATGGGACTGAAGGACCTGCTTCAGTGCTGTAGTGTTCAATGACTCTAAACTCTAACGAATATACTGGAGATCTAACTTGTTTAGTCTCTCTTCACAGAATAATACTCTGAAATGCCCTGAAACCGGCCTGGTGAATCTCCAAGGAGTGTCATTCAGTACCTGTACTTTCTTGATTGAAATGCATTAATGCAACATTCCTGCAGGCCACCTCAGCACCACACTAGGTGTATTTAGCAGCTGACCTTTTTGTATGCTGCAAGATTGTTTTTAATAAGATCAAAGTTTTTTTTCTGTGTCCTGAAAAAGGTATTTGTACCTAGAGAGAGCAGTTGATTTGGCTTTTATCCAGCATGCACACTGAAAAGAGGGACTGTCTTACCACAATAGTAGTACTATTCTTCCCATTCAAAGCAAACTTTCCACCAGCACCAAGACCAGGCTGAAGTGAAGCAGTGAATTGGTTGTTTGCAAGCTCCACGTCATTATCTTTGCAGGATATGGTAACAATTGTTGTACCCTTTTCGGTTGTTTCTGGTATCTGAATACTAAACAAGGTTGAAAATGAGAAGTTGTTTCTTTTACAGAGCTCTTAATTTGATCATTCTTATGACCTTGCATCATTTTTATCCAGCTTGGGCCTTCCTGACTTTGAAGTAATATTTCATGAATAGGAAATGTCACTAAAAATATCACATAGTCAGACTGAAAGGGAACTCGGGCAGAAGTTGCAGTGATATACAGAGATCATAATGTTTCCCACAGAATATGAATCTCAGATTCTCAAGTGTTAATTAATTCAAAATGATTGGAAACTCAGGTGAAAGCCCTCTCAGGGACAGAACAGCAAACATACAAATTATGAGCAGGATAGGCCACTCACTCCTTGAGTCTCTCTGCCATCCTGTAAGATCATGGTTGATCAGATTGTAACCTCAATGCCACATTCCGGCTTATCTCCATTAACCATTCATTTCCTTGACATACAACAATCAATCTATGTCCACGCTAAGAATTTTTCAATTTTTTTTTTTCCTTTACCCTTGAAAAAGAGAGTTCCAAAAACTCATGACTCTCCAGGAGAAAGAAAACAAATTCTCCACACCTGTCTTCAACAGGCAACTCCTTAAATTGTGCAAGAGGAAGCGTCTTCACATCGACCCTGTCAAGAACCCTCAGGATATTACATGAGTCATCCCTGTTACTATTAAACTTCAGGAGATACTAGACTAGTCCGTCCAGCCTTTCTCATGTTTTACTACAGTAAACCTGTGAAATAGGCCTAATGAGCAAGATCACTCCAATATACAAATAAACAAGATACAAATCCATATGTTGACTCAGCATTTCCTGATATAAATGAGGCATAACTTCCCTATTTTGGCAATTTAATTCCTCTGGCATTAAGAGAACATTATTAGCTTTCCTAATCACTTGCTTTACCTGCGTACTAGCCTTTTGTGAATGATGCTCCAGGCCACTCAAATCCCTCTATATCTCAGAGCTTCTAATCTCTCTTCATCTATGTAATATTCTTTCATTTTACCTGCCAAGGTGAGCATCAGATTTTCCATATTATACCATGCATGCTAGATTTTTGCCCACCTGTCTTTCTACACCCCTTTGGCTTCCGAACTTCTTCTCCACAACCTGCTTTGCGACCTAGCTTAGTGTCACCCGAGAGTTCATCAGCAACTTTCAGTGCCTAGATTCAAGTTATTAATAGAAAAAGTTGAACACTGAGGCCCCAGCTCTGATCCTCATAGTACACCACTCACTATATGCCCTAGCTCTGTTTTTTTGGGGTATGTGAACTATTGTGAAATTAAAAAATCACTTTTGGCATCTGGTTTGACAGTGATGGTGATGTGCTGTGGCCATAGCTGTTTCACAATGAATAAGTTTGTCTGTAGCTCCAATCTTTTTTATCATGTTGCAGTTTTGATTCTGGAAAGAGTTGACAATCTGGCTGCCTCTTTTGAATCAGCTAATGACACGCTGCACTTGAAGTGTCTCGAGTGCTGCTCTGTGCCCATGTGCTTGGATTTCTTTTGAGTGGACCTCCCAATGGAAGTTGAGGTCAGCAAATCAACATTTACTGGCATATTAAGGAACAATGAGATGGTGTGGCCCAAACCATAATGTTTAAAAGACATCCTGAAATTCCTTAAGTCCTCCTGCTATGGCAAATGGATGAATGGCTGTCTCACAGCAAAGCTTGGTTTTGTTTTGGCTATGCAGCCCTAGAAACTCCTTGCAAGTGGTTGGCTGCAGAGAACAATACCATTTGGATAAAGGCAAACAGAAACAGAAGCACCAGGTCCAGGGCCAGAAGATATGGACCAGGAAGGCACAGGAGCTTATTGGACTGCTTTGAATCAGTGGACTGGACTGTATTCAGGGACTCATCTTCGAGGCTGGATGCGTATGTCACAATTGTCACCGACTTCATTAAAACCTGTGTGGATCAGCATGTGCCTGCGAAAACTTACAGTACATTCCCAAACCAAAAGCCATGGATGAACCAGGAGTTTCGTAGTCTGCTGAGGGTTAGATCTGTGGCATTTAAGTCTGGTGACCCAGGTCTGTACCAGAAGACCAGGTATGACTTACGGAAGTCTACTTCAAGAGCAAAGAAACAGTTCCGAGAGAGGTCGGAGGCAACATTGGGTGCACGTCAACTCTGGCAGGGTTTGCAGGCCATTACTTTCTACATAGCAAAACCCAATATTGTGAATGGCAATGATGCCTCACTACCAGGTGAGCTCAATGCCTTTTATACTGGCTTTGAAAGGAGAATAAAACCACAGCCATAAAGATGCCTGCTGCACCCAGTGACCCTGTGACCTCTGTCTCAGAGGCCGACGTCAGACTGTCTTTCAAGCGGGTGAATCCTCGCAAGGCAGCAGAGCCTGTTGGAGTCCCTGGCAAGGCTCGGAGAACCTGTGTTAACCAACTGGCGGGGGTATTCAAAGACATCTTCAATCTCTCTTCGCTATGGTCAGGAATTCCCACCTACTTCAAAAGGGCAACAATTATACCTGTGCCCAAGAAGAGCAGTGTGAACTGCCTCAATGACTATTGTCCTGTAGCACTCATATCTACGGTGATGAAATGCTTTGAGAGGTTGGTCGTGGCAGACTCAACACCTGTCTCAGGAAGGACCTGGACCCACTGTGATTTGCCTATCGCCACAATAGGTCTACAGCAGATGCAATCTCATAAGCTCTCCACGCAGCCTTGGATCACCTGGATATTACAAATGCCTAAGTCAGGATGCTGTTTATTGACTCAGCATTTAACACCATCACTCCTACAGTTCTGATTGGAAAGCTTTAGAACCTGGGCTTCTGTACCTCCCTCTGCAACTGGATCCCAGACTTACTAACTGGAAGACCACTACCTGTGCAGATTGAAAATTACATCCCACTTCAATGACAATCAACACCAGCACACCGCAGGAGTGCATGCTTAACTCGCTGCTCTACTCTGTCTACACCCATGACTGTGTGGCTAGGCACAGCTCAAATGCCATCTATAAATTTACTGATGATACAGCCATTGTTGGCAGAATTTCAGATGGTGATGTAAAGGCATACAGGAGCAAGGTATACCAGTTAGCTGAGTGGTGTCATTGCAATAACTGTGTATTCAGTGTCAGTAAAACCAAAGAGTTGATTGTGGACTTAAGAAAGGATAAGATGAAGGAATATATACCTATTCTCATAGAGGGATCCGAAATGGAGCGAGTGAGCAATTTCAAGTTCCTGGATGTCAGTATCTTTGTGGACCTAACATGGACACAACATATTGATGCAGCTATAAAGGAGGCAAAACAGCAGTTACTTGTCATTCGAAGTTTGAGGAGAGTTGGTTTGTCAACTAAAAAACTAGAAAATTTCTCCAAATGTTCTATGGAGGGCATTATGACTGGCTGCATCACTGAGTGGTACAGGGGTTCTGCACAAGATCGAAACAAGTTGCAGAAACTTGTAAAATTAGCTCCATCACGGACATAAACCTCCGAAGTATCCAAGACACCTTCAAGGAGACTGTGCCTTAGAAAGGCAGTATCCATCATTAAGGACCCCCATCACCCAAGACATGCCCTCTTCTCATTGTTACCGCTGGGAAAGAGTACAGAAGCCTGGATCCACACTCAGTGATTCAGGAACAGCTTCTTCCCCTCTGCCATCCAATTTCTAACTCGGATATTGAAGCCTTGAACTCTACCTCATGACTTCTTTTAGTCCTTTTTTTTGTGCACTACTTATTTTTAATTTAACTATTTAATAGACATATTTATACTTACTGCAATTCCATACTTTTTCTTTATACTTATTTATCGTGTATTGCATTGTACTGCTGCTGTAAAGTTAATGAATTTCACCACATATGCCAGTGATATTAAACCTGATTCTGATTCTGAATCTTCAGAGGTATATAATTGTGTGCATTTAAGAGAGAAAATGTGCGAGTATCCTAACTAATGCCACAGTACATGCATCCTAAACCTGTACCTGGAGCAAATAAATGACACCCAAGTTCTCCCCGCTACCCCCACCCCACAGTCAGACAGCATTCTGACTGCACAGTTTACCTTCATGACGACAGTACTGGTGTAGCACCACGAATCAAGCTTTCATTTCACAACTATTCACCTACTTTGTACACACACAGGCATGCTTATTTTGGCAAGAATTTTCTGTGTTTCTGCCTGCACGTCTTTGCCCATTAAATTTTGCATACTGGGAATGTGAAACAAATTGGCAGCATGGTTGTGTTTATAGAGTACTTGACAGAAGCTGTTGGGGTGAGGATTCTGAGTGCCACACACCTGTTCAAATCTTCATTGCACCCAAACAGTTCCTTTTCAATCCAAGGTAAACAGATACAAGTTATGGACATTTAAATACAAAGCAGAATATGTTGGAAATGCAGAGTCGATCTGTCTCTTTATATATCTTTAAATGACCGATTATTCCTTTCTGTAAACTCTCTGCCTATCACCATTTCCACTGAAGGAGGCACACCTGAATTCTCAAATGATGCTGCGTAACTGCTTTATCTTTCTGGTATATTTATGTGTTTGTTTGTTAAAATATACAGCTATATGCTCAGTGCCACTTTATTAGGTACAAAAGTGGAGCCTGGTGTGATCTTCTGCTGCTGTAACACATCCACTTCCAGGTTCTATGTGTTGTGCATTCAGAGATGCTCTTCTGCACACCACTGTTGTAATGTGTAGTTTATTTGAGTTACTGGTGCCTTCCTGTCAGCTTGAATCAATGAGGCTGTTCTCCTCGGATCTCTATCATTAGCTGTATGTTTTCGTCCACAGAGCTGCTGCTCACCAAATGTTTTTATTTCCATATTGTTCTCTGTAAACTCTAAAAACTGTCACATGTGAAAATCTCAGGACATCAGCAGTTTTTGAGATACTCAAATCACCCCATCTGGCACCAACAATCATTCCATGGGCAAAGTCACTAAAATCACATTCCTTCCCCATTCTGATATTTGCTTTTGACCATGTCCACATGCTTTAATACATTGAGTAGCTACTCCATGATTGGTTGATTAGATATTTGCATAAATAAACAAGTGTACCCAATAAAGTGGCCGCTGTGTGTATGCTTTGTGTGAACTTGAGGAACAGTCCTGCAATAACAGACGTGTGGAACAAAAGGGCCCAGTGTATTTAAGACTCATGGATAATAATCATAGTGATGGGAAGGTCTCACAACTTCACACAATTTCATTCCTTTCTTTTTGTTCTGATTCTGCCTCTTTACCATTCGAAATCTACAAGATAGGACTGGAAATTTTAAAAAAGACAACAATGGAAGTTTTCCTTCTTAATGCTACTGTGGTGATGAAGGGCACAGTGTGCCCTGAACTGAACATCTAACAGCAATAGTCATCGCTCAGCAAGCTCTTGTAGGTGCATCAAAGATGAGTTTCAACGACGGGCACAGGTGAATACTGACCACAGCTGAGGAGAATCAAGAGATGAAAGCTAAGGTGAATCCCCAACCTCTGGGCAAAAAGTACTGACTCAAAATATTTGTCCTACAAATGTGAGTTCCTTGTTTTCATTCTCTGTGATCTGCAAAGTGTGTGAAATCTAATCAGATTAGATTCTAAATCTAATTGTCACCTTTACTTTGCCGATCTGATCCATCGAATAGAGATAGGATACTAGTGGTACTCCAGCTTCCATTCTCCTTCAAATTCCAAAGTCTGAATAATATCTGATAGAAATGCATTGCAGGGGTAGTGGAAATTACACAGCCTTTGTTGTGTCAGAGTTAGCACTATAGATTATGGTTTCCATGACCTCTATTAAAGAGCAGCCTGTACTTTTTAACATGCTGAGTGTTGAATGCTTCAATCCAAAAATATTAACTGTTTGTTTCCAAAGATGCTGTCTCAATCCCAAACATTGTTGGGTTAATGGTATTAACATACACCAGTGATGTCAAGCAGAAACTCTACCCCATAGGAGTGCCTTTACAGCCTCTTATAAAGTATCCTATGGCTGGATCTTAAACTTGACTGATAGTTTCTCCTATAATCCGGGAATAAATAATGGGAAAAGTACAAAACCGTTATCAACTGCAAATATTCAAATAGGATTCAAGTTCTGCCTTTGGGTAGATGTTGTGTAAATGTTTTTCTCTCAATTGATTTTGAACGTTACTTGTCAGAATTATCTTGAGCTGTATTTGTTGTATGTTGTTACTATTCGTTGACTGCTGAGGTTGTAAACACATTCTCCTGGAATCCAGTTCCGCTACCAACTACCTTTTGATAGCAGCATTAGATTGTCTTCATTGCCCAGGAGTGCCATCGACAGCCGTTCAAAGACTGAAACTACACCCAATCTGCAATGAGACATGACTGCTCACCCAAAGCGCGAAGGTTTAATGTGGATGAAAGGCTGTCAGCTGGTGGATTGAGTGACAGCAATATACGTCTGGCACTCAGATGGCATAAGGTGGAGTTAATTTAAATCACTGCTGCAACCTCTTCAGTACGACATGTTGTTATGTGAAGAGGGCAGAGCATGCCTAATTGCCCAGTAATTAGGATGACATGTCCCAGGGGCTGAATTCTCATTACCAGCATGCTTCATGATCTGAAATCACCTCTGTCTGGATGCTATTGGCAAGGGTGCTTTGAAGACATTTAAATCTAAAAAATCCATGTGTTCTTCTATATTTTATGTGTGCCAATTACAGGCAGTCGGCAACATTCCTTTATACCTTGCCCATACACTATCCCTTTCAATAACTTAACTGGAAAATAAGTATTTTACAAATTCATCAGCTGAAAATTCACTCTTATTTTCCACACGGGTAGATAGAATAAATCTTTTCTATAAATAACCAGCTCCTATCATAAAGTGGGAACAAATTTTATCCTGTGGAACACTTGTAGCTTCTAGTTTTCAGTAACAGAGGAATTAGTTCACACCTTACCTGTGCATATGTGGGAAACAGAAGGGTTGATTATCATTGACATCTATTATGTTGACTATAATGATCATTGAGGCTGTATGCCCTTGAAAAGGATGGTCTTTAGCCACAACTTCAAACTCATGCGTTGGAGCATTTCTGAAAGGTCCGTTATCTCGATCGATTATTGCTGATACAATCAGCTCACCTGTAACTGCAATAGAAAGGCAACTATATCACACTTCAAGTATCTTGCTTTATAAATTCTGGACTGCTGCAGAAAATAGAGAACCAAGATCCGTTAGAGCTTTAGGAAAGGAACTCCTCTCCCAACTGTTCTCTATTCCCTTCTCCCTCCTCCCTCATGGGAGGATCAATCCCACAATATCAAATGCCAATGGATTATAAAAGAGCTAATGAAACTATATTCCAGTAAGGTATCAGTCCAATTCAAGAAATGAAGGAGAGAAGTGCCTCTCTGTTGGCGAATATAAAGGGACACTGGAGAAAATGATAGACATGCTGTTTGAGGATGGGGCAAAACTAAGAATTGTCCATTTAAAATAAAACAGCTTTGGGATTATTCTCTTTAGGGGAGAGGCTCAAATGTTATTTAATAGTGATCTTTCAGACTGTGAATAAATTAGGCAGCATAACTATGGAGAGAACGATCAGGGACAGCTATAAATCCACCAGGGACATGGGGTGAAACTTCCAGTCAGTCATCAGAACCATTACTGTGGAAATGAATGAGGTAACCAGCTTCAGCACTTTCCAAAACAAAACAGAGGAAACTAGTTAAGTGCTTGGATGAAAAACAGGATAGTCAGAAATGCCTAAAGATCGAGATGAAATATTCTGTGGTGTGTAAAGACCAGCACAGTTAAAAATTGAAATGAACTGTTTCTTTGCTGCATGTTCTTTCTGCAACAGCTATGATTCCTTTATTTATGTCAGTCTGTTGTCTTGCATTTGGAAAGATATGACCTTTTAAAATGTAGTTCTATCATTTTAGTAACTAACACCAAGTGAAGAACTACTTAAGTTTGCTAATGCTCCTTTGTTGTGGTTTTGAAGTTGTCAAGAGTTATTTCAGAGTCACAAAATACATATGATAAAGTGTTATTAAAATCTACATGCATTTGGTGTTTAGATTTGAATGTGATTCGATATTACACAATTTTTCACTGCAACATAAAAGCGAGATTGATTTGTCACTTTATGAGGTACCTTCTCTGTCTGGAGAGCAGAGAAGAAGATATAATTTTATTAATTTGGCAAAAAAAAATTGACAAAAGAAGTGAAAGCAAAAGGACAAGTTAATGGATTGCTGAAGATTTATTCAGCAGCTGAATGATGCACTTTGTCCTCAAGTTATGAATGGCTGATAGACACCCACATATACAAGCAAGCTGTCGTAATTTTATTGAGTTCAAAAGTCCAATGTTCCTCCAAACGGCAGAAGTAATTCTCTCTCGCCATCTCCCCTCTGTCTCTTAGTAACTGTTCTTTCTGATCTGTCTTTGATGTAACTCATTACAATACTGGAGTTACGATTTCCATATTGGGTGATGTAATTTCCAACTTAAGGACAAAATCAGCCTGAGGATGTCAATATAATCAGGTCCTATTTGTTCTTTTAGCATTCAGAATTTTCTCCTTGTTTCTAAGCATGGTATCACATTTTGTGGTTGGCAACTTCTGAAGTGCTAGATTCTGGATCTATTTCAGCAGAGAGTCCTTGTCTTTTAGAGGGGAGGATCAGCAGTAAACTCTGTCTATGGCAAGTACATACTGAGGAAAGGAATCCAAATACGAACTCATAATTTCAATTCATCAAGGTCCTATTTAACTGCAGCAAAATCTTTATCCCTCTAATCATAATTCAGCAAGACCTGGCAAAGTTAAGGAAAGGAACGAAGGAAAAAGGAAAGTGAAGGTTTTCATTTGGGATAAATTTGATTTTACTCTGAAGAAAAGTGAGTTGGCAAAAGTAGACAAGGACTGGTTTTTTGAGAGTCTCAGGGCAATGGAAGAGTCTCATGGAGAGGATTCAAGACAAAATTCTTGCAAAGAAATAGAGTGTGAAAATCTAGAATCCCCTGAAGACAGTATGGATGAAGTTGGGAAGTGAAGTTAGGCTGGGTAGCTCTGACACTGATACAAAAGGCTTCCTTGTGGGTAGTAAATGTTTCTACAGTTTCCATACCTGAGTTAATGGTAAAGTATTGGTTTGGAGTACTCATAAAATAAATCAAGCTGACTGCTGTACCATCTTCATCAGGATCATAGGCAGTAACCTTTCCAATAACTGAATTTGGCGGCTTTTCTTCCAAAACATCGAATATTGTTTTATTTCTGGAACGATACAAATGTAACAAGGCAATTGGCACACATGATTCAGCAAAACCAATTAGCTTATCTGCTGAGGCTCTACCCAAAGCATCATGTAAGACATTTGCTCCAGCACATTTTCTGTGGCAACTGCAGATGAAAAAAATTTTTTAAAGCCGAGTTGTGTTGCTAATGTCATGAGATTAATGAGCTAGAGCTCAAATCCCAGCCTGATGATTGAATAATTTTGATTAATTTCTTGAACATTTTTAAAAATTAGAATTGAAGGGCTGGTATCCGGTTTGTCAAATTATTATAAAATATAACAAGATGTGATAGGAAGGTTGGTACACTGATGTGGCTGACTTAAGTCTCCTCTGAAAATGTCTAAGCTACATAGTAAGCCACTTGTTCATATCAAACCATATTCAAGAGTCTGGCCCTCCAGGATATTTTTTTTTAAATAATGGAAGTCCAAAAGAAAATCGCAATTGGTGAAGATGTGACACATACCCCTATACCACGTTAATATTAAGGTGAAAGAATAGTGACTTTTAAATGTTTTGAAACTAATTCTTCAGAATCTGTTGGAATTATTCACTTTTCACATGTTGAATAAACTGGGAAAACTGTGGTTTTCTTGTTTCATCTTTTATTGTTTGAACTTATATTTTCAAAGTTGCCTTTCACATAGCCAATTCTGCGCAAACACATGCTTTTGGTGAATGCCATCATTCAGTAAGATAAAGGGAAAAATGAGTACTTACTGCTTAAAGACTGGCCAGTTGTCATTTATGTTAATTAAATTGACCACAATAATCCCTGTGATGCTGTTACCTGTTGCATCCTTTACTGTGACTATCACACTGAAGCTGTAGAAATATAAAGCAATAAAGCTGATATTCAATAACAGAACAATTTGTAGTTCCTTTAGCATTGTACAGAATCCCATCAGTTCCACAAGACAATTATCAAACAATTTTTGACAAAGCAATTAAGTCAAAATGACAAAAAGTTTGATCATAGAACTGGGGATTTTCAGGAAAGTCAAAGTGGGAAAAGTAAAGATATGGAATGAAGATATTTTGGGAATGTTCATGTCCTTATCAGCTGGAAGTATACATGGTGGTGGGGGAATTCTTCTCTGGGGGGCGAAGAAGAAGATTGAATTGGAAGAATGAATATTTTTGGAGTTTGAAGAAATTGAGGTAGTGAAGTGAGGGGATGGCCATGGAGAGATTTGAAAACAAAATGAGAACTTTAAAACTGATACATGACTTAAGCAATGAAGGTCAGCAAGAACACTTCTAGGATGGACAGGATGACATTACATTAACCTTTGGTTCCCCACAGTAGAATGAGGAGGCTGGCTAGAAGTCAACTGGAATCATCGTGTCTCAGCGTAACCTCGGCGTGGACAAAGGTTTCAGTAACTGAGGTCAGTTTCTTGTAGTGATGAAAATTCATACAAAGTTGAAACAGTCTCTTCATCCCACCATGTTTGCATTGGCCATTAAACACTCATTTACACTGATCTCACATGAACCATGTTTTATTCATCGCCTCCTTTGATTTCTGTGTAAAATACAACTTAATTAACACAAAACATCAACTGATAATGGGAAAGAGGAAGACACATTACCTGTGCTGATCTTTCTCATAATCGAATGATTTTGCGGCAAGAATTGCCCCATTTTTTCCACTACGGTTAATGATAACCAGAGAGGAATCGACTGAATACTGAAATAAATCCAAAACACTCAATTACTTTTACGTATTGGACCAAAAATACCCTGGAATATTTTCCAAAAATATAGAAATGGATAATGAAAAGAGGGGATAACTTTAGAAAACAGAAACTGGGACTGCATTGTATAATTAAACTGTAAGTCTGTTTGACCCAGTGTGGGGGACTCACAGAATTCATCTGACCATTGAATTGATGTCACTGTGAATCATGCTGTGGCTGGCCTTAGCACATTGAAGTGGAACTGAGTGGACATTTTATACACATAGAAGCTATGCCTGTATACATGTAATTCACTAGCAATGAGACATTGTGGAGAGTGAGAGATTGCAGTGGGGTTGCTCTGAATGCTTGCGGAAGTCCTCCTGACCTTGGCAATTTTCTGATAGTATGACACAGAATAGAATGGAAACCCTGCTTTTCCTGCACAGCTCTGAAGTTCCTGGTGGATGAGATGAAGGGAAGGGAGTCCTCTAATTCCACGGAACCAACTTGCCATTCAAGTTTATTGTGAGACATCAGAAAAGAAACTGCAGATGCTGCAAATCTGAAACAAAATAAAAACAGGAAAGACTGGAAATACTCTACAAGTCCGTGGGAAGAGAGACAGCTAATGCTCTCATGTCAATATCCATACTGAAAGGTTGATTGAGAGCTGCAGTAGAAATAGGCAGCAGCTGAGGAGAATACAAGGAGCCAAGTCCCAAGACATGTTGCAGTGCTACAAGAGGTTTGGAGCCCTTGCACGCAAGGTCAAGGTCATCCAATCCCATCTTCCATCAAATGCATTGATGGCCTCACATGCTGCTCAATCACATACGTATTATCAATTTCCGTATCTCCCAACAATTTCTCTCAATTTCACAACTCTGCAATCACCTCTGCCGCCTGCCTCACGTACACATCCCACAGGCTGTATACACTCAAACAGGGCAAGAATATCACCCATATGCATTGTGTGACATTCGCTAATACCTTTCAAACCTTCTGGCAGGAGATAGCAGTCCAGCATTGGTAGCAGCAGCCACAAATCAACAAATCATCACAAAACAACATTAGAACAAGTGTGGTTCTAATGGTTCATATATGTGGAGAATACAGCTCTAGCCATTATCACTGTGGCATTGTCTCATCAATGACTTCAACAATTTAATCTGAAAATTGGCAAAAATAGGCCATGATCACAAAGTCCTCCAGCATCCAGGGCATGCCCTTTTCTCACTGATACCATCAGGTAGGAGGTACAGAAGCCTAAAGGCACACACTCAATGATTCAGGAACAGCTTCTTCCCCTCTGCCAATCGTTTACTAAATAGACTTTGTAGCTTGGACACTACCTCACATTTTTTAACATACAGTATTTCTGTTTTTGCACAATTTTTAATAACCTATTCAATATACGTAATTGATTTACTCATTTATTTATTATTATGTTTTATTTTATTTATTATTATTATTATTATTTTTCTCTCTCTGCTAGATTATGTATTGCATTGAACTGCTGCTGCTAAGTTAACAAATTTCATGTCACATGCTGGTGATAATAAACCTGATTCTGATTCTGGACGTCATGCCTTGCTGTCATCCAGGATAAGTACCAGGACAAACCAGGACAGTACGATATGGAGAACAGGAGGTGCCCGTGCAGCTGGCTTCTCCTCTCCACGCGGCTGATGAATCCAAAGGAACAGCAAAGATGTTGATAAATATATGAGATTCAGAGACATTTAAAGACAATTAAAAATTCTACCAGCTTTTATCTCCAGCTAAGCTGGGGCATAGTTATGCCTGTCAGTAATCTTGGAGGAGATGTTAAGTGCTCTGCCAGAGGCTCTGATGCTGATCAGGCCATGCTGCTGGATTCCTGAATAACTCTGCCCAGCAAAATAGGCACTCTGCTTTCAGCTAACAAGACCTGGCCCTTTGTACTAAGTAGTTTGCTGAATCATAGAAGGCAGAAGTAACCTAGAGTTGAGCCTCACTGTACAGGGAAAGTAATGACGACATTAGTGGTGAAACAAATCACCCTGGTTTTCCGTTCTTTAGGGGTGGTGGGAAAGGTGGTTGGAGAAATCAGACAGGAATCTTCACTGAGAAAGGTAGCATGGTCTACAAGTCATTCAGGTGGTGTTAAGTCCAGTTTTCATGCCTTTCCTTTCCCACTGCTCCTGGGCTTGGAGTATAAGATTGCAAAAGTATAAAAAAAAATAAGAGGGGTTATAGATAGGGTAACGCAAGCTGACGTTTCCACTGAGGTTGGGTGAGACTACAACTAGGGGTCATAGGATAATGGTGAAAGGTGAAATGTTCAAGGGGAACGTGAGAGGGAACATTTTCATTCAGAGGGCGGTGTGACTGTACAACAAACTGCCAATGGAAGTTTTGGATTTGGGCTGGATTTCAACATTTAAGAGAAATTTGGATAAGTACATGGATGGGAGGAGTATGGGGGGCCGTGGTGCAGGTGCAGGTTGATGGGACTAGGCAGATTAATAGTTCAGCATGGATTAGATGGGCCAAAGGGCCTGTTTCTGTGCTTTAGTGTTCTGTAACTCCATGACTCTAAGTTATCACACAGTGGAACTTGTACACGATGGTAATCTACCCCCAACTTAAGTGTATTAAAAAAAACAGGGCTTCTCTTTTTGGAATTTGCTTCTGACTGTTTTGGAAATAACTTACAGAGAGAACATCATCATCTTTGTCGGGATCCGTCGCTTGAACCTCGTATATCATCGTGCCGACTGCTGAATTCTCGGGAAAGTCAATGTACACAGCTGCAAATTAACAGAGGACAAGTGAACACTCTGACATGTTCCTCGGTTTCATGGTGCTTGCTTCGCCCTCACCACCCCTCCTCAAATGCTTTCTGTAGCTGGCATAACTCCTTGCAGTCTCCAGGGGTAAATTCAGCTCCAGACTTCGCTACTGCAGCCATTCCTGGAGGTAGAGTGGTTAGCATGTGTCAATAGGGCATCAGGTGACAGTTCAGACACAACTAAGCAGTTAAAACAGTTTGAAATGATTCAACAAATTATTTGTAATAAACTCCTTTAAAATCTAAACTAACATAGATTAGTTATAAACACCAAAACGAGCTAAAATTAATACTGACTCAATGACTATATTAATTAAAATTAAAGACCAGTCCTGATGAAGGGTCTCAGCCGGAAATGCTCTTTTCCATAGATGCTGCCTGATCTGCTCAATTCCTCCAGCATTGTGTGTGTGTTGCTTGGATTTCCAACAGTTCTCTTGTGTGTGTAAAGACCTACTTGCCAGTTTCAGTTCAGATTGGCACCTAATTCAACCTAACTCAGTTCCAACCTTGGACTGACAGACAGACTGCTGGCATTTGAGCTCCGTTGCGTTCCAGGCATTAACAGTTTTCCCAAGAAACATCAAAATCAGAAATGCAATGACTTACGCAATGTTGTTTTTAGCAATTGTCCATGGAACTATTAGCTGGAGGGAAACATTATCCTGACCTTAGCAGAGGTTCCTAATGTGTCTACCTGTACTACCACCCCAGACAGAGTCTTCCAGACACTTACCAATCTGTGTTAAAAAAATTGCCCCTTACATCTCCTTTGAAATTACCCCCTCTCACCTTAAAAACATGCCCTCTGCTATTAGACATTAAAGCCTCGGGAAAAGATGCTGCCTCCCTTCTCTATCTATGCCTCTCATATTGGATCTCATCTCAGCCTCTGCCACTCCAGAGTTTTATAAAGTTGCAAAATAATTTCCTGTCTTTGGAACTCAAGGCCTTGACTAATAAGGAAAAGCATGCCAAATGCCACCTTAACCACTCTATCAACCTGTATAGCCACTTTCAGTGAGCCAAGAACTTGGACCCCAAGGTCCCCCTGCTCATCAACATGTTAAGGATCTTGCCCTGAACAGTGTACTGTCTTTTTACATTTGACATACCAAGGGGAAACACTTCACATTTGGCTGGGTTAAGCTCCATCTGCCAAACCTGCAAATGATCTTTATCCCACTGTACTCTTTGCCAGTCTTCTATGCTTTCTACATGGCCACTAATCTTCATATCATTTGCAAACTTATTAACCAACCCAACTATATTTTCATCCAGTTAATTTAGGTATGCCACAACCAGCAGAGGTGCCTGTACAAATCCCTGCAGATCACTACCAATCACAGACCTCCAGCTAGAATAAGCTCCTTCAAAGAAAGACACTTGCATATTTCTACAGCTGTACCGTGGAGAGCATTCTAACTGACTGCATCACTGGGGCAACTGCACAGGATCGGAAAAAGCTACAGAAAGCTGTAAACTGAGCCAGCTCCATCATGGGCACTGGCCTCTCCATCGTCGAGAACATCTTCGAAAGACGATGCCTCAAAAAGGTGGCGTCCATCATTAAGGACTCCCATCACCCAGGACATACTCTCATTTTACTGCCATCAAAGAGGAGGTTCAAGAACTTGGAGACACACACTAAATGTTTCAGGAACAGCTTCTTCCCCTCCACCATCAGATTTCTGAATGGATAATGAACCCATGAACGCTTCTCAATATTTTCCCTCTCTTTTCACTCTACTTATTAATTTATTTTTATATATAATTTTTGTAATTTGTAGTTTTTTATATTACTATGTATTGCAATGTACTGCTGCTACAAGACAACAAATTTCACAATATATGTCAGTGATACTAAATCTGAATCTGATTCTGATCCTTCTCTGGACAAGCCAGTTCTGAATACAAACACCATGGATCCCTTGCATTGTAATCTCGATCAGCCTCCTTGTCAAATGCCTTATTAAAGTCCATCCACAGCTCTACCTTCATCAATCACCCTTGTCACCTTGATAAAAAACTCACTCAAGTTAAAAGGACATGATTTGGCCTACACAAAGCTATGTTAACTCTCCCTAGCTAGGCCATGGTTTTCCAAATGATCATAAGCCCTATCCTTAAGAATCCTGGCCAGTAACTTCCCTACCATTGATGTGAAACTCACAGTTCTATAATTTCCAGGATTCTCCCTGGTTCTCTTCATGAATTGTGGAACCACATTAGCTACTCGCCAGTAGTCCGAGACCTTTGCTGTCTGGGACTACAAGTACCAGGGAACTCACCTGGACAATAAAAAAGACTGAACTAAAAATACAGAGGTTCTGTACAGGAAAGGGCAGACTGACTGTACTTCCTGAGGAGGCTCCAGTCATTTAACAGCTGCAGTACTTGGCTGCAGATGTTCTACGACTCAGTGGTGACCAGCATTCTATTCCATGCTGTAATCTGCTGGGACAGCAGGGCGAGAACAGCTGATGCCAAGAAGATGGATAAGCTCATCAGGAAGGCTGGTTCTGTTCTGGGGGTGGAACTGGATTCCCTGGTGATTGTGTCTGAGAGGAGAATGCTGCAGAAGCTATGGAGCATTATGGACAATCTCTCTCACCCCCTCCATGACATACTGGACAAATTGATGCACTATCAATAACTCTCCAAGACGTGAGGCGAGATATGGGCTTTTATTGGCTGGAAGAAAGAACAAGCAGCAATTGACCACCGCACAACATCCTGGAGACTGAGGGCAGGGCTCAGGCTCCAATTGCCTTTATACTAGGGTTAGTGGGAGGAGCCCAGGAGCAGTCAGCGGGGGGGGGGGGGGGGGGGCGTGTCCAGACAGGTATATGTAGTTCACCACATAAACAGAGGAGCACCTTTAGTAACAGACTGATTCCACTGAGGTGCACCACTGAAATCCACAGGAGATCATTTCTCCATGTGGCTACAAGACTACAACTCCTCCTTAAGTATATGGTTTCATTGCACATCTGTATTTTGCACTATCATTCTTTAATGCACATTTTGTATTTTTTTCATACCTCCATGCTTATATTTTGTATTTTAAAGTACATATATGTTTCTGACTGAGCAACCTTGCAACAATTATTTTCTTTGGGATAAATAAAGTTTTATCTTATAATAATGAATAAAAGCAAAAGAATGTGAAATACATAAAAAATCAAAATCATATAAGTAAGCACTTAATCTAGATAACTACTTATCAAATCCCATTATCCTACATTTGAATGAATGGGTAGACTATACTTGTGCATGTTCTGGGAGCAGATCCTGAGCTCATTTGCTGGGGAACTGCTAAAATTGGACCTTAAATAGTCTAACAAAAGAGTACGGTCAGGAAAAGACTGGTGGAAGTCACTAACAAGTTCAAGTCTTCTTCCACTTTCTGAAATGCATAAACAGGAATCTTGAATACCATGACAAATACCTGGGGGAGCACTGGCAAATATTAATGAAAATGTCTGCTCTGGGCTAACACCAGGGTATCATAAGTGAAATTTGAATGGGAACTAGGAAATGCTGAAAAAACTCAGCAGGTCAAAAGGTACCTGTGGAAAGACAGGAAGTTAATATCTCAGTTTTGGGACTCTTCATTAGAACCAAGAGTGACGGGGTAAGTTAAACAAGGTAGCAGAGAAGATATGGGGAGGGGATGGGGTGTAACAAGGGGAATTTCTCTGATAGGTGAAACAATCAGGTAGTTAGGAAATTTTAAAGTTCTTGTATGTAATATGTTGCTAAATGTTGGATAATCTGATTATTGTGTTGTCTGATTACTTAAGAAAAATAAGAAAAGAAATAAAGGGGTGGCATTCTTTGAGGTGGAATGAGCTGGAGTTACAGAGAAGTTCGGAACATGCATGTGTTGATGCATGACACATGTATGATGACATTTCACAATCTGCACTGAATTTTCAGTGCTCCTGCACTAGGAATTGCTCAGTATAGATCTGGAACCAAGCAGTCACATTGAAAGCATGTGTATTTTCAAAATGCATCTATAAGTGTTTCATTATAAATACCTTTTGTTTAAAGTTCAAAGTAAATTTTATTATCAAAGTACATACACGTCACCATATATAACCATGAGATTCATTTTCTTGTGGGCATACTCCGTAAATCTGTAGACTAGTAACTACAACAGGATTAATGAAAGATCAACCATAATGCAAAAGAGAACAAACTGCAAATGTAAATAAATAACAAGAAGTAATGAGAACATGAGATAAAGAGTTTTAAAGTGAGGTCATTGATTGTGGGAACATTTCAATGATGGGTTAAGTGTGTGCAGTTATCTCCTCTTATTTATTTTATACTGGTTACTTCTGTGGAAGCCAGCCAACCATTGGGTCCCTGGAACATTATAACTGTAAGTGCCTACACAACAGGAAGGACAACAGTGAAAACAAACAGAAGGAAAACACATGGCTGAGAGCAGGGGAGGAGAACAAGATAGCTGCAACAAAATATCTAAACAACAAGCAAGTAAATAATTCGTCATAAAGCCAAGACTAATTACAGGACCATTCACACTGACTAATGGCTAAAAAGAACATGTTCTTTTTTTCTGATCGCATGGAGGAAGTCAGTAGGTCATGTTGCACTGGTGGGACAAAGATTTTCAAGGCTGTGCATCTGGGCGGAGAGCGTAGAGTAGAGACGACTACTATAAAGAGATGAGAGGGAGGGGTGAGGTGCGGGCTGGCAGAAAATAGGTGGAACTAGGCGAGATGGGGGAAGGGGTTAGATGGTTGTCAGATGGGGCCAGGTAGGTGACGAGAAGGGCTGCAGCTGGTGGGAGAAAAGAAACGAGTCAGAGAAACAAAGGAGGCAAGTGATGGGAAGGGGATTAGAGATGGCGGTTGAAAGGTGATTACTGGAGACACAAGAGTCTGCAGGGGCTGGAGTCTAATATGCATGAGAAGTGATCTTTGGAATGAGACAAGGGAGGAGTGATGGGCAGATGAAACCAGTTTGGGAGGGACAGGAAATTCAGTAGGTGAAGTGCTTGGGTGATGAACAGATGGAAGTATTTTTCAGAAACTGGCATTTCCAGCTGTAAGAAAGTGCAACAAAAAATAACCACACACAAATCACAATTTATATTCTTGATCTCTCCTTTAAAAAATGTGTTGAAAGAAGAAATAACTTGAAATTAACTGGTAATATAATTCAAAAGATTATAAAGTGAGATTCCTTAAACAAGAGGAACTTTTATTTCACAATGCAACTCCAGAAGCACTTTCTGATACCAAAGCCAAGTATGCACCAATGTTATCTCTGACTAGTAATCAATTTGTTCAGAAAAACAATACTGGACTGGAAGTTATTTCTTCCATTGACCTACCAGAGCATAATGCCCTCAAAAGGTAAAAGCACATTCAGCCTACAAGGTCTGATCCACCCAGAGTCTGTGTAAAAGCAATTAATATATTTGCCTCCCATCTTTCACAATCCAGAATGTCACAAAGCACTCTACAGCCAATGGGGAACTTTGTGAAGTATAATAACTTGCACATTTGACAGAAAATGTGCTCATATCAGTCATCAGTCCCCACAAATAAAGGATGATCAGGTAATCTATTTCTTGTAATGTTGATTGATGCATAAAAGTTGGCCAGAACCCCCAAGAGCTCTTTCTTGATGCCCTTTCAATTGTTGCCCTGGGATCTTGTCAATTCTTCCAAGAGAATAGATGTAGATTCTTATATTAAAAAAACTCCACCCACTTCCCCTGAACTAAACTGTAAGTGTTACCTGCCATGAATCCACAAATAAAGTTAAGGAAGCCATGCATGAAAAGACCTATCATTACCCCCATGGTCTTCTCCATTTGATCTCTGATCAGGACTGGGAACTTTAGCTTTCAGTTTTACAAACCCTTGGGTGCAATTGAAATTTTGCACTGAGAAAAACTGAAGGTAATAGATCTGCTTCCTGCTATGAACCAAATTGGAGCAGACAATTGGCTGGTGAATAAGCAGGAAGCGATTCATGGCTGTACTTCTCTTCTGAACTTCATACCAAATAAGCGTCGTCTTCTCCTTTCCCTAAGGAATAAAGGAGACCTAGACATATTCACTTTCCTTCTTCGGTTCCATTAATTAGCGCATTTTCTTTCCAAATGTGGATCTTTGTCTCACCCTACCCCCAGCCCATGATAATGTGTAGAGCTCAGTATGAATACAGTAAAAGAATCTCGGGGATGTATATGGTGACATGTATATACTCTGATAATAAATTTACTTTGAACTTCGACTAAAAAGGTAGAAGAATCAGAGAGAGGGTCATAAAGCCATATGGCCAGGAAACAGGCCCTTTAGTTAACTGATTTACTGCAAACCATTAAGAACAGTTGTGCATTAATCCCATTTTATTTTCATGAGTGCTTCCAGTTATTTTTCACAAGTTGTCTGTACTTTCAAAACTCTTAAAATCTTGCAGGCTATATTGGTCTTAGTTTCCTTTTGGAGGAACGATGTAGCACCTCTCAAAACCACCACATGTTCGATAGCTTTTCACTGCCAATGAAATATTTTTGGAGAGCTGTCACTCCCACAACGTAGAACTGAATTTTAGCCGAAATTCTCCACGGAAATCACAGGATCAATAGTAACTTGAAATACTGAAACACAGATCACATTTCACTGTGGAAGTGAGTGCAACTTACAAATCTGAAGCGTTTTATTGTATTAAAGTTCACTCTGACCAGTTATCAGCTGGCCAAGTGATGGAGCACCGCAATATCTAATTAAGATTGGTAGCCTCCCTAACCTGTCGACCTTGGTAATTTGCTCACTGTAACGCTCACAGAAGTCTGTCACTTGGTACCTGAAGTACCCATACCTTCTGTCTCAAACAGCAACCAAGAGCAATCTCCCACCCCACAAGCTGGGTGCTACCAATTTGGCAGCTGTGGGTTGCATCTGCACTGTAATGATTAGGATATTGCTATTCTGGATCTTTACCAGCCAATGATCCTACACTAACTCTCTGTCCAATCTGCCAACCAGTTCCTGCCACCCCCTTTCCTCACTTGTCCTCGTTGATTCTTTATAGCTATGATCCAAAATTGTTGGGCGACCTCACACACCCATTTCAACTCATTCATCTCTCAGACGGAGCCTGGATCTTGGACTTCACTGGTCACCTGTCCAATGTTGTGGAAGAATTTTTTCTGGCACCTAGATCAAAAGTTAATACCCAGTCAACAGTGCTATAAAACAGATTATTTGTGCAATACCCCATTGCTTGTTATGAACAAACTGTCTGCCACATTACAGCATTGGCCAAATTCCTTCAGCTCTGAAACACTCTGAGATTCCTAAAGGTACTAAATAAATGCAAGATGTTCTTTTTTTCATGCAAAAATCTTCCCTCATATCTTTAATGCCATATTCTTCAAATGCCCTAGAAAAAATGTTGAAAGCACGTGTCTCGCATGATTGGAATCTTTGAACTCTGCATTTCCTTGTTGTCAAAATTGCTCAGCCTACCTCCATTTGCCAGATTATCCAGGAATCTCGGAGGCTCGTTAACATCAACTAATAAAACTGTAAGTGTTTGAAAGTCTGTGTTCCCCTTATTATCTTTAACGAAGATCAGTAAGTTGTAAGTGGGTTGAGTTTCATAGTCCAGTCCAGGGTTTTGTGACACTGTCACCTGTAACAAGTGGAAATGTATTTTTAACATCACATGTAGCTCACCGGGAGTGAATTGTTGATAGAATTTGCATTTTGAAGGCTGTTCATCTACAACTTCAAGGTCATTTTACATAGCTTAACTAATAGTGAATTTAATCTGATTTACTAGGTGGAAGGCTTGAAGTAAGAATAAAGCGATTTGACCCTTGCAGCTGTTATGACATGCCCACAGAATTTCATAGAACGTAGAAATTTATAGCTCATTACAGGCCCTTCAGCCCAAGATGTTGTGCCAACCATGTAACCCACTCGAGAGTCTGCCTAGAATTTCCCTACCGCAGAGCTCTCTATTTTTCTAAGCTCCATGTACCTATCTAAGAGTTTCTTAAAAGACCCTATTGTATCCGCCTACACCACCGTCGTGGGCTGTGCATTCCACGCATCCACCACTCTGTGTGAAAAACTTACCCCTGACATCCCCTCTGTATCTACTTCCAAGCACCTGAAAACTATGGCCCCTTGTGTTAACCATTTCAGCCCTGGGGAAAAGCCTCTGGCTATTCACATGATTACTGCCCCTCATCGTCTTTTACACCTCTATTAGGTCACCTGTTATCCTCCGTCGCTTCAAGGAGAAAGGGCCAAGTACACTCAATCCATTCCCATAGGGCATGCTCCCCAATCCAGGCAACATCATTGTAAATCTCCTCTGCACCCTTTCTATAGTTTACACATCCTTCCTGTAGTGAGGTGACCAGACCTAAATGCAGTATTCCAAGTGGGGTCTGATTAGGGTCCTATATAGTTATAACATTACCTCAAGGAGCTTGAACTCAGTCCCATGGTCGATGAATGCCAACACACCATACACCTTCTTAACAACACTGTCAACTTACGCAGCAACTTTGAGTGTCCTATCAACACGAACCCCAAGTTCTCTCAGATCCCCCAAACTGCCAAGAGTCTTACCATTTATATTGCATTCTGCCTTCAAATTGGACCTACTAAAATGAACCACTTCACACTTAACTGGGTTGAAGTCCATCTGCCACTTCTCAGCCCAGTTCTGCATCCTCTCGATGTCCCACTGTAATCTCTGACAACCCTCCAGACTGTGCACAACACCCCCAACCTTTGTGTCATCAGCAAACTTACTAACCCACCCTTCAACTTCTTCATCCAGGTCATTTATAAAGAGAAGGGGTCCCAGAACAGATCCCTGTGAAACACCACTGGTCATCGATCTCCATTCAAAATACAAAGCATCTAAAGCCACCCTTTGCCTTCTGTTGGAAAGCCAATTCTGGGTCTCCTTAGATCCAATGCCTCCTTACTTTCTGAAGGACTCTCGCATGGGGAACCTTATCAAATACCTTACTACAATCTATATACACTACATCCACTGTTCTACCTTCATCAATGTGTTTTGTTACATCCTCAAATAATTCAGTCAAGCTCAGAAGGCATGAACTGCCCTTGACAAATCCCTAATCAGATTATGTCTCTCCGAATGCTCATAAATCCTGCCTCTCAGGATTTCTCCAACAACTTGCCCACCTCTGAAGTTAGACTCACTGGTCTATAATTTCCTGGATTATCTCAACTCCCTTTCTTGGACAAGGGAACAACATTTGTAACACTCCAATTCTCTGATACTTCTCCTGTCCCTATTGATGATGAAATGATTATTGCAAGAGGCTCAGCAATCTCCTTCCTTGCTTCCCACAGTAGTCTAGGGTACATCTCATCCAGTCCCAGTGACTTATCTAACTTAATGTTTTTTAAAAGCTCCAGCACATACTCTTTTTTAATGTCTATATGCTCAAGAGTTTCAGTCGACTGTAAGTCAGCCCCAAAATTGCCAAGGTCTCTTTCCCTGGTGAATGCTGAAGCAAAGTATTCATTAAGTACCTCCCAGGTACTTCTGACATTGCTATGAAATTGCCTTTTGTAGATTGGCCAGTGTCCTGACCTTCATCACCAAGGCATTATTGTGAAAGAGAAATCCTGGAATTAGCTCCAAAACACTACAGTGCATTTTATGGATGGTGTATATCCAGTAATAGACACTGTTGTCAATAATAGAAACATTATAGTCATATATACAGTACATGTCACATATATTAATGTCTATATGTAACATATACTCACATATGTTTCACACATACACACCACCTATATGTATTCAAAAGGCATAGAAACAAATATTTAGCCTATATTTCTTTTGGACACATAGTCTGAAAACAATATATCTTCTGGACACAATTTTTAGTCTATGTGTCCAAAAGACAAACAGGCTAAAACCCTTCAGGTGTCTTTTGAACATGACAGAGTTGTACATTCGATGTCACCTTCAACCTCACTGGAAGTTGTATTTTCACCCTTGAAATAGCCTTCTGCAAGTTATACCTAGTTTTCTAGTACAGACCTGGCTCTCCAGACTGAAATGCCACAGATCTAGCCTTCAGCAGACGACGTACCTCCTGGTTCATCTGTTGCTTTTGGTTTGGGAATGTACAGTAAGTCTTTGTAGGCGCACACTCACCCACACAGGTTTTAATGAAGTCGGTAACAACTGCAGCATACTCAGCCAGATTCAAAGATGAATCCCTGAATACAGTCCACTCCACCGATTCAAAACAGTCCTGTAATCGCTCCTGTGCTTCTCATGTTCATACCTTCTTGGGACTGCAGTCTTCAGTCTCTGCCTATACTCAGAGAGAAGTACAGCCAGGTGATCAGACTTCCCAAAGTGAGGGCGTGGAATAGCATGATAGGCATTCTTAATGGTGCTGTAGCAATGGTCCAGTGTGTTGTTTCCTCTGGCATTGCAAGTGATCTGTTGATGGTAATTGCTTAGTGATTTTTTCAGACTGGCCTGGTTAAAATCCCCCAAAACAATGGTGAAGGTGTTACAGCACGCTGTTTTGTGTATGTTGATCCCATTACTCATCTAAAGCCTGACTGAGATTTGCAGGACATTACCTCTGATGAATTCAATGCCTTCGATGCCCGCTTTGAAAGGGAGAACACCACTACAGCTGTGAAGATCCCTGCTGCACCTGATGACCCTGTGATCTCTGTCTCAGAGGCTGATGTTAGTCTGTCTTTAAAGAGAGTGAACCCTTGCAAGGCGGAAGGTTCCAATGGAGTACCCGGTAAGGCTCTGAAAACTTGTGCCAACCAACTGGTGGGAGTACTCAAGGACATGTTCAACCTCTCACTGCAACAGGTAGAAGTTCCCACTTACTTCAAAAAGGCAACAATTATACCAGTGCCTAAGAAGAATAAGGTGAGTTGCCTTAATGACTATCACCCAGTAGCACTCACATCGACAGTGATGAAATGCTTTGAGAGGTTGGTAATGACTAGACTGAACTCCTGCAAGGAACTGGACCCATTGCAATTTGCCTATCACTACAATAGGTCAATAGCAGATGCAATCTCAATGGGCCTTCACACAGCCTTAGACCACCTGGACAACACAAACACCTATGTCAGGATGATGCTCATCGACTATAGCACAGCATTTAATACCATCATTCCCACAATCCTGATTGAGAAGTTGCAGAACCTGGGCCCCTGTAATTAGATCTTCGACTTCCTAACCAGAAGGCCACAATATGTGTGGATTTGTTATTATATCTCCTTCTCACTGACAATCAACACTGGTGCACCTCAGGGGTGTGTGCTTAGCCCACTGCTCTACTCTCTCTATACCCATGACTGTGTGGCTCGGGATAGCTCAAATACCATCTATAAATTTGCCGATGATACAACCATTGTTGGTAGAACCTCAGGTGGTGACGAGAGGGCGTACAGGAGTGAGATATGCCAACTGGTGGTGTGGTGCCGCAGCAACAACCTGGCACTCAACATCAGTAGGATGAAAGAGCTGACTGTGGATTTCAGAAAGGGTAAGATGAAGGAACACATACCAATCCTCATAGAGGGATCAGAAGTGGAGAAAGTGAACAGTTTCAAGTTCCTGGGTGTCAAGATCTAACCTGGTCCCAACATATAGAAGCAGTTATAAAGAAAGTAAGACAGTGACTGTACTTCATTGGAAGTTTGAAGGGATTTGGTATGTCAACAAATACGCTCAAAAACTTCTACAGATGTACCGTGGAGAGCATTCTGACAGGCTACATTACTGTCTGGTATGTTGGGGGGTTGCTACTGCACAGGACTGAAAGAAGCTGCAGAGGGTTGTAAATTTAGTCGGCTCCATCTTGGGTGCTAACCAACAAAGTACCCAGGACATCTTCAAGGAGCAGTGTCTCAGAAAGTCAGTGTTCATTATTAAGGACCTCCAGCACCCAGGGCATGCCCTTTTCTCACTGTTGTCATCAGGTAGGAGGTACAGAAACCTGAAAACACACACTCAATGATTTAGCGACAGCTTCTTCCCCTCTGCCATCTGATTCCTCAATGGACATTGAACCCATGAACACCACCTCACTTTTTAAATATATATTATTTATGTTTTTTGGACAATTTATAATCTATTCAACATATGCATACTGTAATCGATTTACTCCTTTATTTATTATTATTATTTTAGTTTTTCTCTTCTATATTATGTATTGCATTGAACTGCTGCTGCTAAATTAATAAATTTCATGACACATGCTGTTGATAAAAAACCTGATTCTGATCACTGCGCTTGTAGGTATAAATGTTTGTGCACATCTGTGGCAACCAAGCCCAGGGAGTTAGCTTCAGGGAAATATTTTGATTGGTATGTAAGACTATGAAGCACCCTCCAATTTATTTCTGATGTGCATTACTAGCATAAGTATATTCATGGTGTACACAGTCTGATTGGAGGCTGCAATGTGCAGGATCGAAAGAGGCTGCTGAGGGTGATAGAAACCATCATGGGCACAATCCTCCCCACCATTGAGGACATCTTCAAAAGATGGTGTGTCAGGAAAGTGGTGAGCAGAGTACAGAACGCTGGAGACCCACACCATTTTAAGAATAGCCTAAGACCATAAGATCATAAGGCATATGGGCACAATTAGGCCATTCGGCCCATTGAGTAGAACCAGGGCTGATTTAATATCCCTCTCAATGCCATTCTTCAGCCTTTCTCTGTAACCTTTGGTGACCTTACTAATCAAGAATCTATCAACCTCCACTTTAAATATACCCAATGACTCGACCTCCACAGCCATCTGCGGTAATGAATTCCACAGATTTTCCACCCTCTGGCTCAAGAAATTTTTCCTCTTCTCTATCATAAAAGGATACTGTTCTATTCTAAGGCTTTTCCGTCTGGTGCTAGACTCCTCCATTATTGGAATTATCCTCTCAATGTCCTCTCTATCTAGGCCTTTCAGTACTCGGTAGGTTTCACTGAGATCTCCAGTCATTCTTCTAAAGTCCAGGGAGTACAGGAGTACAGCCATCAAGTGCTCCTTATATGTTAACTCTTTCATTCTGGAAATCATTCTTGTGAGCCTCCTCTAGACCGTCTTCAATGCCAGCACATCTTTTCTTAGATAAGGGGCCCAAAACTGCTCACAAAACTCCAAATGCAGTTTGACCAAGGCCTAATAAAGCCCCAGCATTAGTTCTTTGCTTTTAAATTTTATTCCACTGGAAATGAAAGCTTTTGTTGCATTTGCCTTCCTTACCACTGACTCAACCTGCAAGTTAACTTTAGAGAATCCTGCACAGGGACTCCCAAGAGAGACAGAGAAAACAAAATTCCATTTTGCTGGAATTTTTCCCACTGTCTGCTAAGTTCCTCTTTTCCACTGAGCTGCAGTGGACAAATGGCTCACACACCCCTGGCACCACAATTACAGAGCTAAGAATGGCCACTGTCTGTAGGATTCATTACGTTCCCCATATGACCCCACAGATGCTCCAGTTTCCACTCACAGTCCAAAGACGTATGGGTAGTTGGTTGGTTGGTGGCATGGGTATAATCGAGCAGCATGGGCTCATTGGGCCGGAAAGGCCTGTTGCCGTGTTGTATCTTTAAGTAAAATTAACCAGCCATGTACATTTTACTCTTGGAGCAGTGCTGAATCAAATATTGAAGATAAGGAGATAGAGTTCAACCCAGATAAGTGTGAGGTGGTTCATTTTGGTAGGTCAAATATGATGGCAGAATATAGTACTAATGGTAAGACTCTTGGCAGTGTGGAGGATCAGAGGGATCCTGGGGTCCAAGTCCATAGAACACTCAAAGCTGCTGCGCAGGTTGACTCTAAGGTGAAGAAGGCATATGGTGCATTGGCCTTCATCAATCATGAGATTGAGTTTAAGAGCCGAGAGGTAATGTTGTAACTATATAGGACCATGGTCAGACCCCACTTGGTGCACTGTGCTCAGTTCTGGTCGCCTCACTACAGGAAGGATTTGGAAACCATAGAAAGGGTGCAGAGGAGATTTACAAGAATGTTGCCTGGATTGGGGAGCATGCCTTTTGAGAATAGGTTGAGTGAACTCAGCCTTTTCTCCTTGGAGCGAAGGAGGATGAGAGATGACTTGATAGAGGTATACAAGATAATGAGAGGCATTGATCATGTGGATAGTCAGAGGCTTTTCCCCAGGACTGAAGTGGCTAGCATGAGAGGGCATAGTTTTAAGGTGCTTGAAAGTAGCTACAGAATAGATGTCAGGGATATGTTTTTTATGTAGAGAGTGGAATGGGCTGCCAGCGGCGGTGGTGGAGGCGGAAACAATGGGGTCTTTTAAGAGACTCCTGGATCGATACATGGAGCTTAGAAAAATAGAGGGCTAGTGTTAAGCCTAGGTAGTTCTAAGGTAGGGACACGTCCGGCACAGCTTTGTGGGCCGAAGTGCCTGTATTGTGCTGTAGGTTTTCTACATTTCTATTTTTCTATAACAATTTTTTTAAACCAATTTACTCCTGACTCTCATCACTTGTAGTATCTTGTGTGAAAGTGCTTTTAAAAATAGTTCCTTACCTCCAGCTGTAGACCACGCATTACAGAGACAGCAAAAAAGTTGTTGACTGGATTGCTATCTGCTATTTTGGCAGCTAGTGATACATCTTTAATTGTCGAGTTCACAGAAAAGTTAAAGATAGAGACTCCGGCAGGTGTTCCTTCTGCTACTTTTACAGTCGCAGGTAAATGAAGAATTTTGATAAATCCACTGACACCTCATGATATGAGAAACGGGAAAATTGAGAAAAACATATCATTACACTTACTTTACTCAACATTGGTGTAGTTATTAGCATTAATTGAATCATCAGCAATTTAAATAGATTATGGGATCCATACCGGCACATTGACCAATAAAAAAAAATCATTTTGCTTAGAGATAAGGTGCATTTTGTAAAAATTATACAACAAAATTGACTAAATTGTCAAACTATCTCATTGACAGCATTAACACAGTTTTTAGACTATTTGGGCCAAATTTCTGCTTTCTTGATGCAAGAACTTAGTAGCAATGCTTTACAAATGCATATAGTCCGCCAAAAACTATACTTCTATACTTTCCCAGTACCCTATTGATTTTATATATATATATTCTGCATTGTGCAAAATAATATCTTTAATATCTGATTAATGCTATCAGTGTGTTTGCTGCTTACATTCTGATTTCTACTTAACCTTGTCCAATTGTGTTTTTGAAGTACAGATCAAAGATATTTTTATTCTTATTTGAAGTTTGTCCATTCCTTTATTACAGCATCTGTTAAGTCTTCAATGCATCCACAACAGTAAGTCTTTAGAAAGCTTATTTTTACAAGGTGAAACATCATAGTGCAAAACTTCTGATCTAAAACAAAGCAGTGGATACTTGAATCTTTGGATCTTAGTCGAAGAGGACTGTCAGAAGAGAAGTGGTAGAGAGGTTTAATAAGGATGGTTGATTTTACCTTCTGACGAAGAGGATGGTGTACTCCCAATACTAATCTCATTTTCACCACACTAATTATGGAAGCAATAGCTGTCATCATGCCTGCATTTTTTTAACTCTTACAAATTACCCCAAAGCATTCTGGTTCAAAGCTTATTGCTTGCAACAAGGAAGGCATCCTGCCCTCGCTCTCATGAGATATAGTGACATTTATTAACACTTCCCATTGTCAGCTGGTGCAGGGAACAGATTCTGGGAAGATACCACAGCTTTTTTAAGACACAAGAGGGCCACAGATTCTGAATCTGAAGCATAAAAACAATCTGATGGAGGAACCCAGCGGATCGACCAACATCCTGATTCAGGGTTTTGACCCAAAATATCAGCTATTTCTTCCCTGCACAGATGGCAGTGCGACCCATTGAGTTCTTCCAGTAGCTTGTTTTCTACCACAGCTCTTTAATTCCTTCCAGATTTCTAACGAATGCTCGTGCATTTTCTTTATGTTTGTGTAGCCTTTTTCTTTTCCAAGATATTGATAAATTCTTAATAGTGATTAAATTTCCTTACACAGTAAGTCAGCATGTGTATGATTCTTATAATCTTTGGAAGAGCAGGTTTCCAATCCTCAGTGCAGAGGAGAGCACTGCCTTTTGACAAGAATCGTCAGGGTATTTTGCATTGTCTGATAAATTTCCTTCGCAGCTTGTCCTCTTGTCTGCAGGACACTGCATTGTCTAACAGGTTGATTGAGCATTCATGTTTGATGACTTTGACTCTTTTGTTAGATGTTAAATTTATCTAACACCGTGTTTCCGTTTACTGACCGGAGCTTTAGCACAATGGCATCTTCCCCCTTCCTCTCCAGTCCTGAAGCAGGGTCTCAGCCCAAAACGTTGACCGCTTATTCATTTCCATAGATGCCGGCTGACTTGCTGAGTTCCTCCAGCATTTTGTGTGTTGCTTATCATGAGAAGTTGTTTATTTTCCCCTTCAGTGCAGCCATGTTCAAATGACTAGGATATTTATCCCAGGAGAAGCTATGTAGTTTTGAGACTAGCCCAGAACTGGATAAAATCTAACTGATAAACAGGACAAAGGCTTAACAACTGACACATTTTAAATCTACACATGAATAATGGTTTCCTCTAAAGGTTGTTTAATGCATTAATTAATACATTTGGCATTAATTACTGTAAACAATAGTAAAGATAAATTGATTTCCACCACATCTGTAGCCTACCATGCTATGGCCTGCCCTAGTCGCTTCTGATATTGTCAAGTTTTAGTATTTATCCCATCGAAGTACAAGCATTATGATCCCATTGTGGAGAGCAGGTGTATTTCTATGTTGAAACCATCATCTATAAACAAGTAGTAAGGAGCTACTGCGTTCTGATTTTCCTTATGAATTCCCCGAGTGTGGAATTCATAACAATATCTTGATTCAATGCTTTCGACTGGGTAAAAATAAACCAAGGGACTTTATGAAAAAAAGTTATAACGTTACATTTCTGGATATGGGACATATGAACAAAACCTTTCAAAGAGGTATGTATATTTTATAGGAGAAAATGTTGGCAAGATGGAGAGTTTGAGGAAACGAGTTCACAACTTAAATCTCAGATAGCTGACAGCACTAATGTCAATTAAAATCAGGGATGAACCAAAGGCTAACATTAAGTCAGCACAGAAATCATGGGAACTGCAGGGCTGAATGAATTTACTGAGTTGAACAAGTTCAAGAAAGGATTTAAAAATCAAAGATGAGAATTATAAAATCAGGCTACCACTCAAATGGCAGCAAACTTGATTGATGGTGACTTACAGTGACTTGATTAAGGTCAGCAGAGTTTTGAATGGAAAAAAATGAAAACTGGTTTTAGATTTTAAATTTAAAAGTACAGTTACAAAGCTCAGAAAGGAACTTACCTGGCATTTCTCCTATATAGCAGTTAACAACGAGGAACAGTACAAAGAAATTAGCAGTAGTGCTCATGGTTAATATTCTCAGGTCTTCAGATTTCCTCTGCCTTGTCTGTGTTGGAGATGGTTGCTCTGAAACACTGAAGTAACCCCAGTAACCTGTGAGTTGTGTGGACTTTCTGGCCCATTTATTTGGTCTGAATTAACTCATGGGTGAGCCTAGTAAACCACAGGACCTAATCAGGGAGTCAGTTCTCCATGGGCTTGGCCACTTTTCAATTCCTTTATGTTAGATTTACCTAATCAATCACACTTACTTTGTTAGTTCATCGGTGCTGTTCAAAAGTTCAAAGTACACTTATTTTCAATGTATGTTTTATGCCTCCTAGAGATTCGTCTCCTTACAGGCAGCCACAAAACAAAGGAACCCATTAGAACCCACTAAAACAGAAGAATACCACCAAACACCCCCAACATGCAGAAAAAAAACAAATCATGCAGGTCATGCTCTCTTCTCTGCTGCCATCAGGAAGAAGGTACAGGAGCCTCAGGGATTACACCACCAGGTTCAGGAACAGTTATTGTTGTGCATTTAACATTTCAGAAATATTTGAGTAATATTTTAAATATCCTGTTTGATTCAGCATTCTTGTTCATTTAAGTAACTCATTATGGCATATATGTAAGAATACATAAATTGCATATATATCAAGATATCTCTAGGTCATACATACACATTTTACTTAAAGGAACAATGAAACTGCAGTAAGACACATTCTGTTGGACTCTTGTCCGTTCTTGCAATTAGTTTAAAGTTTTGGAGTTACAAAACATGACAGTGCTGATGAGGAAGTTTTAAAGGAACCCAAGATGGTTTTTTGAAGTGCAGCAAGTTCAAGCAAAAAAAAGCACAGCAAAAAATGACTGAGTGAAAAAAAACAGTGTAGCACATGCTTCTTCAGAAATGGACAGAGACTGTCGAGGGGGAATAAAGCAAAAACAGAATAATTCATGGATTCATAAATACTGAGTACCAGGTGATAATAATCAAAAAGGAGCAGAAATGGCATCCTGGCACCTTAAAACCAGTGCTTCAGATTGATGGAGCTCATCAGCCTGGGGAGGCAGTCTAAGAGAGGGAAAACTCTAACTTCAAACCTTGCGGCCATACCCACTCATGGGAAAGGCTTTGGGAGTAACTACTGAGGACAGATCCGGAGCTGGAGTTCCTAAGGCAGTCCAATGTTGCCTTCAACCTCGTTCTGGTAAGTATTGTGATGACTCTGGTGCCAAGCTGTATCGGCCCCTGCCCTTCCCTTGGACAACATCTGTGATGTGGAGAGGGGAGACTTGCTGCATGGCCAGCTGCTGGTCTTCCATACAACCTTGCCCAGGTCTGAGCCTTGGAAATCCAGGCACAGATCCATGGTCTCGCAAGACTAATAGATGCCACCATAACTGGATATTGTATTTGAAATGGATTGAACAGTATTTTAAAGCAAATGGAATAGCCAATGAGAAACAAGTACCAGTTTTGCTAAGTGCATTGGATTTAAAAGCATGCAGTTGGCTCAGAAGTTGACCAAACCAGCCAAAATAGGTTTAAATGATATCATGGAAGTAATGCAGGAACACTTAGAACCAAAGCCCTTGTTGATTGTAGAACACTTCAGGTTTAATAAGTGGAATCAAAAGGAGGGGAGTCCATTTCAGCTTATGTGGCTTAATCAAAGAAATTGTCTGAGCTTTATCACTTCAGTGATGGGCATAATGATGCATTGAGAGGTTGTTTAGTTTGTGGAATCTTACTAGAAAACTTTCAAAACCAGCTCCAAACTGAAGTACAGTTTACATTTAAAAAATCAGTTGAAATAGCTGTATCAATGGAACCAGCAGACAGAGGCACAATTGTAGACAGGTATGAAAGTATGCATAAACAAAATTGAAGCATGAAGCGGAGGCCTATTTGATTGAACAAATTGTGTTATCATTGTGGCGGACCAATGCAGGCTGAAAGGTGAAACCTGCAGAAAATGGAACAAAATAGGACACATACAAAGAGCATGTTGGGCAGACAAAAATAAAACAGACTGCACAGGGAAGAGAAGAAGATAAAAAGTCAAGTTGCATTTTCAAAAAGAGCATTAATGCTGTTGATGAAAAATTTGATAATGATGAAGGTGACACAGGACTGGCAGCCTTGAGATTTATCATGTGAAAACTTACAATATGCAAGCAATATGGCTTACAACAGAAGTGAATGGCAAACTAATTAAAATTGTATTGGACACCGGCTTGGCTGTTTCAGTCATTCTGCAAAATGAACTTGAATGGCATTTCAAAGAATCTGAACTGAAGCATGAAGATATCCAGCTAAGAACATATATTGGAGAAAAGATAACTCCTATGAAAGTGACATTTGTAACAATGAAACACAACAAGCAACAAGACACATTGGGTTTGTATATGGTAAACACAAGAGGGCATGAGTAACTGAGACAACTACAACTTGATTGGAGATCCATCCACCATTTGTATGTTGCATCCCTTGTGACAGAATCAAGTGAAAGTGAATTAAGAAAGGTACTGGATGATGTCGCAACTGTCTCCATGCTGTACATTGTGAAAATTGCCTCAAAAGATGTTGATGCCAACCTCTGTGCCTCTGGTTGGAAAGCATATTGGACCAAGGAAAGGCCATGCTGCTCAAAGAAACAATGAAAGCTGTGGTTCGACTACAACAGTTTTTGTAGGCAACATATCTGAGTAAGCTTCTGATATGTTAATCAGGCAATTAATTGTGAAATGCGGCTTGAGAGAGTTCAAGGTGCTTCAGGAAAGTTGAAAGTATTTTGTGTTTGTGAGTATAAAGAATCAGAACCTACTCTGAGTTGATTAAGGTCATTTGTATGAACATCAAGAGGAAGGCAAAAAGCTGTTTTTAAAATTAGATACAAAGACCAAATCCTAGCAGGATGAATGGATTGTCAAAAAGAAAGGAGACAATGGAGATACGAAAACAGAGGGTTTGTCAGATGATATTATGGATGAGGAAATCGAGACGTGAGATCAGATCATAAAGGGAGCAATAGAAAGATTAATAAGAGAATATTCCTGTGAACTAAATGCACCCTCCGAAGGTCAAGATGCACAATCTAGAAGGCAGAAATGGGAAAGAGAATAGGGTGACATGTGCTACAGAAATGGAAGAGGATAAACGAGATCTAAATTCTCAAGAGATTAGCAAAAGTAGATTCTCACAAGAAAACAGATGAGTAAAAAGGAAGGTGAGAAAATGAAAGACAAAAATTTGAAAAGGAAAGAAGAGATAGAAAGAACATGAGCAAGAAAGAGAAAGGTGTGAAAGAGAGAAGGAGCATGAGAGAGAAAGAAACCAGGACTGGGAGGGAAGCAAGTATCAAAGTAGATCCCAGAGCTGTCAGAACCACTTTCTGCAGTCCCAGAGTCAACCTCTACAACCACCATAACCTGAAATTGTTTCACAGGCCCCAGAATCTGACATAGTTTTACAGCCAGATGTCTCACCTGCCAAGCAGAGTGATCCCCCTTGTCAGGAAAGACATTATCCCACAAGAGAAAGAAACCCTCCTTGGCAATTAAATCTTTAGGCTTGAATGGGACAATTTACAATTTACTCTCCTGTGGATGTCTAAAGTAGTTGTATCATATATTCTACTGTGTTTGTGTGTGTGTATGTATATGATGTACGTAAGTTGAGATGCATTCTATATTGAGTTGGAGTTTATAGCCAAGCAGGGATTTTCTCAATATTTGAGTAATATTTTAAATATATTGTTTGATTAAGCATTGTGGTTCATTAAAATTATGCATTATGGGTTATATGTAAAGATACCTGAATTGCATATGTCATGATGCCACTGTGTCTTATGTACATGCCTCGCTTAAATTAACACTGAGATCCATTCTTTTGGGCTTCTGTCTTATTCTTGCAATTAGCTTATTGTTTTGGATTACAAAACATAACAGTTATTACCTCTCAACCATCAGGCTCTTGAACCATCCATTCAAGGTAATTCAATTTAACTTTCCCCAACTCTGAACTGTTTCCATAACCTTTGGATTCATATTCATGGACTCCTCATCTCATGTTCTCGATATTTATTGCTTATTTATTTTGTGCTGTTTTGTGTGTGCAGAGTGTGTTATCTTTTTCTACATTAGTTGTTTGCCAGTCCTGTTGGGAGTAGTCTTTCTTTTTTGTAATTAATTTTTTTATTGAAGTTCATCATCAAACAAACATTTCCATAAGATGTATTTCAGATGTACATATATATCATATAATCATATATGTCACAAATCTCCATAAAGTATTTATCTGAGGTGCACACTTATAGAAAAGAGTGGAAAGTAAAAAACAAGCAAAAGGAAAGAACTATGTACAAGTAGGGAGTGATTTTTTTTTTACAACAGATTCATTGATTTGTGAGAATAAAATCAGGCCTATGAGGCATTATGTAGTTAAACCATTTTTCCCAGTATGAATCAAATTGTTCCAGCTTATGATTAACAGATGCTGTTATCTTCTCCATTTTGTAAATGTCCATTGTAATTTCCATCCATGCATTTAAAGTTGGGCTCTCCTGTGATAACCATTTCCTAGTAAGAGTCTTTTCACCAGCCACCCACAGTATATTCATTAAATATTTATCTCTTTTCAACCATTCTTGAGGTATATAGCCAAAATATATGGTCTTACTCTCTAAGGGTATTTCACATTTAAAGATGTCTTGTAGGGCATTGTGTATCCTCCTCCAATGGTCTTTGATAACAGGGCAGTCCCAAAAAATATGATAATGATTTGCATTTTGATTTCCACAATTTCTCCTGCAAACAGGGAGGTTACTATCATAATGGGATTTCTGAGACGGTGTAATAAAATATCTTATCAAGTTTTTCCACCCAAACTCCCTCCATTTCTGTGAACTGGTACACTTCCATTGATACCTAGTCTTTCACTGAATCTATTATAGGTCTTGGATATGCTGTGTATGCTCACAAGAAAACGAATCTCAGGGTTTTATATGGTTTCGTATATGTACTTCGATAATTAATTTACTTTGAGCTTTACCACACTGTGAATACTTCCCCCCACTATTCTTGATACTGAAAAACTAGAGATAATTTTCAGGTACTGTGTACCAGAGACTGTTTAGTAAACTGAACATGGCTTAAACTCCAAAAATTGTGGAGGAAGTGGTTAGTTCAAAGACTCAAAGGTTAATTCATTATTAAAGTATACAACTGTTAGATTCTTCTTCTATTTAAGTTTGATTATGGAAACTAGCAGGAATTTGTAAGCATCAAACCACCAAAAATATATATATAAAGGAAATAAATTTATAGCTGTATAATTGACTGTAAACTCAAAGCAATGTCTGGAAAGTTTACAAGATTCAAGATTCAAAAACTTTATTGTCATTCTAATCATACATCAGCTCTGCCGGGCAGAATGAGACAGCGTTTCCCAGGAGCAGTGCAATCATAACATAACAAATGCAACACTAAATAATAAGCATAACAATAAATAGTAAAAAATAAATAGTAAAACACAACAGCCACATGTCAGTTAAAAACAAGTTGTAAGTGTCCAGTGCAAGTTAAAAGTGTCCAAAACAGAGTCAGGTAGAGCAGTCTGCTATTTAGCAGTCTGACAGCCTGTGGGAGGAAGCTGTTTAGTAGCCTTGTGGTTTTAGTTTTGATGCTCCTGTAACATTTACCTGATGGCAGAAGAACAAACAGTTCATGGAGAGGGTGTGAGGGGTCTTTAATGATGTACCGTGTCTTCTGGAGGCATCAACTCTGAAAAAGGTCTTGGACAGAAGGTAGGGAGACCCCAATAACCTTCTCTGCTCCCCTAAGCACCCTCTGCAAGGCTTTTTTGTCGGCATCACTGCAGCTGGAGTACCAGGTTGTGGTGCAAAAGGTCAGTACACTCTCAACCATGCCCCTGTAGAATGTAGTTAAGATGTTAATGGGGAGTGATGCTTGCTTAAGCTTCCTCATAAAGTGCAATCTCTGCTGGGCTCGTTTCACAATCCCAGTGGTGTTCCTGGACCAGGTGAGATTGTCTGAGATCTGCACCCCAAGGAGCTTGATGTTTCAAAAAGGTGTTTCATGATATGACTATAAACAATAACTTTAAACCCAACAGCTGCAGAAGAAAACCCTAAGTCTATGTGTAGGAGAGAGAATCAGTACATCAAACCCCACCCAGATTCTGGGACTTATAATATCTGAATAGAATTAATGAGTTTTAGGGGGTTGAAACTAACTATGAGCTAAGTAACTGAAGAGCTAATGTTTTGGTTAAAACTATGTAGTGAATATCGGAGTTGTTTGAAGTAATCGCAATTAATACAGTCTAAAGGCTGATTTATACTTGTGTGTATGGGCTACTCCGCAGCCTACGCCATAGTGAGCATGCGTTGGTCTGCACCACAACGCTAGTTGGCGGTGGGGTTTCTACGCCACTGTGTTGAGTTTCTTCATGAGAGACATGGAAGAGGCAATGCACTTCCAACATTTTCACATGTCGACAGGTAGATTTGATGATTTGGATCATCTATTTCACATCAGTGTACAGACATAGCAGAGAAAAAGCAACCGGAAATGTGTAGGAGGAAATGTGATGCTACCAAGCAGACCAATCACAGTTGTTGCGGTCTGCGTCGCTGCGACGTGTGGGTTAATTTTTTGGGTAGGTGCACGTCACCCTACGGCCTAGGGTACGCAATAGCTACGGCGTAGATGCGACACACAAGTATAAATCGGCCTTTATAGCTGAAGTTAATAGATAACAGTCTAATAGCTAAAGTTAATAGTTGTTAGTGTTGCTTGTTGGGTGCCACATTTAATTGTGAACATTTGACAGTCCCTGATGAACTTGAAGAGAAGTGATTTTAAAACATTCCGAGCTGAACTGCCCATCCAAATTATTCCAGCTTAGGCTAGTTATATCACAATTGCCTTGCTGGAGGAGTGTTACAGCTGCTGGCCTTGAATAGTTTTGCATCTCAAGAAAAAAATTAGCAGAGAAAACAGAAAAAATAAGTGAGAGTACACCTAAAATTAGGAGTAATGATTTTCAATGATTTGTAATGATTTTCAAGCAGAAGCACAAGTTCCCCATATGGTTGATAGGATAATCCCTGAGAATCATCAGGCCCCATTTTCAGTCACACAGATAGCTGGTTGCTGTCACTGAGCAGCACTGAAATCCACATGAACTTTTGGAAGCTTTGCACAAACAGCAAGTGCAGCATGGGTAAAGTAACAAGGAGGAAATAAAATTGATAATGGTTTGTCTTGGCTCAGCTGTACTTTCAGCCTTACCATGCCCTCAGTACGAGAGTGGAAGTTCTTTTTTCTTGCTTGGAGAGGTTATTTCATTATGTAGATAACATACTAGTACAGAGTGGGAGGGAGGAAGAACATTTGACCTTGCTCAGCAAGTTGTTTTAATTACTGCGTTTCTTAGGGTTAAACATTAACCCAAACAAGGCTCAAATTATGAACCCACATGTTTCAAACTTGGAGATTACTGTCACTAAAGGGAAGCATGCCATTGGACAGAAATGCTGGGACATTATTGTTAAATTGTCTTTCTCTACTGATGGTCCCACCCTCTGCTCATCTTTGGAGTTAATTGGTCAAAACCATATCAATGATTTTTCCATGAAAACATCACTACCCTTTGCATTACTTAAAAAGAATACCTCTTGGCACTGGTCTATCAAACACAGGGCATTGTTGATTTTAATTGTGTTTTGGTTAGAGCCCCAATAAGATGCTGAGGGGCATTGATTGTGTGGGTAGCAAAAGCTTCTTCCCAGGGCTGAAGTGGCTAACATGAGAGGACGTAGTTTTAAGGTGCTTGGAAATAAGTACCGGGGGGATGTCAGGGGTAAGTTTTTGACACAGAGTTGTGGGTACATGGATGTTCTGCCAGCGGCGGTGGTGGAAGCGGATACAACAGGGTCTTTTAAGAGCCTCTTAGATGGATACGTGGAGCTTAGAAAAATAGGTGGCTATGTGCTAGGGAAATTCTAGGCAGTTTTTAGAGCAGGTCACATGGTCAGCAAAATATTGTGGGCCAAAGAGCCTGGAATGTAATGTAAATTTCTATGTACTAATCAATAACCATCTCTGCCATGGAAGTAGCAGCAAATGATCATATAATGTCCAGTGTGTTATTACAAGAACAGCATGATGGTCTTGGTCTAATTGCATACACTTCTGGTTTATTGTACCAGTTGAACAAAGCTTCAGTGAGAAATGGCTACAGGCTATTTTTAGGGCAGTTCAACATTTAACTTTCCTTTTTGGCCTTAACCTCATCACCATCTTAACAGAACCTACACCAACTCAGCTGCTGTTGGATGGTTGAATTGAAGAGGTTTCTGTCAGTCAGTCATATACTGCTGGTTAGACATTGCTATGAGAATGAGATATTTCTATGTGGCACACTTGTACTTCCACATACTTGGAGGATAATTTGATTCTTTGTGGTAAGCCACAGATGTTCTGTAATCGCTGATGCATCTTGCTCAGAGCCTGTTTATTATAAGGTCATCCGTTGGATGAGGACAGAGATTAGAAAAACTGGTTGTTGCAGTTATGCTGGGAATCACAAGGGTGAAAACTAGTTGCTGAGTCATCTCTTAAATTTCCTGACACTATGTTGCTTAGCTTGCTGCCGTGACTTTTGTTGGTGCTTTTCCACTGCCTGCAGATATTTATTCTGATGGTAGGCACGTGTTTAAAATTGTTTCTAATTCGCTACTATTATAGGAAACCAGAGCTTTCATCTCCACTGGTGTCAAGCACCTTCCATTGTTTCTCTTATTGAAATATATTTTCCAATACACTCCAGACTAACAATTCAGAATCATTAAGGTGAAATCATCCTTCTGGCAACATTCAGGCTGATGCACTGGCCTAACTGTGACCTAGAACAGGTCAGTCCTAGTCTTCACAGTTACATGCTGTAAAGGTAATCAAAGACAGAACGAGATTTTAAAATTTTCTAATAAGGTATTCAATCTAACTAAAATATGTAAGTAAATAAAGACTGCCCGAAATGTTGACTGCTCATTTCAATGAACGCTGCCCTACCTGCTGAGTTCATCCAGCTTTTGTACCTATTGATTGAACCACTTCACAATTATCTGGGTTGAAGCCCATCTGCCACTTCTCAGCTCAGTTCTGCATCCTATCGATGTCCCACTGTAACCTCTGACAACCCTCCACACTATCCACAACACCCCCAACCTTTGTGTCATCAGCAAACTTACTAACCCACCCTTTTACTATTTAATCCAGGTCACTGGATTAAATCACAAAAAGTAAGGGTCCCAGAACAGATCCCTGTGGAACACCACTGTTCACCGATCTCCATGTAGAATACGAACCATCTACAACCTTCTGTGGGCAAGCAAATTCTTCATCAGTGTACTTTGTGTTTAGAAGTGGTTCATCTTGGTACCTCAAATTTGAAGACTGAATATAATATTAACAGTAAGACTCTTGGCAGTGTGGAGGATCTGAGAAATCTCGGGGTCCATGTCCATAGGACCCTCAAAGCTGCTGAACAGGTTGACAGTGCTGCGAAGAAGGTGTATGATGTGTTGGCATTCATCAACCGTGAGTTCAAGAGCTGTGAGGTAATGTTACAGCTATATAAGACCTTTGCAGACCCCACTTGGAGTACTATGTTCAGTTCTGGTCACCTTACTACAGGAAGGGTGTGGATGGGGGACGTCATGTGATGATGTAGGATCGAGACGTGGAAATACAGCTCTCTCGTACAAAACCCGTAAGATAATGTTTAAGTGAAGAAAAGTTAGTATACTTTTGAAAAACTACTTATAGACTATTCAGGATTGTCTTAAGATATGCCTCCTAAACAGAAGCCGAAGAAAACTACTACTTTGAAGACAACACAAGTGGGAAAAGAATCAAGGCCGGACGCTATAAAAGAGCCTCAGGCTCAACTGCATTTTACCTCTGGCGATACAGAACAGGAAACTGCGGCCACATCAACTGTTTCCAAAAAAAAATAGCAACAGGAATTGTGCATGCGTGAAGGAAGGGGCATGCGCAAACACGAGCAACCCAAACTACAAATCCCAGCTATGATCGGAACTGAAAGTGAAAGTGAAGATGAGGTGGAATCAGATTCTCTGGATAAATCAGATGAAGATGAAGAGACAAACAAAGAAGAGCAACAAGAAGAGGTTGAAGGTGATGGAGACATAAGAAAAACTTCAGTGCAAATAATGTATGAATTAAAAGCATTAAAAGGAATAAAAAGATATTAAAAATATGAAGATTATGTTTGATAAAATGATGAAAAGACAGGACAAAATGCACAAGAAAATTAAAAACTTGGAGGAAACAATGGGAGACACCATTGATAGAGTGAATAAAATGGAAGATAATATTTCTGCCTGGACATCAGAAAGAAAACAATTGTTGGAAGAAGTGGATGTGCTTGAAAATTTTAGCAGACGAAACAGTATTAAGATTGTTGAACTTAAAGAAGGTATAGAGGGAGGGGATCCAATAATTTTTTTTCAAAAATGGATCCTGGAAATTTTGAAAATAGAAGAAGGAACCCAGTTAATTGAGATTGAAAGGGCTCACGGAGCCTTAAGACCAAGACCTCAAGTTGATCAAAACCCACGATCAATCTGAAAACATCCTGAAGGCTGCTGCCCAACGTGCCAGAAAAAGAAACGGGCCATTGATGATAGAAGGGAAAACAGTTCTTTTCTATCCTGATATAAGTTATGACCTTTTGAAGAGAAAGAAGGAATTTAACCCAGCAAAAAAAGTATTATGGGAAAAAGGCTATAAATTTATATTGTGCCACCCGGCAACCCTGATAATTTTTTTGGATGACAGAAAAAGAAGATTTTTTACTGATTATCAGGATGCAGAAGAATTCACACAAGAACTCCCAAATATTCGCTAATTACAGTCAAAGATTTAAAAGTGAAATGGATTAAAGATGATGATAGGGACAGTGAATGGAACTGATGGATGTTTAAGGACAGAAAAATATTTAAATAGATTCTTAATTATATGATACAGAGGGAGAAAGGTTAAAATTTGAGAAATATTAATCGAGAGTAGTGATATTATTTTTTCTTCTCTTATATATACTTTTTCATGTTACGGGGGAGCTGGGGGAACTTCGGATCAATTGCTATGGGATTCATATGTGTAATTGTGGCGATTGCCATGACCCGTACAACGGAGGGGGTAATGTTGTGTTTTTTTTTCATTCACAACATTAGGGGGGTATTTTGTTATTTTTTCTTTATAATCTATTTTTTTTTATCTTTCTTTCTTTGTCTGGACAATTGGGGGAAAGACACATTGCAACATGAAGAATTTTAAAAAGATTCCCCAAGGTACATTGAAAGTTGAAAGATTAGGTATTATTATAGATTGGAGTAACCCTGTTAAAAATAATGACTAATTTACTGAATTTTTAAAGTTTTAATGTTAATGGGCTTAATGGACCGGTGAAAAGAAAAAGAATTTTAACATATATTTAGAAAATGAAAATAGATATAGCTTTTTTACAAGAAACACACTTAACAGAGATAGAACATCAGAAATTAAAGAGAGATTGGGTCGAAAATGTTATTACAGCTTCATTTAACTCAAAGGCGAGGAAAGTTGCAATTTTGGTTAATAAAACTTTACCAATTAAAATACAAAATGTATTAATTGATTCTGTGGGGAGATAGGTAATTATACATTGTCAAATTTTTTCAGAACTATGGACTCTTATGAATATTTATGCACCAAATGAAAATGATGTAAAATTTATATAAGAGGCCTTTTTGAATTTGGCTGATGCATATGACAAAATATTAAGAGGTGGAGATTTTAATTTTTGTTTAGACCCAGTTTTAGATAGATCAACAAAGGTTGTTACAAAATCAAAAGTAGCAAAATTAACTTTATCATTGATGAAAGATTTAAATTTTATTGATATATGGAGAAGAAGAAATCCAAAAGAAAGAGATTATTCATTTTATTCAAATAGACATAAAACTTATTCAAGGATAGATTTTTTCTATTATCAATGAATATTCAAGACAGAGTGAAAAATATGGAATATAAAGCAAGAATATTGTCAGATCATTCCCCCTTGATAATGACAATGATAATGATGGATAAAGAGGAATCGATTTACAGATGGAGATTTAATTCAATATTATTAAAACGGCAAGATTTTTGTGATTTCATGAAAAAGCAGATTCAGTTGTTTTTAGATACAAATTTATATTCAGTTGATGATTAGTATGGGAAGCAATGAAGACATATTTGAGAGGTCAGATAATAAGTTATACTTCTAAAATTAAGAAGGAATATATGGTAGAAACAGATCAATTGGAGAAAGAGATTACAAAATTAGAAAAAGAATCTCAAAGATATATGACAGAAGAGAAAAGAAGACAACTTGTTAACAAGAAGTTACAATATAATACACTTCAGACATACCAAACAGAAAAAGCAATTCTGAGAATTAAACAGAGATATTACGAACTAGGTGAAAGATCAGACAAGATCCTTGCTTGGCAGTTAAAAACAGACCAGACTTACAAAATGATGAATGCAATTAGAACAAGTGTAAATAAAATTACTTATAAACCTTTAGAAATTAATGAATTTTTAAAGAACTTTTATTCTGAACTGTATCAATCAGAATCACAAAATGATAATGTTGAGATGGAAAGGTTTTTATCACAAATAACTCTTCCAAATTTGAATTCTGAAGAACAGAAGGGATTAGATATGCCTTTTACATTAAAAGAGATCAAAGAAGCTCTAGGATCACTTCCGAGTAATAAATCCCCAGGAGAAGATGGTTTTCTGCCTGAATTTTACAAAAAGTTTAAAGATTTACTAATTCCTCCTTTTGTGGAATACACCAAGTGGAAAGAACGCATAAACTTCCAGAATCTTTTTCGACAGCTATTTTAATAGTATTGCCAAAAAAAGATAGAGATCTCTTAAAGCCAACATCATATAGACCTATTTCTTTGTTGAACACCGACTATAAAATAATAGCAAAAATTTTATCGAATAGATTATCTAAATACTTACTAAAATTAATACATATGGATCAAACAGGATTTATCAAAAATAGACAATTGGCAGATAATGTAACTCGGTTACTTAGTATAATTCATTTGGCACAAAAGAGGGAGGAAATGAGTGTGGCAGTTGCTTTAGATGCAGAAAAAGCATTTGATGGATTGGAATGGGATTTTTTATTTAAGGTATTGGAAAAGTATGGGTTAGGAAAATCTTTTATAAAATGGATTAAGATCTTAAATACTAATCCCAAAGCTAAAGTAATGACAAATGGTCAAATTTTAACATCATTTCAGTTAACAAGGTCAACTAGACAAGGTTGTCCATTATCATGGGCTTTATTTGTGTTGGCGATAGAACCATTAGCTGAATTAATTAGAACAGACCCAGATATTATGGGTTTCAGAGTTAACCGGGAGGAATATAAGATTAATATATTTGCTGACGATGTTTTGCTTTATTTAACAAACCCATTGTATTTGCTGCGTAAATTATCTTCTAGATTGGAAGAATATGGGAAAATATCAGGCTACAAAATAAATTGGGATAAAAGTGAAATTCTACCCCTTACTAAAGGAGATTATAGTCAATGTCAATTAATAACTCAATTTAGATGGCTGATAAATGGTATAAAATATTTTGGTATAAGAGTTGATAATGAAATAAAGAATTTATATAAATTAAATTATTTACCATTATTGAAAAAAATTCAAGAAGATCTTGATAAATGGATCATGTTACCAATAACATTAGTAGGCAGAGTAAATGCTGTAAAAATGAATGTATTTGCTAGATTACAATATTTATTCCAAACATTACCAATACAATTACCGCAGAAGTTTTTTCAAGAGTTAAGTAAATGTGTGAGGAAGTTCCTTTGGAAAGGTAAGATGTCAAGAATATCGTTGGAAAAATTGACATGGAAATTTGACCTAGGAGGGTTACAACTTTCAAACTTTAAAAATTATTATAAAGCAAATCAACTTAGATTTATTGCATCTTTTTTTGATGAAGATAAACCGGCATGGATTAGAATAGAACTAGATAAAATAGGAGAAAATATACCAGAAGATTTTATATATAAGTGGGAATCTAAATGGATACGGGAAAAGAAAGAATCTCCTATATTAAAACATTTGATTGATTTATGGAATAAGATAAATGTTGATGATGTGATAAATAAATCTTTATTAGCAACGAGTCCTTTAATTCAAAATAAACATTCCTTTTACAATGGATAACCAACTTTTATACAACTGGTTTCAAAAAGGGATTAGATATATAGGAGATTGTTTTGAAGGAGGTATGTTAATGTCATTTGATCAATTAAAGAATAAATAAAAATATCAAACAACACTCTTTTTTGTTATTTCTAATTAAGGGCTTATTTAAGAGATAAATTGGGTCAAACAATGTTATTGCCGAAACCTAATGAAATAGAAATTTTAATTCAAAGAGGAAAAATTTAAAAAATTATTTCTTGTATGTATAGTTTGATTCAAAAGCAGGCAATTAAACAAAGAATTCATAAGTCAAGACAAAAATGGGAAACTGATTTGAATATTAAAATTCAAGAAACAAATTGGTAAAGACTATGTCTTGATGGTATAACAAATACAACAAATGTCCGGCTAAGACTAGTGCAATATAATTTTTTACATCAATTATATATTATACCACAATAAATAAATAAATTAAACCCAAATTTATCTGATCAATGCTTCCAATGTAATTAAGAAATTGGTACTTCTTTACACTCTACTTGGTCTTGTTTAAAAATTCAACCTTTTTGGACAAATTTAAGAGTTTTACTGGAACAAATTATTGGAATACAACTTCCACATAATCCAACATTATTTTTACTAGGTGATATTGAAGGGATAAAATTAAAATCCAAATTGAATAAATATCATAAAGAATTCATAAAAATTGCATTGGCAGCAGCCAAAAAGGCTATTGCAGTTACTTGGAAATCGGATTCATACTTAAGTATAGATCATTGGAAGAATGAAAATTTTAGGTGCATTCCACTTGAAAAAAATTACTTATAATTTAAGAGATAAATATGAAATATTTCTGAAAATTTGGCACCCTTATTTACAAAAGATAGGATTAAATATATAGGTGCTCTGAAGATAAAATTATTGGTTATCTGGGGAAAGAAATAAATATACATATTAAAGCTATTATGAACTCCATGGAGCATGTGAGGATCTTCCGATATCCAGGCATCTTTCTTTCTTTTTTATTCTCTTTTTTTTCTATAGGGGTACGTTAGGGGGGGAAGAGTTAAGGGGAGGGGGGAAGGGTTGATAATTTTTTTTCTTTCTGTAACCTGTTTGAAAATTCAATAAAAAAAATTTATAAAAAAAAGGAAGGGTGTGGATATTATAGAGAGAGTGCAGAGGAAATTTACAAGGATGTTACCTGGATTGGAGGGCGTACCTTATGAGAATAAGTTGAGTGAACTTGGCCTTTTCTCCTTAAAACTACAAAGGATGAGATGTGACCTGATAGAGGTGTATAAGCTGATGAGAGGCATTGATCGTGTGGATAGCCAGAGGCTTTTTCCTAGGGCTGAAATGGCTAACATGAGGGGGCATAGTTTTAAGGTGCCTGGAAATAGACACCAACAGGATGTTGGGGTAAGTTTTTGACAGAGTGGTGGGTGCATGGAATGAATGCACTGACAGCGGCGGCAGTGGAAGTGGATACAATAGGATCTTTTAAGAGCCTCTTAGATAGGTACATGGAGCTTAGAAACATAGAGAGCTATGTGGTAGGGAAATTCTAGGCAGTTTCCAAAGTAGGTTCCATGGTCAGAACAACATTGTGGGCCAAAGGGCCTTTAATGTACTATAGATTTCTATGTACTATATTCTATGTTTTATGAAACCTAAAGCATTCTGTAGTCAACAGTAGTTTTGGTTCTAAATGTCCCTGCCTTATGTTCATGATATCAGTAATGCTTATTTCAGCTGGTATGGTTGGAGCAGTTAAACTTCTCAGCAGACTGTATGCTTTCCGCCCATTATATTCAGTAGCACTGGCATTTGTTTTGTATTGGCTATTTCACTAGCTTCAAAATACTGCCTAATTCACTCAGTCTACTTATGCTAGTTATGTGTTGTGCAATCGAACGGGTCGATCTTTCTGATGTAGGCAGCCATTTCTGCTTTTTTTAATTTATTATTATCACCATTTATGAACCTGTGAACTTTGTCTATTTTCTGCCTTTCTTTTAACTTTACCGTCTCTCTTCTTTTTGAAGTTGTGCTGTGTTTTTTAAAAACTTGAGTGACTGTCCTCTTGCAAAGAAAAAAAAACATGCACTTCAACAGATAGTCATCGGGTTAATTTCAAAATTTACTCGTCGCCAATGTTACATTTTATAACACCAAAACATAAGACTGATTGAAAGAAAAGTACAGGAGCCGGGATGCATGTGTTTAGTTTCGTTTTGCTTTGGTGAGGTGTGCACATATGACATGGTGATGTAATGATGTATGCTATTCACATTCTTTGCACATGAAACCCATAATGAATTATGAAAATAGCAAACAATGCTTACTCAAAGCTAATGGCTTGCTGGCTTTTATAACAAGAGGAATTGAGTATAGGAGCAAGGAGGTCCTTCTGCAGCTGTACAGGGCTCTGGTGAGACCCCACCTGGAGTATTGTGTGCAGTTTTGGTCTCCAAATTTGAGGAAGGACATTCTTGCTATTGAGGGAGTGCAGCATAGGTTCACAAAGTTAATTCCTGGAATGGCGGGACTGTCATATGTTGAAAGATTGGAGCGACTGGGCTTGTATACACTGGAATTTAGAAGGATGAGAGGGGATCTGATTGAAATATATAAGATTATTAAGAGATTGGATGCGCTGGAGGCAGGAAGCATGTTCCCGCTGATGGGTGCGTCCAGAACTAGGGGCCACAGTTTAAGAATAAGGGGTAGGCCATTTAGAATAGGGATGCAGAAAAACTTTTTCACCCAGAGAGTGGTGGATATGTGGAATGCTCTGCCCCAGAAGGCTGTGGAGGCCAAGTCTCTGGATGCTTTCAAGAGAGAGTTAGATAGTGCTCTTACAGATAGCAGGGTCAAGGGATATGGGGAGAGGGCAGGAACGGGGTGCTGATTGTGTATGATCAGCCATGATCACAGTGAATGGTGGTGCTGGCTAGAAGGGCTGAATGGCCTACTCCTGCACCTACTGTCTATTGTCTGTTGTCTATTGCTAGATATTAAATAGACAGCGAGAATAGCACCAGGATGTTGCAAAACGCTTCCAACCATGCCAGCTTCCAGAATTTAGACGCTGTAACTCCCTGGAGGGTTTATGGCTCCATTAAGGGTTCAGGGCAGTCCTGCTAATTGGTAATATTCTTTTGAGTGCCAAGAATTGAGTATTTAAGGAATTTCTGAACTGAAGTTTGGAGCTCTATCATGAGCCTTAACTGTGACTTTGTCCAGCATTTGATTTGTGCTCAGTTCTCGATCCTGTTTGAGACCCCGTCTCGATCCTTGCTTCGGATACTCCAGTGTTGGGCCCAATCCATCCTCATCCAGGACTCTCGTCATGGTACAATTGTGCCAACATGGGTCCAGCAGGATACTGGGGCCTGTCAGCAGCTGTGGCCAACCACAGCGAGAAAGTTACAAGATGGAGCCTGGAGATCCGTATGCCAGCTATTGCAGGGAGGAAGCCAAAGTCGCTCAGGTGAGGCGGTCAGTCCATCTTCCAACCCCACAGAGATTCAGCGGTGACCCTGGTTCTTGCCACGGCTTCCTCATCCGATGCTCCTTAGTATTTGAACTCCAGCCGTCCCAGTTCCTTTCGGAGGGTGGCAAGGTGGTCTTCAATATCTTGCTTCTAGAGCCCTGGCCAGAGCCACGACACATTGGGAATGGAAGACAGATATTTGCTCAGATTTGGAGAAATTCATAGCTGCCATGAGGAAGGTGTCTCATCAACCAACCGGAGCCAGCTGAGCCTCAGACCGCCTGATTCGACAGGAGGGGATGGATAGCGGCTGACTACGCAATCGAATTTTGGACCTTGGCCAGGGGAGTGGGTGTCCTGGGCCATGCCATACCAGCGAGAACTCCAAGATGAACTGAAGGATGCCCTCACCTTGGGGGAGCCAGCAGAGGACTAAAGGGTTCTGATTGATCAGTCCATCCGTCTCGATAATCGTCTGGCAGAGTGAAAGTGACACCACTTCAGGAAGTTGAAAAGAGCTGGTCCAAGCCTGATCCCAACACATTACAGTCCCAGTCTTCAACCTCAGATCATGACCAGCCTGTCACCTGCTCAAGATACATAGAAACATAGGAAAACTACAGCACAATACAGGCCCTTCAGCCCACAATGCTGTGCCGAACATGTACTTACTTTAGAAATGACCTAGGGTTACCCCTAGCCCTCAGTCGAACCCATGCTCGACTGGTTGCTCTAGTCTAGACTCTCCACTGATGAGAGGTCCTGGGGTCAGAGTCAAGACTGCTGCTTATACTGCAGGGAGCAGATAACCCATGGGCCGATTGTCCAAAGCTGCAGCTACCTAGAGAACTGGTAAGTCCATCCAGTGTCAGGAAGACTGTGATGGTAGCAGCCTTGCACTATTTTGTCCCAAGCCAGGGTGGTAACACCAATTCGTCGGGGAATCGATGTTCTTGCTCACAAGGCCCAAGTACGAGGGGAGGTTCCTGAGGACAATCCTCTGGATCGGCTGTTCGTCCCAAGTTCCATCCGGTCCCAGGTACTCCAGTAAGGGCATTCACCGAGAGTGACTGACACCCAGGGATCACCAGGACCCTTGGGTTTATCAAGAGAAGGTATTGGTGGCCTGGAATGACGAAAGAGGTTCGGCAGAATGTGCAGCCATACGAGATGTGTGCCCAAAACAAGGAGCCCCATACCCGACCTCAAGGGCTCCTGTTCTGGAAAGACCTTGGGTACACACCTCCATGGACTTTATCACGGGTCTCCTGCAATCCAAGGGGAAGTCAGTAATTGTCAGTTGGTTTTCGAAAGCCTGCAAGTTCATTGTCTTGGAGAAGCTACCATTAGCCGTGGAGTCAGTTGAAATGATCCTGGAGCAGGTCTTCAGGATCCATGAGTTCATGGTGGACGTTGTCTTGGATTGTGGTCCACAATTCACATCACATTTTTGAAGGGTGTTCTGCAAACTGATAGGGCAACAGCAACCCTTTCCTTTGGGTTTCGCCTGCGATGCAATGGCCAGATAGAGTGGGCCAACCAGGATTGAGAACCTACCCCAAGACGCTTGGCCTTGGAAAGACCTGATGAGTGGTGTGAACTTCGGATGAGGGCAGAGGTCACCTTACAGCATTCGCTGTACAGGATGTCACCTTTTGAGTGCCAGTTTGGTTACCCTCCGCCACTCTTTCTGGAACAAGAGGCCGAGGTTGGGGTCCCTGCGGCTGAAGATCTCATCCAGCGCTGCAAGCAAAAATGGATTAGGGCAGGAAAGATCTTGCTGACCCCTACCCGGAAAGGGGAGACCAAGATAAACTGAAGGAGAAGTCAGGGACCCGCTTTACAGCCTCGGCAACAGGTATGGCTGTCCACTCATGATTTACCTCTCCAAGTGGAATCTAGAAACTTGGTGCTGACGTTCATTGGACCTTTTAAAATCCTGAGGAAAGTAAACCCGGTACCTGGCACCTTGCAGCTCCCCAAGACCCAGAAGATCAATCCCACCTTCAACATCTCTAAATTAAATCCTCTCTGCCCCAGCCCCACCACCATCAGCCCTGCCGCCACCCAGGTTTATCAAGGTGAATTATGTCTTCAAGTTGAGAAGACTTTTGGACTCACGTACTGTTCAAGGTGTTTGGCAATACCTCGTGGACTGGTAGGGATTCGGACCTGAGGCAAGGTGCTGGGTGCCTGAAAGAGACATTTTGGATCTGGCTCTCATCCACAGTTACCATCACCACCTCTCTAAGCATCGAGGGCCATCAGGGGTCACCGTAGGGGAAGGGGTCCTGTTACGAGACCTCCCATTTGCGCCAGCTTCTGGGATTTAGACACACTAATTCCCCGGAGTGTGGATAGCTGGTGCAGCCCCTTTAAGGGTTCAATTGGTGATCATGCTTTGGGCACCAAGAATTGAGTACTTGACAAACACCTAAACTGGGGGTACGGTGCTCAATCATAAGCCCTCCTAGTGATTGCTTTGTGCTCAGTTCTCAATCCTGTTTGATACTGTGTCTTGATCCTTGCTCCATCATTTGGGTCCAAGCCATCCTCCTCAAGGACTCCTGTCACACAGGAACGGGGAGAAGGAATTATAGCTTAGATTAAGAGAGGAATAAATGAAATAAAATACAAATTTGTAAAAGCTTTTTAAAATGTGAAATTACTTGCAAAAATAAGACAGAATAGTTTCCTGTTTCCTTTTTAGACCAGAGATCATGATTAGCATCGATGCTTATTAGTTTGTTAAGAGGCTTCTTTTTGAAGATGTCACTATTTCCCCACTAATTCCATTTATTTCTCACTTAATCGTGAAAGATAATTCATGATCTCAAATAAAAACAGGAAATGTTGGAAACATCAAGTCAGATCTCAATGCTTCTTGGAGAGCTAATGGTTCAGGTCCAAGACCAATTTACTTCAGATTTCTCCCTGTGTTCTCCTTCTATGTTGTTGCAAGGTCAGAATCTGGCTTTGCTGAAGAGAAATCTTCCACCAGCTCTTTCAGAATGGCAGAATTCAAGCTTTGAATAAGTTTTGAGACAATGAATGAGTATTTATCAGGTAAATAATTTTTTTAATAGCATGCTGTTTCTATTCTTTCCAAGTTGTGCGTGTGTGTATGATTTGCAACAGAAATATCCTCCTCATGTCCATTCTATCTAGGCTTTTCAATATTCATATGTTTCAGTGAGATTTTCCTCCCGTTTTTCTACACTCCACTGAGTAGAAAGTTCAAAGTTCAAAGTAAATTTGTTATCAAAGTACATATATGTCACCATATACAACCCTGAGTTCTGTTTATTTGCAGGCATACTCAGTAAGTCCAAGAAATACAATAGAGTCAATAAAAGACTGCACCCAAAAGGATGGACAAACAACCAATGTGCAAAAGACAACAAACTATGTAATTACAAAAGAAAAAACAATAACAACACATAAATAAGAAATAAGTCTCAAGAACATGAGATTAGGTGTCCTTGAAAGTGAATCCATAGTTTGTGGAAACAGTTCAAAGAAGGGGTAAGTAAAGTTGAGTGAAATTATCCCTTCCAGTTCAAGAGTTTGATGGTTGAGGGGTAATAAATGTTCCTGAACCTGGTGGTGTAGGTTCTGAGGTTCCTGTACTTTTGTCCTGATGGCAGTAGCGTGAAGAGAGCATGACCTCGATGATGGGGTTCATTGATGGTTGATGCTGTTTTCCTGCTACAGCACTCTATGTAGATGTGCTCATTGGTGGGGAGGGTTTTACCCAAGAAGGACTGGGCAAGATCCATTATTTTTTGTAGGGTCTTCTGTTCAAGAGCATTAGTGTTTTCATACCAGGCTGTGATGCATCCAATCAACATACTCTCCACCATCCATCTACAGAAGTTTGTCAAAGTTTTAGATGTCATGCTGAATCTTTGCAAACTTCTATGGAAGTAGAGGTACTGCTGAGCTTTCTTTGAAATGGCGCTTATGTGCTGAGCCCAAGACAGATCCTCTGAAATGATGACACTGAGGAATTTAAAGGTGCCGACGCTCTCCACCTCTGATTCCACACCACCGCCCCCCCCCCCCACCCATAAGGACTGGCTCATCTGGCTCATGGGCCTCTGGTTTCCTTCTCCTGAAGTCAATAATCAGCTCTTTGGTCTTATATGAGTGAGAGGTCATTGCTGTGACACCGCTCAGCCAGATTTTCAATCTACCTCCTTTATACTGATTTGTCACCAACTATGATTCAGCCAACAATGGCAGTGTTGTCAGCAAACTGAAATATGGCATTGGAGCTGTGCTTAGCCTCACAGTCATAAGTATAATGTGAATGGAGCAGGGGGCTAAGTTCACAGCCTTGTGGTGTATCTGTGCTGATGGTGATTGTGGGGGAGTTGCATTTGCCAATCTGAACTTACTGGGATCTGCAAGTGAGGAAATCAAGGATCCATTTGCACAAGGAGGTATTAAGGCAAAAACCTGAAGCTTATTGATCAGTTTTGAGGGGATGGTAGTATTGAATGCTGAACTGTAGTCAATAAAGAACATCCTGATATACACACCTTCACTAACCAGATGTTCCAGAGCTGAGTGCAAAGCCAATAAAATGGCATCTGCTGTGGATATGTTGTGACGGTAGGCAAATTGGAGCAGATCCCAGTCACTGCTCAGGTATAATTGAAGCCTGCTTGAAGCAGGTGGGTATCTCAGACTGCTGAAGCGAGAGGTTAAAGATACCTGTGAACTTTCCAGCCAGGCAAGCAGCACAGACCTTTAGTACTTGGCCATGTATCCCATCTGGGCTGGATCCTTTCCATAGGTTCACTCTCCTGAAGGATATTGTCACGTCAGCTTCAGATACTGAAATCACAGGGTCATACAGGCCCAGAGCCGTCAAACATTCCACATGTTAATTTTTTTCATTCCTGGGATTATTCTCACAAACCTCCTTTGGATCCTCTCCAATGCTAGTACATTCTTTCTTAAATATATGGCCCAAAGCTGCTCACAATGCTCCAAATGTGCTCTAAGTAATGCCTTATAAAGTCTCAATGACTGAAAATGAAGTTGCAAATAATTCTGCTCTTTTGTAACTTGATTTTGTAACCAAGATAAAAGTTCTGCAGCCCAGCTGTGTTTGGAAATGAATGTCACAAGATATTTAAATTACCACTAGAAGGAAGTCTTAGTGAATCTTGGCACTTGAGCTCACAAAATAAGGCTAAAAGATTTGCAACCCTTTTCTCCACAAAAATTAAATGATGATCCATCTTTGGTTACACTAAAAAATGTCTTCACCCAACCAGATTCAATTCACATGGTGCTCAAAATCAAGTGAGCACACGAGACGCTTCAAAATCTTGCAACCAAAACAAATTCCTTGCTGAAGTGTTGAGGAGTTAGCTCCAGAACTAGCTGCAACTCCAACTTATTTAGTCCAGAACAACTGCAGTATTGCTATTTGTCAAAGTGAAAAATCCCTTTCCATAAAAGCCGGGACCACCCAAATCATTCTCCCATTAGTCCACTCCGAATCATTAGCAGAGGAGGGGAGGGTCATTACACCTTTGGTTCGTCAATAATCTGCTTTCTGAAGCTCAATTCAGAAATTAATTTTCAAAGCAACTACTATATATGATTGGAGATATCCATCAGGTTTTTAAACTAACAGTATGAATCCCATTAAAGGATTTGCTTAATGGCTTTCATGATCTCAGGGTGTCCTAAAATGCTTTACAGCCAATATGAATTGTAGTCAATGTTATGTGAGAAATATGACAGCCAATTCCCACATAACAAATTGTAATACGATCATGATCAGTTCATCGGTTTTGGTGACCTCAGTTGAGAAATAAACATTAGTTCAGGCAGATTGGAGCAATTCCCTGATGTCTTCTAATTCTGTAAAGGGATCTTACACATATACATGAGCAAATAGTCTTATCTGAAAGAGTAGATCTCTGATATAAGTAGCATACTTTCAATATAAAACTGAAACTGTTTGGTATTCATAGATGCAACCTTTTGATTCAGAGACAAACGGGGTCTTAAATGAGTCACAGCTGAGTCAATATATATATGATTATACTGAACATTTGTTTTTCTATGGAACTTGTGGCATCTTTAAAGACTCTCTCTTGCTTTATATTCCACTTTGCTATCGGTTGTTATCATTTCTTGTTTACTCTCATTGCCCTGGTGATTTACACAAATCACTGATTTTTGAAAGGAGAACTTCCCTGGAGATAAGTTCTTCCTTCTCTATAATTTAAGAAAGACATGACTAGGCTCTGCTTTACTTTATGAAGGTAGAGTTGCAGGGTTGGCAACCAATTGTTTATCAGCCTTCAGAGTTAAGAAACCCAATTTGTACTTCCCTCATTTCTCCATGGAGAGATTAGCTCCAGGAAAGGATTGTGCCGATCAGGAACAAGAAGTCTTTCATCTGACAATGTTCATTGTGCTTCAGATCACACACATTCCAGATGGCACCGTTTAAATGTACTTAAGTGATGTGCCTTTGATGTTGAAAACATCTCTAACTATTTTTCCAGTGGTTGACTTGGTATGGAGTGTCTGAACAGTGTGCTTAAAAAAATGAATGTGTTACATTCAATTACATGTTGTTTTACATCATCCTTGCATTCTACACTCCAGTGCCTAAAAGGATCTGCTAAGTCATTGTTTGTGCTGATATAAAACAAATTTGAACTTATCCAGGTCATGGTTACTTGAGTGTTTTAGCCAGTGGAACCAGTTCCAAGGTAACATTGCCTTGGCTTCCCTCCCAGTGCTGTGCAACCTGCTGTCAAAACTAAACCATAACTCTCAACCCACTAGCTTTATGACATATATCCTCAGATCAGAAGTTCTTTCATACATTTCTCTTAAAGAATGTAACAGCATTTCTCATCTTGCAATCTTCACACTGCTGGTCTTGTGGTTGAAGTATGTTTCGTTGCTCACTCTGCCAAATCAATAGGCTGATAAATGGCATGGTGATTTTAACATATTCAAGTTAAATTCTTAAATTTGTCCAAAAAGGTTGAATTTTAGAGCAAGACCATGTCGAATGTAAAAAAGTACCAGTTTCCTGGTTACATCGGAAACACTGATCCGATAAATTTGGATTAAATTTTTTTATTTTTTGTGGTGTAATATATAATTGATGTAGAAAATTATACTGCACTAATCTTAACCGAACATTTATTGTATTTGTCATACTGTCAAGGCATAGTCTTGACCAATTTGTTTCTTCAATTTTAATATTCAAATCACTTTCCCATTTTTGTCTTGACTTATGGACTCCTTGCTTAATTACCTGTCTTTGAATCAAATTATACATGCAAGATACAAATTTTTTGATATTTCCTTTTTGAATTAAAATTTCTATTTCATTAGATTTCGGCAATAACATTGTTTGACCTAATTTTTCTCTTAAATAAGCCCTTAATTGAAAGTAACAAAATAAAGTGTTGTTTGATATTTTATATTTTATATTTTACTGGAACAAATTACAGGAACACAATTTCCTCATAATCCAATATTATTTTTACTAGGTGATATTGAAGGGATAAAACCGAAACTCAAACTAAATAAGTATCAGAAAGAATTTATAAAAATTGCACTGGCAGTAGCCAAAAAAGCTATTGCAGTTACTTGGAAATCGGATTCACATTTAAGTATAGATTCTTGGAAGAAAGAAATCTATGGTTGTATTCCATTAGAAAAAATTACTTATAATTTAAGAGATAAATATGAAACATTTTTGAAAATTTGGAGCCCTTATTTACAAAAGATAGGATTAAATATATAGATGCTTTTAAGATGAAACAATTGGTTATTAGGGGGAAGAAATAAATATACATATTAAAATTATTACGAACTCCATGGAGCATGTGGAGATCTTCCAACCACCAGGCATTCTTTCTTTCTTTCTTTCTTTCTTTCTTTCTTTTTTTTTTTTTTTTTTTTTCTAAGGGGCAGTTAGGGGGGAGGGGTTAAGGGGAGGGGGTATGGGTTATATACATTGTTTTTTTCATACTTTGTAATCATTTAAAAATGCAATAAAAAATTATTTAAAAAAAAAAAAAACATATTCAAGTTAGAATTTCTGTTTTGAAATTATTGTCAGCTGACTCAGAACTCAGCTCTCTGGGAATAGTAAGTATGTGGGTTCCCCTAAAACACGTGTGATTTAAGTTACTTTGGAGTGCAGACTTCTATTGCTACTGTACTGGGGTGGGGGGGGGGGTGGTTGATATCGTTTAAGTATTTATTTGTTCCATTTTGTTTGTCTCTTAGATTTCCTAAATTACGCAATGTGAGTTAGATGATAATCAAGGAGGATTTCAATCTGCATGTGTTCTTGGCAAATCAAATCAGGACTAATTGCAAAGAGGACACGTTTGTGGCATGCATAGAAGGTGCTCTTTTTTTTACATATTGCTATGCTGAGAAAACAGACAGAGAAAAAGGCCACATCAGATCTAGTATTGTAGATACAGAGATAATACGTCCGTTGGCTCGGCTGTATGGAATCGGAAGTCATCCACTTCAAATTGAAGAGGTAAAATATTTCTTCACCCAGAGGGTAATGGTTGTTTGGAGCTCTCCAACCAAGTGAGCTTTAAAGTTCAGAATGAGAATATAAAAGTGCTCTGCTGCCTGCATAACGTCACAGCTCTCTGGTGCCACCTTAAGCATTTATAGTACAATACAATTTACATTTTAATATAATTTATATTCCATGTTCTCTGAACTGGTGTTGAAATGGATAATAAATCAGCCACAATGGAATGGTAGAGCAGGCTTCATGGGCTGAATGGCCTAATTCTGCTCCTATGTCTTATGGTCTATGTGCCTGTGATGTGCTGAAAGTAAGTTATTCAGTACACCTCCACCTCATTGTACTTGTGCACTTTAAAATAAACTTGACTTGAAGTTGAAATTAGCTGTGGAGGCTTGAAAGTTAAATGTGTTCAAGAGGGAGACTGATAGATCTCATCATGTTAAGGGATTTGGGTTATGGGGTTATTGGTACAAAATAGAACTGACTTTCAAACAAACAACACACACAAAATGCTGGAGGAACTCAGCAGGTCAGGCAGCATCCATGGAAAAGAGTGAACAGTCAGTATTCTGGGCTGAGACCCTTCATCAGGAATGGAAAAAACAGATGAGAATTCAGCGCAAGAAGGTGGGGGAAAGGGAGGAAGTACAATGTGGTCAGTGATAGGTGAAACCCGGAGAGGGGGAGGGGTGTAGTAAGAAGTTTGAGAAAACGATGTTCATGCCATCAGGTTGGAGGCTACCCAGACGGAATATAAGGTGTTGCTCCTCCAACCTGAGTGTGGCTTTATCGTGGTAGAAGAGGAGGCCATGGACTAACTTTGGAGTGGGAATGGGTGGCCACTGGGAGATCTTGCTTTTTCAGAACTCCAACCTGATGGCATGAACATTGACTTTTTGAACTTCCAGTAATTGCCCCAACCCCCCTTTACCATTCCCCCATTCCCATTTCCCTCTCTCACCTTATCTCCTTACCTGCCCATCACCTCCTCTGGTGCCCCTCTCCCTTCCCTTTCTTCCATGGTCTTCTACCCTCTCTTATCAGATTTTCCCTTCTCCAGCCATTTATCTGTTTCACCAATCAACCACCCAGCTCTTCACTTCACTCTTTCCCCTCTCCCAGTTTCACCTATCACCTACCACCTACCACCTGTACTGCTTCTTCCCTTCCCTCCAAACCTTCTTACTCTGACTTCTCATCTTCTTTTCCAATCCTGATGAAGGGTCTCGGCCCGAAAAGTCGATTGTTGACTCTTTTCCATAGATGCTGCCCGGCCTGCTGAGTTTCCCCTGAGATTTGTGTGTGTTGCTTAGATTTCCAGCGTCTGCGGATCTTCTCATGTTAAAACAAACCACAATGAATGGTAGAAAAGATGTCCAGAACCTATGCTTCCATTCCTTATGTTCTTCAAGACCACAGAGCTGCAGCAGAAAGGAAAGCAGCCGATAGCGTGGAGTGACCATGTGACCATCAGGGCATTGTGAGATAATTTCCATATTTGGTTCATCAGTCAAGCACCAGAGGGTGCGCAGATGCACATTTAAGATGGGGGGGGGGAGTTTAAACGAGAAGTGCAGGGCAAGTTTTTTGTTACTCAGAGACTGAGGAAGCAGATGGTAGGAGCAGATCTGATAGTTAGAGAAACAGCATGGGATGAGGTCCTTCTGGCCCCACAAAACTGTGCCACCAAATTAAACCCTTGTGGTTAATCAACCTCCTCACTCGCATGTCTTTGGAATATGGGAGGAAACTGGAGCACCCAGAGAAAGCCCATGTGTTCACGGGCCAAATGTACAAACTCTTTACAGACAGCAGCAGGAATCCAGGTCGCTAGCGCTGTAATAGTGTTGTGCTAACTGCTAAGCTACCATGCCACCCCAATTTTTGAGGTTTTTAGATAGATACAAAAAATTTGGGAACACGAAAGGGAATGGAGGGTTATGGCTCATGTGAGACCCTTTACCGCAGCACAGGTGACTGGATCATTTTTCAGCTCTTACCTGTGCTCTAAGGTGTGCAGTCACCACTGAGGGAGAGCAAAACTGGAAAATTCAGCCTCTTGGATGCTTGGACTGGAGCTCTTCCCGTCATTAATTAACGATATCCCACAGTGAAGAATGATGACCAGTTAATGAACTCGGTCATCAAAACTTTGAATAAAAAGAGGGAAATCAACTGAGGGGGCTATCAAGGAGCAGGAAATAAAGAGAGGTGGAATGACAGGGGGAGTCATGGATGGTGGAATTGGGCAGAGTGAGCAAACTCATGAGGGGAAAGTATATTCTATTTTGTTTCTTTGTATCTACCATGAATGGCTACAAGAAAATGAATCTCAGGTGACAGGTATGTACTTGATAGTAAATCTACTTTGAACTCAGGAAGCAATTATTTAGAAATAAACAAGTACAGGAAAGGGGATGTGAGAAAGAGAGAGTAAAAGAGAGGACTCAAAGCCAAACAATGGTTAAAGGGAAGACTAAACAAATAATGAATGAAGAAAAAAACAAATGTAGAAGAAACGAAACAAAAATTAATGACAAATGAGTGAATGAGAGAGGAAATTACGTGAGAAATGGAAAAGAGAGTCAAACATAAATTTCAACTGTCTGTTATCCCATACTTTTCAGCCTAGTTTTCACTGTATTTTAACCATATGCTTGCACTCATTATGAGAATATCAGTCAATGCTGCACAGTTCTGAATTCAACTGTTACAAATGCAGCAGCAATGAATATGAAACTGAAACAGGGTTTATAAACAAATCCTGAGATTTATTAAGCTCTGCTCAAAACTTAGAAAAGTAATCAAACGACTAACTTAACCAGAAGTTAACAGTAAGGTGGAAATATCTAACAAGCAGTCAAACTTAGAAACTATCCTTAATGAGTTCTCAACCAAGCACAGATTTAAAGTGGTAAATTCAAAAGTCTATTTGATTCATACAGTCATTAAGGAGAAACTGCCCCGAAACGATTCCTTCGAAGTAACGACGAATCTGTTGATCCCTCAGCCGAGAGATGACTTGTTTGAAGAAATCATGAGGGAATAAAAGGAACTGACCTTTTGACTGGAGGGTGGTCACTGCACAAACCTTCCCAACCTTGCAGGGGTTTAACTCAAATATGCATGCCGCAATTCCTGAATGAAGTCACAAAGGTCTGTCATCCCCAAGACGCTGAACAACATTAACTTTATCCAGTCCTTTGAACTTGGATAACTCTGGTAATATCTTTACTCTTTGATACTGAACTGTAAGGGAAAAATAAACGTACAATAAACAAAACCAATGGAGCTTCCACAGCTACGACTGGCAACAACGTTGCACAAAAATAAAAATGAGAACTGCGTCACAGATGGTGGGCTTGGTTTAAGTACCGTTTGGAACATGCCATAACGTGACATTACATCATCCCACTGTCCTGTGTTCAAACTGTGAGCATATAACACAACATATCTAGCTTTGTCTTCCTAAACCTTTATTTTCCCAAGTATATGGCCTTTGTAGGTTATAGTTTCATTTTACATTGCTTTCTAATATTAGAGCAACTATCCTTCCCTCTCTTCCCCATAATCCCCCTCCAATAATCATTTCTACTCTTTACTGTAGTTTAATTCAGTAATATTTGCATTGTGACTTCGACAAGTACTTTAGCTCCATCTCTTTCTTTCCAAATCCACACAAATATCCATGACACAGACTTATAAATAAATCAAGCTACTCCTCCGTTCATGCAATTAACACAATGAACTCATTTATTTGCACAATGTGTTATGATACAGAACTATGTCCAGCAACAGACCACAGACCTGTCCATGCATGTCCTGGCTTTGCAGTACTTAGCGAAATAAAGTTCTAGCGACCAGGGTGCATTGTTTATAGACAAAACTGAAAGAATAATTGCAACCTTTTATTCTGTGAGCTTTGGTCAGTAAAGTTTCTATGTACAGTGCCAATATTTGGTGAGCCTATTCAAAGAAATAACAGGCCAGTATCAGAAGGGTAATGAGTTGGCAGCCTTTTCTGCATAACTCACTATTTTTGTTTGCTGATAATCGAAAAATAACAGAGGATTAAAATGGTCTGCTGATTCACCATTGTCCATGTCATGCTTTAGCACAAACTCAGGGGCCTGGATCATCTGATGGGCCAGTGACAAATTTGGTGATGACTTACTGGCTACTCCAGTAACAGCTCAGTGGGGATGCATGATCTTCTTATTTGCTGTTTCTGAATTGCCCAGCACACTCTGTGTGGGATCTCCAATGAGAGCTTGGTTACTGTACATGCTCCTACTGCTTCCAGGTTTGTTCAGATTCTGTTTTTTCATTTCTCTGTATTCTACTCTGCTTTTATCAATACCTGCAGAGTGTTACGCCAATAGAAAACAGGTTACAGCCATCAAGTTTTGCTTGAGTCCTTCTACTTAGTCCTTTATCACAATACCAAAATGTCTCTTACCGAAGACCCTAATGGCATCCCTTGTGATTTTTCCCTTTGCACAGACTCCATTCTTTGTTCAGTTGTATCAAGGTGTTGTACTTGCACGGATATTTTGGTTCAACTAGCATGCTTGTTACTAAGAATGAATTGTTCAATAAGAATGTAATTTTTGGTCTTCAGGCCACATTTCAACCCCAGCTATTTCAAAGTTAAGTTTTATTTGTTACCTGTATATTGAACCATGCAGTGAAATGCTTTGCTTCCATCAAATCAGCAAGGATTGTGCTGGGCAGCTCACAGGTGTCGCCATTCTTCCAGCACCAGCACAGCATGCTCACAACTCACTAACTCTAACGTACACCCTTGGAGGAAACTGGAGCACCTGGAGGAAATCCGAGAGGAAACTGGAGCACCTGGAGGAAATCCGAGAGGAAACTGGAGCACCGGGAGGAAATCTGAGAGGAAACTGGAGCACTTGGAGGAAATCCGAGAGGAAACTGGAGCACCGGGAGGAAATCCAAGAGGAAACTGGAGCACCTGGAGGAAATCCAAGAGGAAACTGGAGCACCTGGAGGAAATCCGAGAGGAAACTGGAGCACCTGGAGGGAATCTACATAGTCACAGGGAGAATGTACAAATTCTTCACAGACAGTGGCAGGAGTCGAACACCAATCTTACAAGTGGAGCTGAAAAGTGATGTGCTAACTGCTATGCTACGAAAGTTAACCTCTTCTGCCACATTCCAGATTTCTCAGTGTAACTCATTCTTAGTAATAAGCATGCCTTCTGAACCAAAATATCCGGACAAGTGCAATACTTTGGTACAAATGCACAGGTACCTTCCTTCTTCTCCAAGGTCTTGAAGATTTTATACTTTTCCATGTTTGTGGATCCTTCTTGTATCTTTTTGCTTGAGTATTTCTGCTTGGGCCTTCACTACAGTACCAAAATGTCTCGTATACAAGTCTGTAATGGCATGTGATTTTTCCCTTTCCAAAGACTCCATCCTTTGTGAGGTTGAATCGCTCTTGCAACTTAAGTGAAATATTTAACTCATAATGACCTTTAGATAACATATCCATACTAACACTAAGAGTGTCTACATCCACCAAGTGTCACCTGTCTACTCCATTTTCATGCATCTGTGTCTGAAACCATCAGACATGTCATTATATCATCTAACCCTATCCATTTCAACAGGGTTCTTGCTAAGCTATTTAAATATACCTTCAGTAGATTCCATCAGCTATAACTCAGTTCTCCAGGTTTGATTTACCCACCAAATACCAGAGGACACACATTTAAGGTGAGAGAGGAAAAGTTTAAAGGAGGTGTGTAAGGCAAGTTTTTTTTCACACAGAGACTGAAATGGCTGCCAAGGGGAGTGGTGGAATCTGATAGTGGCATTTAGGAGGTTTCTAAATAGACACAAAAATTTGGGGCATGAAAGGGAATGGAAGGATATGGATCGTGTGCAGGTAGAAGACATTTAGGTTAATTTGGCATCATGATTGGCACAAAATTGTGGGCTGAAGGGTCTGTTTCTGTGCTGTACCCATCTATGTTCTATCATCCACCTGCTCTCAGATCTACATTATTTTCCACTTAACAACACCTTTAATTCTCTCTGTGGCCCCTTCCTTTCTGTATCTGTAATCTCTTCCTTTGGGATATTAGCACTCCTCTTGTTACAACATTTAGATCATCCTCAAATTTAATTTCTCCACCAGTAATGTCAATAACATTGGTAAATATAGACCTGCGGTTTGGAAACTTCTTCCCAATTCACTTCATCTCTCTGCCCTTCAAATACCTCCTGATAATTTATTTCCTTTAGTGATTTGTACTAATAGCTCCCTATGTAGCTGAATGGTAAATTTTATATGATAATGATTTTGTGAAATAATAATAATAAGTACTTTATTGATCCCAAATGGGAAATTATTTCATTACAGCAGCAACATTTAAAAAACACACCTGGCAATAATAAATAATAACAATAAATATAATAATATTAACTAATAATAAGTACAGAATAATAATATTCACAATAATAATTTACCAATGTGCAATAATAATGTACAAAATAATAAAACAGAGACTATTGTATTATGATGTGTGTTCTCCTGTTGCACAGATGAACTGATGTTATGCTTATTGCAGTTGGTATGAAAGATTTTCTGTAATGATCCTTGTGACAGTGGAGCTAAATGAGCCTGTTTGAAAGGGTGCTGCACTGCTTAATCAGTATATCATGGAGAGAATGTGCTAGATTGTCCATAATGCCTAACAGTTTGTTTAGTGACCTCCTCTCCACCACTATCTCAAAAGAGTACAGATTGTAGCCAAAGACGAATCCACCCTTTCTGGTGAGTTTATTTAGTCATTTTGCATCACCAGCACCAATGCCACTCCCCCAACATATAGCCGCAAAGAAGACTGCACTTGCTACAACAGATTGGCAAAAGATCTCCAATATCCTGCTGCACACATTGAAAGATCTCAGGTTCCTTAGAGAGTCTGCTCATCCCCTACTGGTGGACAGCCTTGGTGTTGGTTTTCTAGTTAAGTCTGTTGTCGAGGTGAACACTCAAGTACTCCACCAACACCGCAACTTCTTCTCCCAGAATGTTTACAGATCTCGTCACAGTCCCATTCTTCCTAAAATCAATCTTCATCTCCCTGGTTTTGGCCACATTCAGGAGCAGGTGATTCCTCCAGCACCATTCCACAAACTTGTCCTCCAGTTCTCTGTACTTTGACTCCTGCCCATCTCTGATACACCCAACCACTACAGAGCTATCAGAGAACTTCCACAAGTGACAAGACTCAGATTTGTAATGAAAGTCTGAAGTGTACAGTGTGAACAGAAACAGAGGCAGGCACTTCTGTGCCACTCCCCACTATCTCAGACAGAGAACTACCCAGCTGTACAAATTGGGGTCTATCTGTCATGTAGTCAGTAACCCAGAAGATAGTGGATTTGTTTACACCCATCCCTTGCAGCTTTTATCTCAAAAGAAGTGGCTGGATTATATTGAAGGCACTAGAGAAATCAAAAAATGCGATTCTCACAATGCCACCAGCATCATTCATGTGGGAGTGAGCTCTCTGCAACAGGTAGATGATGGCATCATCCACTCCTACCTGAGGTTGGTAGGCAAACTGTAGAGGGCCCAGTGAAGATATCACCTGCAGTTCAAGGTAAGTCAGGATCAGCCTCTCCAACACCTTCATCACATGAGATGTGACAGCAATTGGTCTGTAGTCATTAAGTTCAGATGGAGTCACTTTCTTGGGTACAGGAACCAAGCAGAAATGCCTTGGGATGTACCTTTATGTTAGAGGTACAAGATAACAAATTTGGATTAAAACGCCAGAATCAGTTTATTTGGGAGACACCCGGAAGATTTAAAGATAAAAACACAGGAGCATGATGTGCAACAGCAATTTCTTAATATTCACAGGATCGAACCAATGGAATCAATAGGCTATCAACAAAAAAAAAAATCAATCCTGCAATAGGAATGATGAACATGAGAAAAAAATGAGTACTCTTTATCTGTTGGATACAAACAACACCAAATATCAATAATATCACCTTTCATTAGAAAAGATTGGATAAAGGAGGCAGATCTACTACAAGCTAATTATTTGGAAGAAGAACAACCTAAGACAGGATCTAAACAGCAGTTGAAGTCTCCTCCTAAAACCAAAGAATATAAAGTTAAGTCTGGTAAAAGCGGAAAAAAAGTTCAAAAAAGCCTGGATCATCTATATTTGGAGCATACAAATAAGCAAAAACCATTAATTTATTATCTAATTTCCCCGACACTATAACAAAACACCCATTGGTATCAGCCATTACATTATGTTGAACGAATGAAACTGAATTGTCTATAAGAATCAAAGCTCCTCTGCCTTAGTCTGAAAGGAGGAATAGAAAGATGCACCTTTCCAATGGCTGAAAAGACATAAATGATCACATTTATGAAAATGAGTTTCTTGCAAAAAATGATTGAGACATTCAATTTCTTAATATAATTAAATATCTTATTACGTTTCACAGAATAGTTTAATTCTTTCACATTAAAACTATGTAAATTAATCACGTGATCCATTAAAATATTACTTAAAAGAGAAGTTAGAATAAAAACCGCAGGAATATATATTAAATCCAAACAATGAGCTTTTAAGATAAAGTAACCAAGCAACAAATGAAGCTAAGAGAACTAAACAGCTGATAGAAAAAGAGAAAACAGCCCCCACCCCCTGCCCAAAGAGTGAAGGTCAACCAAAGAACAGTCAACAGCTTCCTTCCTTCCTATCATTCCTTCCCAAAACAAATTACTGGCTGTACTCCAAAATAAATTTTCAATTCTAAACTGCATTCCAACAAGACATAACAAAAACAGAGCAAAACTAAACATATTAAAAAATCCTCATAGAAAATTATAATATAAAAAATTAGAAAGACATATGTAAGTTCAAAACATATTAGCTTAGAAAGTATTAACTGAAAGAAAACTTACTAATATTAAATCCTAAATTTTCTAAACAAGGAAGTAAAAGTACCAAAAAAATTAGATACGAAGGTATACCAAATGTAAAAAAAAATTGTTCATAAATGTAAGTAATGAACAATTAGACTGCTGATTCTTAAAAAAGGATCCATCAAGCAGACGCAACATAAATTTGTGTAAAGAGTTATTGAACAGTTAAATTGATTCAGCACTCAAGAAATCCAACACCTCTTGAGTTGACTGGAACTATCTCTGAGAGCCATTTTTCAAAATTATTCTAAGACAAGCAGGGTAACAAAGAGAGGGTTTAAAACCTTTATTATACAGCTCTAACATGAGATTTTTAAACTTGAAGCATTCATTCAACACCTCGAGTGAAAAATCTTCCACAATTCTGAACTTCAGATCTTTATAATCAATTATACCTTTCTGATGAGATTCATGAATTAAAAAGTTCCCTTGTTTGATAATCATGAAGGCAAATTATCACTGAACAGGGTTGTCCCTCTGGAGGAGGTCTCGGTACAGGCGATCTGTGAGCTTGATCTGTTTTAGGTGGAGATTCTAAAATATTTGGAAATAATTTAGCCTAAAGGTTTGCAAAAAATTCTGAAGGTTGATTGCCTTCCAATGACTCTTTAAAACTCAGAATACATAAATTATTTCTTAAATTTCTATTTAAGTCAATAACCTTCTGTCTTAGTGTTTCATTAACCTTTAACTGTTTATCACAGATTTGTTCCAGATCATCAATCCTCACGTCTTCATTCTCTTTTATCTGTTTATCATGTTCACTTAAAGTTTTTTGAATAGGATCCAATTTTACATCCATTCGTTTAAGTTCAGGACTGAATTGCTGGAACTTCTCCAAAAGTTCATTTTTGTGCTTCTGAAGTGTCTCCATTACAGCTTCCAAAGTTACTGGAGGGTCCTCTTCTTTTTTAGTAGCTTTAGCATGACTCATCATAAAGCAATATTGCAGTTAAAAGTAAGCTTTCAAAACAAGTTGGAAGCAGTAAATTAAAAAGAGTAGGATCACCTATAAAAGTACTGCTACTGCATCAACAGCCAGTAGGAGTAGTAGTAGTAAGGATTTAAAAAAAATTTTTGGAGGGACAAATTTTTTTTTTGAAGAGAATATGCTAGAAGAGACTTATAGTCTTATTATATGGGGTGCTTTTAAGGCTTATATTAGAGGTTAAATTATTTACTTTACCACAAGTGTTAAGAAAAAAGCTAATATGGAGAGAATTGAATTAGCCAATCGGTTGAAACAATTAGACCAAAATTTGCTTTGGCTCCAGATCCTGTTTTATATAAAAGGTGTGTTCAATTTAAAACTAAATATGATCTACTTCTAACTTATTCAATTAAAATGCAACTTTCAAAAGATAAAAGTCAGTTTTATGTTCATGGAGAAAAATCGGATAAACGATTAGCTAACCAATTAAAGACCTTTATAGTTAAGCATCAAATTATAGAAATTTGTAAAGCTAACAGTGATAAACCATCTGATCATTTAGAAATAAACAATGCTTTTAGAGAATTACTCTAAACTTTATAGTTCTGATCCTCCTAAGAATAATACTCTAATGAATAATTTTTTAGGTTGATTAAACATTCCTATGCTTTCTGATGATACTCAAAAACTGTTGGATCAACCTATTTCTTATGAGGAAATTTCCGAGGTTGTTCACTCTTTGCACTCGGGGAAGGCTCCGGGTCTTGATGGATTTTCGGGAGAGTTTTATAAGGCTTTTTCCTCTTTGCTTATACCTCGTTTATATTTAGTCCTTTCTGACTCTTTTAAATTAGGTAAGTTGCAACTATCTTTTTATGAAGCCTCTATTTCACTTATTCTTAAAAAGAATAAGGACCCAATTGAATACTCTTCTTATAGACCTATTTCCTTACTTAATGTTGATACTAAAATTTCATCTAAACTTATGGATCATAGGATTGAAAATATTTTGCCATCTATTATCTCTGTTGATCAGACTGGATTTATCAAAAATTGATACGCCCACTTTAATATTCGTCATTTACTGAATGTTATTTATTCTCCTTCGAAAGAGATTTTGGAATGTGTGATACCCTTAGATGTTGAGAAGGCCTTTTGATTGGGTGGAATGGTATTACCTATTTAAAACTTTAGAAAAATTTAACTTTGGGCTTGATTTTATTCAATGTATTAAATTACATTATTTATCTCCCTCCACTCAGGTTCTTATTAACTCTCAGTAAACCATTTAAACTTCATCATGGAACTAGACAAAGCTATCCTTTGAGTCCTTTGCTTTTTGATTTGGTTTTAGAACCTTTAAGTATTGCTTTCCGGGAATCTAATGATATCATTGGTATTTTAAGGAGGGGTATTACCCAAAGTTTCGCTGTATGCTGATGACCTTTTGCTCTACATTTCTAATATGGAATCTTCTTTACCTTCTTTACTTTCTTTACTCTCTAGCTTTAGTTAGTTTTCAGGATATAAACTTAAATTTCAAGAGTGAACTTTTTTCCTTTGAATAATTTGGTATTAGTTAATATTAACCTTCCTTTTAAAATTGTCAGAAATCACTTTACTTCCTTGGGTGTAACAATCACTAGGGATTATAAATTCCTTTTTAAAGATTTTTTTTACACTTCTGAATAATGTTAAGAAGGTACTATCTAGTTGGTCATCCCTCTCTTTATCTTTGATTGGCGGCATCAATTTATTAAAATGAATATTTTGCCTAGATTGTTATATTTATTTCAGGCCATACCTGTTTTTATTCCTAAATCCCTTTTTGATTCTTTGGATTCTATTATATCTTCTTATATATGGAATAATAAAATTACTCGATTAAATAAAGTTCATCTTTAAAAAGGTAAAAAGAATGGAGGCTTAACCTTACCCAATTTTAGGTTTTATTACTGGGCAGTCAATATACAAAATCTCACGTTTTGGTTATATTAATCGAGAGGACTGTCCGGTCTGGATTTCTTTAGAAGCTATCTCTGTTAATAAATTTTCTATCATTTATCTTCTCAGATCCTCAATTCCTTTATCTTTAAGTAATTTAGCTGATAATTTTGTAGTTAAACATACTTTGAGGATATGGGTACAATTTAGAAAATATTTTGGTTTACTGAGTTTTTTACTTCCCAGTCCCAGTTTTTCTAACTATTTTTTTAAACCTTCTATGTCTGATGTAGTTTTTAAAGAGTGGAATAGATTGTGTATTAAATGTTTTCATGATTTGTTTGTTGGAGATGGTCTCTCTTCATTTGAGCAACTGTCACTTAAGTATAGTCTACCGAGAACTCACTTCTTTCGATATTTACAAATTAGAGACTTTTTGCATTCTCAAGTACATACATTTCCTAAAAGTCCAGATAAAATTTTACTTGGTATAATTTTTAATTTGAAACCCTTCTATAATGCATCTATATCTAATATTTATGGTATGTTGTTGAGAATGAGAAATATTCCTTTAGGTAAAATTAAAAATCTTTGGGAACAAGGTTTATAGATTTCAGTTTCTGAGGATACCTGGAATGAAAATTTAAAATTGGTTACTACCTCATTGTTATGTGCTTGCCATTCCCTTCTACAGTTTAAAGTGGTTCATGGAGCCCATATGTCTAAAGATAAGCTGTCTCATTTTTATTCAGATATATCTCCCTATTATGATAGATGTAATAATGGAGAAGCTTCACTAATCCATATGTTTTGGACTTGTCTGAGTCCTAAAAAATATTGGAAGGAAGAATTTCAAACTTTTTTGGTGCTTTTTAAAGTAAATTTTAAACCTAATACTTTGACTGCCTTATTTGGTATTGTTGGAGGAAATGATATTATTTTAGAGACACACGATTTGCATTTTTTGGGCTTTATTTCGCTTATAGCCAGGAGGGCATTGTTTCCTAAGTGGAAGGATGCCACTTCGCCAACTCATACTCATTGGTTACATGATGTTATGTTTTGCTCAAATTTAGGGAAGATTCGCTGTTCGATTTCTGAATCTGGACAAGATTTTTTAACATTGTGGGGACCATTTTTGAATTACTTTCAAAATCTTTGATTTGCTATTAAACACAGAACATAGAACGTAGAATAGTAGATGTTAGCTAATAATATGTTTTACTATATGTTAAGAATTTTTTCCTTTTCTTTTTATTAACCAAACAGCTGTTTTTTTTTCTGGTAGTGGGTTTAGATGTTTTGTATAATAAAATTATTTATTTTCAATTTTATGTTTAAATTTAATCTATGTGGATATGGGGTAATTATACTTCATCTGTGATTTCAATATATTGTAATCAATATATATTATATATCTTACTGTACCCTGTATCTTTTATGTAAGAAATTAATAAAAATATTGAAAAAGAAAAGAGGTACAAGGTGTCAGTGATGCCGCACCAGGAGCAATGGGTATGGTTTTGGTCACCCTGTTATAGGAAATAGAAGACTGAACTGGAAAGAGATGTATAAGAATGTTGTCAGATATTGCAGGCTTAAGGTTGGGCTGGCTTGCTTTATTCGTTGGAGCACAGAGATGTGTGGAATCACCAGGGGCATAGGTAGGGTGAATGCACACAGTCTTTATCCCAGTGAAAGAGACCAAGAAGGCATATCTTTGAGGCATGGCAGTAAAAAAGTATACAGGGTCTGTATGGTAACTTCACACAGAGAGTAGTATGAATATGGAACAAGCTGAAAAAGGAAATGGTTGAGACAGGTGCAGTAATGACATTTAGGACAATTGGACAGGTATGTGCATAGAAGAGTTTGAGAGTGATATGGGGTAAATCCAGGCACATGAGAAGAGCAAACTGGTCGACATGGAGAAGTTGGACCAAAGTCCTTCTTTCTATGACTCTAGATACTATTATCTGCGTACAGTAAAATATCCATTGCTTATTACAATTAATATCTCTTTATAAACTGGTCTTGTTTGGGATGTAGGCAGTAGTTGTTGTTACTTTATTAATCCCGGTTAACCCCTTCCATACTGGATTCAACGATTCAGATCGACAGGTTTACTATACACCATCAGGATAGAGTCTCTCAAAAGCAGAGGTGGAGGAGTATGCCTTATGATCCACTCCTCTTGGTACATAAATATATCTGTGCTGTCCCAATTCTGCTCACCAGACCTGGAATGTCTAGCGGTTAAGTGCCATCAATTTTACCTACCATGGGAGATCTCTAGGATCATTTTGGTAGCGGTATACATTCCACCTCAGGCCAATGTTAATCATGCTTTAGATGATCTGAGCAATGGAATCAACATGCATGAAAGAGCACACCCTAACATCTTCACCATTGTTTTGGGGGATTTTAACCAGGCCAGTCAGAAAAAAAATCACTAAACAATTACCATCAACAGATCACTTGAAATACCAGAGTAAACAACACTTTGGACCTTTGGTACACCACCATCAGGAATGCCTACCGTGCTATTCCACGTCCTCACTTCGGGAAGTCTAATTACCTCGCTGTACTTCTACTCCCTGAGGATAGGCAGAGATTGAAGATTGTAGCACCAGTGGTGAGGACCGAGAAGGTACGGACATGAGAAGCACAGGAGCACCTACAGGACTGCTTTGAATTGGTGGATTGGACTGTATTCAGGGATTCATCTTTAAATCTGGATGAGTATGTTGCAGTTGTTACCAACTTCATTAAAACCTGTGTGGATGAGTGTGTGCCTACAAAGACTTACTGCACATTCCCAAACCAAAAGCCGTGGATGAACCAGGAGGTACACCGTCTGCTGAAGACTAGATCTGTGGCATTCAAGTCTTGCAACTCAGGCCTGTACCAGAAAACCAGGTATGATTTGCAAAGGTCTATTTCAAGGACGAAGAGACAATTTCGACTGAGGTTGGAGGCGAGACCGGATGTACGACAAGTTTGGAAGGGTTTGCAAGACATTACTTTCTACAAAGTGAAACCCAATAGCATGAATGGCAGCAATGCTTCACTACCAGATGAACTCAATGCTTTCTATGCCCACTTTGAAAGGGAGAATATAACTGCAGCTGTGAAGATCCCTGCTGCACCTGGTGACCCTGTGACCTCGGTCTCAGAAGCCAATGCTAGGCTGTCTTAAAAGAGGGTGAACCCTCACAAGGCAGAAGGTCCCTATAGGAGTACCTGGTAAGGCTCTGAAAATGTGTGCAAACCAACTGGTGGGTGTATTCAGGGACATTTTCAACCTCTCACTGCTATGGGTGGAAGTTCCCACTTACTTAAAAAAGGCAACAATTATACCAGTACCTAAGAAGAACAATGTGAGTTGCCTTAATGACTATCGCTCAGTAGCACTCACATCTACCGTGATGAAATGCTTTGAGAGGTTGGTCATGACTAGGCTGAACTCCTGCCTCAGTAAGGACCTGGACCTATTGCAATTTGCCTACTGCCACAATAGGTCAACAGCAGATGCAATCTCATTGGCTCTTCACATGGCCTTAGACCACATAGACAATACAAACACTTATGTCAGGATTTTGTTTATTGACTACAGCTCAGCATTTAACACCATCATTCCCACAATTGATTGAGAAGTTACAGAACCTGGGCCTCTATACCTCCCTCTGCAAATGGATCCTTAACTTCCTAACTGGAAAACCATAATCTGTGCAGATTGGTAGTAACAGCTCCTCCTCGCTGATGATCAACACTGGTGCACTTCAGGGGTGTGTGCTTAGCCCACTGCTCTACTCTCTTTTTACCCATGATTGTGTGGCTAGGCATAGCTCAAATACCATCTATAAATTTGCTGATGATACCACCATCATTGGTAGAATCTCAGGTGGAGATGAGAGGGCGTACAGGAGTGAGATATGCCAACTAGTGGAATGGTGCCACAGCAACAACCTGGCCCTCAACATCAGTAAGACAAAAGAGCTGACTTCAAGAAGGGTAAGACAAAGGAACAGACACCAATCATGAGGGATCAGAAGTGGAGAGAGTGAGCAGTTTCAAGTTCCTGGGGGTCAAGATCTAACCTGGTTCCACCATATAGAAGCAGTTATAAAGAAGGCAAGACAGCAACTATATTTCATTAGGAGTTTGAAGCAATTTGGTATGCCAACAAGTACACTCAAAAACTTCTATAGATGTACCATGGAGAGCATTGTGACAGGCTGTATCACCAGCTGGTTTCTTCACACCTGCCATCCGATTCCTAAATGGACTTTGAACCCATGAACACTACCCCACTTTTTTAACGTACATTATTTCTGTTTTTGCATGATTTAGATCTATTCAATACATGTATACTGTAAATTGCTTGATTTATTTATTTATTATTTTTCTTCATCTCTATCATGTATTGCATTAAACTGCTGCTGCTAAGTTAACAACTTTCACGATGCATGCCGGTGATAATAAACCTGATTCTGATCCTATGGATGAAAATTGCCTTTTGTGATGGTGTGTATCTTGGGATGGGTTAGGAGAAAGATGTAGCATGAAAACAACTCTTGCAGATGTCGAGTGAGGAGAGTTAAATACAACATTGAAAGCACGGGAATGGGTTTTCTAACATTGTGTCAGTTTGAACTGGCGGTTGTGCTTCCAGTCTTTCCCTAAATTCTGGGCTTAGGTGTGCATTGAGAGTGGAGCTCATGCGTTAACTTCTCTTCCGTAGGCCATTCAACATCCCGCTTTCGACCTGTAGGTCACAGCACGGAGCGTTTCTCAGTGTAAACAGTTTAATTAATTCAGCTTGGCATTATGCTTCTGAGCTGAACCTATCTGTATCCCCACAGAAACTTCACACAAACCAGGGATAAAGAGTATGCTATTGACTAGCAAGAGCCATTGCTGTTCTGCCAATCTCATGGGATCATTAGCTTGCCTGGTGCACGGACTCTGACTGTTGGTGGGATCCACCTTTTGCATTTATTCCAGCTGCAGGGGTTCAGAGCACCCTCACTATCTATACACTCAAAATGAGGAAGGGTTATTTTTTATCTATTGGAGCCTGTCCCACCTGGTCACAGTCAGGGGGGGAAAACAATGTATAGTTCTTCAAACAAAAATCTTGAAGTTCTAAATAGTTAACTGCTATTAAAATGGAAATTTTTTGAAGTCAATAATTCCAAGTTTTCTGACTACTATGTCTCCTATTAAGAGTTCACAATGCATCAAATAAAATTGTTATTTAATTTGAAAAGTATAATGGAAATAAGTGATAGTGTTAGGAACATTGGTTTTAACCAAACACCTTGGTCACCTGTCAACTTTTTGAGCAAATGCACAGTTAATTCCTATCTCTGCTGCAGAGTATGATGCGACTCAGGCCAAAAATAACATATTTTATTAGAATCAAGAGAAAATCTGCAGATGCTGGAAATCCAAGCAACACATACAAAATACTGGATGTGTATCCAGTATTTGGAGAAACTCAGCAGGCCAGGGTGCATCAATGGAAAAGAGTACAGTGTTGCAAAGGGGTGTTGGAAGGCAGACCCAAGTGCAGGACACAGGCACGGAGATGGTCTTGGACTAGAGGCCAGGACTTGGACTTGACTGGAACACAGAGCCTGAACTTGGACTGGGACTCTGAGCCATGAATTGGAGTGACACTGGGGCTCGGGGCCTGGGCTTGGACAGGGACTAGGGCTCGGAGCCTGGACTCGGACTGGGACTTGGAGCCTTGACTTGGACTGGGGCTGGGGCTCAGAGCCTGGACTGGGACTGGGACTGGGGCTAGGAGCCTGGACTCGGACTGGGACTTGGAGCCTTGACTTGGACTGGGACTGGGGCTCGGAGCCTGGACTCAGACTGGGACTGGGACTGAGACTCGGAGCCTTGACTTGGACTGGGACTCGGAGCCTTGACTTGGACTGGGACTGGGACTCAGAGCCATGACTTGGACTGGGACTCGGAGCTTTGACTGGAACTGGGACTCGGAGCTTTGACTTGGACTGGGACTAGGACTCGGAGCCTTGACTTGGACTCGGAGCCTTGACTTGGACTGGAACTTGGAGCCTTGACTTGGACTGGGACTGGGACTCGGAGCTTTGACTTGGACTGGGATTGGGACTCTGAGCCATGACTTGGACTGCGACTCGGAGCTTTGACTGGGACTGGGACTCGGAGCCTTGACTTGGACTGGGACTGGGACTCGGAGCTTTGACTTGGACTGGGATTGGGACTCGGAGCCTTGACTTGGACTGGGACTCGGAGCTTTGACTTGGACTGGGACTGGGACTCGGAGCCTTGACTTGGACTGGGACTGGGACTCGGAGCTTTGACTGGGACTAGGAGCCTTGACTTGGACTGGGACTCGGAGCCTTGACTTGGACTGGGACTTGGAGCCTTGACTTGGACTGGGACTGGGGCTCAGAGCCTGGACTGGGACTGGGACTGGGGCTAGGAGCCTGGACTCGGACTGGGACTTGGAGCCTTGACTTGGACTGGGACTGGGGCTCGGAGACTGGGACTGGGACTGAGACTCGGAGCCTTGACTTGGACTGGGACTCGGAGCCTTGACTTGGACTGGGACTGGGACTCGGAGCTTTGACTTGGACTGGGATTGGGACTCGGAGCCTTGACTTGGACTGGGACTCGGAGCTTTGACTTGGACTGGGACTGGGACTCGGAGCCTTGACTTGGACTGGGACTGGGACTCGGAGCTTTGACTGGGACTGGGACTCGGAGCTTTGACTGGGACTAGGACTCGGAGCCTTGACTTGGACTGGGACTTGGAGCCTTCACTTGGACTGGGACTGGGGCTCAGAGCCTGGACTGGGACTGGGGCTCAGAGCCTGGACTGGGACTGGGACTGGGGCTAGGAGCCTGGACTCGGACTGGGACTTGGAGCCTTGACTTGGACTGGGACTCGGAGCCTTGACTTGGACTGGGACTCGGAGACTTGACTTGGACTGGGATTGGGACTCTGAGCCATGACTGGGACTGGGGCTCGGAGCCTTGACTTGGACTGGGACTGGCTCAGAGCCATGACTTGGACTGGGACTCGGAGCTTTGACTGGAACTGGGACTCGGAGCTTTGACTTGGACTGGGGCTCAGAGCCTGGACTGGGACTGGGGCTAGGAGCCTGGACTCGGACTGGGACTTGGAGCCTTGACTTGGACTGGGACTGGGGCTCGGAGCCTTGACTTGGACTGGGACTCGGAGACTTGACTTGGACTGGGATTGGGACTGAGCCATGACTGGGACTGGGACTCGGAGCCTTGACTTGGACTGGGATTGGGACTCTGAGCCATGACTGGGACTGGGGCTCGGAGCCTTGACTTGGACTGGGACTGGCTCAGAGCCATGACTTGGACTGGGACTCGGAGCTTTGACTGGAACTGGGACTCGGAGCTTTGACTTGGACTGGGACTAGGACTCGGAGCCTTGACTTGGACTGGGACTCGGAGCTTTGACTTGGACTGGGATTGGGACTCTGAGCCATGACTTGGACTGCGACTCGGAGCTTTGACTTGGACTGGGACTGGGACTCGGAGCCTTGACTTGGACTGGGACTCGGAGCTTTGACTTGGACTGGGATTGGGACTCTGAGCCATGACTTGGACTGGGACTCGGAGCCTTGACTTGGACTGGGACTGGGACTCGGAGCCTTGACTTGGACTGGGACTGGGACTCGGAGCTTTGACTTGGACTGGGATTGGGACTCGGAGCCTTGACTTGGACTGGGACTCGGAGCTTTGACTTGGACTGGGACTCGGAGCCTTGACTTGGACTGGGACTGGGACTCGGAGCTTTGACTGGGACTAGGACTCGGAGCCTTGACTTGGACTGGGACTCGGAGCCTTGACTTGGACTGGGAGCCTTGACTTGGACTGGGACTGGGACTCGGAGCTTTGACTTGGACTGGGATTGGGACTCTGAGCCATGACTGGGACTGGGACTCGGAGCCTTGACTTGGACTGGGACTGGGACTCGGAGCTTTGACTTGGACTGGGATTGGGACTCTGAGCCATGACTGGGACTGGGACTCGGAGCCTTGACTTGGACTGGGACTCAGAGCTTTGACTTGGACTGGGGCTCGGATCCTTGACTTGGACTGGGACTCAGAGCTTTGACTTGGACTGGGGCTCGAACTCGACAAAACAAAACAAAAGAACACTCGCATCCCGGTTGGAGCAGCGGTAAAACGGCTGGCAACACTCAGCTGGACACAAGATGACAAAAACAAACAACGACAGACAATTCGTATCGCAACTCGGAGCAGCAGGAAATGGCCTGCAATACTCAGCCAGACACAAGACGATGAGAACAAACAGGAGGGATCTTGACACGGAGAGGCTCATGAAGACAGTCCCCTGTTCTTGGCGGCTTGGAAGGGGGTCCCTTATTCTTGGTGGCTTGGAAGATGGTTCCTTATTCTTGGCGGCTCGGAAGGAGCATAGCCTCACTGCTGAAGTGACAAACCAGCAGCGAGTAGATGTAAGCCAGTTTTTAAGCTGCTGGTTCAAATGAGGAACAGGTGCCCTAATCAAGGAGCCCAGTGGAACATGGGGAAAAGAAACAAACTGAAATGAGTAGTTAACGCACCAGACCATGACAGTACCCCCCTCCCCATGGGAGCCTCCAGGCAATCTAATAGGCTTGCCCAGATTACCAACGACCTGGGCGGGTTGGGGGGGGGGGGTTTAGCAGGAGGGTAGTCTGGTTAGCGAGAGTTTGTAAGACAGTGTCTGTGTCCACTGGGTCCATGTTTGGCTGGTCTGTTCTGTTGCAAAGGAGCGTTGGGAGGCAACCCAAGTGCAGGACACAGGAATGGAGACTTGACACAGAGACGGACTTGGACATGACTTGGACTAGGAGCCAACACTTGGACTTGACTGTAACACAGAGCCAGGACTTGGACTTGGCTGGAACACAGAGCCAGCACTTGGACTTGACTGGAACACAGAGCCAGGACTTGGACTGGGACTGGGACTCGACTAAACAAAGCAACGCCAGACCACTCGCATCCCGGTTGGAGCAGCGGTAAAACGGCCGGCAACACTCAGCTGGACATGAGATGACAAAAACAAACAACAGACAACTCGTATCATGGCTTGGAGCAGCGGCAAACAGCCAGCAATACTCAGCTGGACACAAGACGACGAGAACAAACAGGAAGGATCTTGACATGGAGAAGCTCATGAAAACTCTCCCTTATTTTTGGCAGCTCGGAAGGTGGTCCCTTATTCTTGACGGCACAGGAAATGGTCCCTTATTCTTGGCGGCTCAGAAGGAGCATAGCCACACTGCTGAGGTGATGAACCAGCAGTGAGTAGATGTCAACATGAGGAAATCTGCAGATGCTGGAAATTCAAACAATACACACAAAATGCTGGTGGAACACAGCTGGCCAGGCAGCATCTATAAGGACGTCGACGTTTTGGGCCGAGACCCTGACGAAGGGACAGTGCTTCTCCTTATAGATGCTGCCCGGCCTGCTGTGTTCCACCAGCATTTTGCAAGTAGATGCAAGCTGGGGTTTTTATGCTGCCGGTTCGAATGAGGATCAGGTGCCCTAATTAAGGAGCCCAGTGGAACACGGGGAAAAGGAAATTAACTAAAATGACTAGTTGATGGATCGGACCATGACATACAGTTGACGTTTTAGACCGAGACCCTTCATCAGGATTTTTACTAGATATACAGTAGATAGTAATCATACACAAATGTACAAGTAGCCATGTACATTTATTTAATCCTTCAGCATTGAAAAGCACTTAAAAACCATCTACTCTAAGATAAATATATTTTAAGTTGTATCTTGTGCTGTACAAAATATGTTACCTGTTGCTCCAGTATGCTTCCAATTTAATATTATGACCCAACATGGACTTAGCCTTTTATGATTAGAAATAAAACAGGGTTTCTCTTCAAGGTTTAAACATTTTTCCTGTTCTCTTTTGATCTCTCTTCATGTACCATTTATTATTGAGATTGGGACTATGAAATTGGGTTACGTAATCCCTCATCTGGGTAATAGGTGCCACAAGTTTGAATGTGGCACTTGCTTACAAGTTTGAATGCAAATCATATCCACAGTGCAAGCTGGATATTGGGGAATGTGGCATTGTGTGGTAAGATGGCTTTCATAAAGGTAAAGGAAATGGTGACATCAGACACTGCATTCATACATTATGATCCACATCGTCCAGTGGAGCTTGCTTGTGATGCTTCGCCTTATGGTTATAGCTGCAGAGATGTCACATGTTCTGAGTGATGGATGTGAACGCTTCATAGCCTTTGCATCATGTTCCCTTACTGCCACAGAGAAAAATTATGCACAGATTGACAGAGAGGCCTTAGTCTCATTTTGGGTGTAAAACGTTTCAACTTGTATGTGAGTTTACCCTCATTACTGGTCATGAACCACTAGTATCCATTTTCCATCCACAGAAGAATGTTCCACTAACAGCAGCAGCACAAATGCAGAGATGGGCTGTGTTTCTGGAAGGACAAAATTACAAGATTGAATGCAAGAAGACGACGAATCATGGGAATGCTGATGGATTGTTCTGTTTATGCTTGGAAAAGGAATTACCAGAAATAATTATGAAAAGGGCACTCCTCATGATGTATTCTCCTGAACGCAAATTGTAAGTCTCCCTATTATGGCAAAGATGATCCAAAAGGAATCCAGAAAAGACTGTCTCAGGTCTACATGGCCACCTAAAATGGCTGGAATGTGCAGCAGAAACCCCATTTTTACCAGCACAGGGATGAACTTGCTCCACACAGGGGTTGCCTTACATGGGGATTAAGAGTTGTTGTACCATACAATCTGAAAGGCAAAGTGTTGGAGGACCTACGTGCCAGTCACATAGGCATGTTGAATATGAAAGCATTGGCTCAAAGCTTTGGTGCCCTGGGATAAACCAACAGATCGAACAGCTTGTCATGCACTGTTTGGGATGGCAACACGTCCAGAAGATGCCATGAGCATCTCCTCTCCATTCCTGGGAATGGCCTGCATTGCCCTGGCAGAGGATTCATGTAGATTTTACCAGACCATTCATACGCACAAATTTCTTAGCAGTAGTGGATACAGCTAATTAGTTGTCAGAGGAGTTCACAATAGCCTCCAGTACAGACTCACACACTGTTGATGAGCTGAAAAGCCTCTTCTCAAGGACTGGAGTTCCAGATCACTTAGTCAGTGACAATGGACAACAGTTAGTAGCTGAACAGTTATTCATTCCAGAAAATGAATGGAATTAAGACATTTTACATCTGCACCATACCACCTAGCTACAAATGGCTTGGTGGAAACGTTTGTTCAGAGTCTAAGGAATGCACTGCAAGGATTGTCAGCAAAACACACTACACTAACACTGAACCAGAAACTCGCCAATTTTCTCCTTGCATGTTGTGATGCAGCACACTCTACAACCAACAACCAACTACTCACCAGCTATGCTGTTCTTGGGTCACCCTTTGCATTCAAACCCAATCAAATAAGGAGTGTGCAGGACAAACAGCTAAGACAAATTGAGGCTCCTCAAGCAAGGAGGTTCAATGTTTCTCTCCTGGACAAGCAGTCCTAGCAAGAGACTACAGAGATGATCAAAAGTGGTTACTTGGAAAGATTAAGGACGGAACTGGACCACTCTTCTACATAGTGGAGCTTGCATCTGATATCATCTGGAGAAGTCACATCGATCAGCTGAGGAGAGCAGAGGCAATTATTAGGGAAGAAGGGTGGTCAGAGCTGTCAGAACCACATCCTGCAGTCCCAGATTCCACACCAACAACCACCACAGAGATGGCCGCTGACCTGACATTGTTTCCCAGCCACAAGTCTCACCTACCAAGAAAGCCTCCACAGTAATTAAGTCTTTAGGCCTGAATGGGACAACTTAAAATTTACTATGCCATGGACATCTATATAGTCATTTTTATAGTGTATACTGTGTATAAGTTGGAATGCATTCTATATTGCGTTGGATTTTAAAGCAATGCAGGGAGGAGTGATGTGTATTTAATATTTCAGTAATATTTGAGTAGTATTGTCAATCTATTGTTTGATTAGGCATGGTTAGAATGTGCAAACTCCTTACAGGCAGCAGTGGGAATTGAACCCAGGTCACTGGTACTGTAAAGTGTTGTGCTAAACCATTATGCTACTATGGTGCCCTAAAGTTAGAGGAACAGAGACGAGCTTCTGTGGACATGATAGAGACACCGGGATGGTATGTTGCCTGCCAGGAGCAGGGCCAAGGATATCTTGGATCGAGTCCACAGAATACTAAAGGGGAGGGTGAACATCCAGAAGTCTTCGTACAGTGACATGGTTAGGAAAGGTGAGGATGTCCTGAAGAGACATTTTAGGGAGCTAGGTAGAAAGCTGAAAAGCAGAATTGCCAGGAAAGTAATCTCTGGATTGCTGCCTGTGCCACGGTGCCAGTGAGGGCAAGAATAGGAGCATCTGGCAGGTAAATGTGTGGCTGAGGAACTGGTGCAGGGGGTTCAGATTTCTGGGATCATGGGGATCTCTTCTGGGGAAGGTACGACCTGAATATAGGACTGAAGATGTTATATATGGCACTGGGCTTGTATTCACTAGAACTCAGAAGAATGAGGGGGAAACCTCATCGAAACCTATCGAATGGGGAAAGCCCTTCATAGAGTTGATGTAGAGAGGATTTTTCATATGGCGAACAGCCTAAGACCAGAGGACACAGCCTCAGAATAAAGAGATGCCCTTTCAGAATGGAGGTGAGGAGGAATTTCTTTAGCTTGAGAGTGGTGAATACATGGAATTCTTTGCCACAGGCAGTTGTAAAGGCCAAGTTTTTATGTATATTTAAGGCAGAAGCTGACAGATTCTTGATTAGTCAGGGCATGAAAGGATACAGGGAGATGGCAGGAGATTGGGGCTGAGAGGAAAATTGGATCAGCCATGATGAAATAGCAGAGCAGACTCGATGGGCCAGATGGTCTAATTCTGCTCCTATATCATATAGGTTTATGGTCTTATTTGAATGCACACAGTGTATAGAATAAGGTAAATGAACTTGTAGCACAGTTAGAGATTGGCAGCTATGGTGTTATGGGCATCATTGAGTAGGAGCTAAAAGAAAATTACAGCTGGGAGCTTAACATATCGAGAGGACAGGAAAGTAGACAGAGCAAGTGAGATGGCTCTGTTGGTAAAAACTAAAATCAAACCCTTAGAAAGAGGTGACATATGATTGAAAGGTGTAGAATTGTGTGGGTAGAGCTAAGAAAATACCAAGGTTAAAAGACATGATGGGAGTTATATACAGGCCTCTGAACAGTAGCAAAGATTACAACATAAGATAGAAAAAGCATGTCAAAAAGACAACGTATGTTAGTCGTGGGGGATTTCAATATTCAAGTAGATTGGGAAAATCAGGTTGGCGCTGGATCCCAAGAGGGGGAATTTGTAGAGAGCATAGAAGATGGCTTTTTAGAACAACTTGAGGGTGAGCCCACTAGGGGATCATCTAATCTGGATTTGTGTTATGTAATGAATAGGAATTGACTGGTGATCTTAAGGTAAAGGAACCTTAGGAGACAGTGATTATAATATGATAGAATTCACCCTGCACTTTGAGAGTAAGAAGCTGAAGTCAGATGCAACAGTATTACAGTGGATTAAAAGAAATTACTCTGGCAAAAGAGAGGAGCTGGTCAGAGTTCATTGGAAGGGGACACTAACAAGGATGATGGCAGAGCAGCAACGGCTGGAATTACTAGGAGCAACTTGGAAGGTGCAGGATAGATTCAGCCCAAAGAAGATGTAGTCTAAAGGCAGGATAATGCAACCATAGCTGACAAGGGAAGTCAGAGTCAACGTAAAAGTCAAAGAGAGGACATATAACAGAGCAAAACTTTGTGGGATGTTAGAGGATTGAGAAGCTTTTAAAAACCAACAGAAGGCAACTAAAAGTAATAAAGATGGTAAAGATAGAAAACGAAGGTAAGCTAGCCAATAATATTAAAGAGGATACCGTAAGTTTCTTTAGATATACAAACAGCAAAAGAGAATTGAGAGTAGATATCGGACAACTGGAAAATGATACTGGCAAGGTAGTAATGGGGAACAAGGCAATAGCAGATGAACTGAATAAGTATTTTGTATCAGTCTTTGCTGTGGAAGACATTAACAGTATGGCAGAAGTTCCAGTGTGTCAGTGGGCAGAAGTAAGTGAAGTCACCATTACTAGGGAGAAGGTACTTGGGAAACAGTAAAGTCTGAAGGTAGATGAATCACCTGGACCAGATGGTCTACAGCCCAGGGTTCTGAGGTGGCTAAAGAGATTGTGTTGGCATTGCTAATTATCTTTCAAGAAGCACTAGCTTCTGGCATGGTTTGGGAGGATTGGGAATTGCAAAGGCCACTCCACTCTTCAAGAAGTGAGAAAGTCAGAAGAAAGGGAACTATTGGCAAGTTAGTCTGACCTCAGTGGTTCAGAAGATGGTGGAGTCCATTACTAAGGATGTGGTTTTGGGGTACTTTGAAGCACACAATAAAATAGGCTGATTTCCTTAAGCAAAAATCTTGCCTGACAAATCTTTAATCTGTTGGAATTCTTTAAAAAAATAACAACCAGGATAGACAAAGGAGAATTGGTGGATATTGTGTATTTGGATTTTCGGAAGGCCTTTAGCAAGGCGTAGCACATGGGGATGCTTAATAAGACCCATGTAATTACAGAAAAAGTATACTAGCATGGATACATAGGCTGATTGGCAAGAGGAAAAGAGTGAGAATAAAGGGAGCCTTTCCTGGTTGGCTGCCGGTGACTACTGATGTGCTACATGGGTCTGTGCTGGGACCACTTCTTATGTTATATGTCAATGATTTGGATGATGAAATTGATAGTTACAAGTAGACCATAAGACATGAGCAGAATTAAGATATTGTAGCGGTGTGCTACAAGCAGCGCTAAAATTACGACACGGAGTCGGTAACTGCAGTCGAAGGAAAAACTTTATTCGAAAACTTCAGCCTCACTTTTAAGCCTCTGTCAACCGGCCCCCCATGGCGAAGAGGCTCCAAAGCTCTGTGCTCGCAAACCCCCGTAGGCTATCTAATTGTGAGTCGGTTCGCATACGCTAGGAAATGAGCCGCCACATAACCCCCCCCCAGAACCAGCGATACACCCCCCAATGTCCACAGCCTGGGCCAGAACCTGCTTGGGAGGTCGGCCTCTGCGCCGAGGCGCCGGAAACTCGGCCGGTTGCGCCAGGTCCACATGGGCCGGCTTGAGGCGGTCCACCGTGAAAACCTCCTCCTTCCCCCCAACGTCCAGCACGAACGTGGACCCGTTGTTCCGGAGCACCGTAAACGGCCCCTCGTATGGCCGCTGCAGCGGCGGCCGATGCCCGCCCCTTCGTACAAACACAAACTTACAGTTCCGTAGGTCTTTGGGTACGCAGGTCGGGTGCCGCCCATGCTGTGAAGTGGGTATGGGGGCCAGGTTACCGAGCTTCTCGCGAAGTCTGCCCAGGACTGCTGCGGGAGCTTCCTCTTGCCCCCTTGGGGCTGGTAGGAACTCCCCGGGGACGGCCAGGGGCGCGCCGTATACCAACTCGGCCGACGAGGCGTGCAGGTCGTCCTTGGGCGCTGTGCGAATGCCGAGTAGGACCCAGGGAAGCTCGTCCGCCCAGTTGGCTCCTCGCAGGCGGGCCATGAGGGCCGACTTCAGGTGACGGTGGAAACGCTCCACTAGCCCGTTCGACTGTGGGTGGTAGGCAGTGGTGTGGTGCAGCTGAGTCCCCAAAAGGCTGGCCATAGCTGACCACAGGCTGGAGGTGAACTGGGCGCCTCTGTCGGAGGTAATGTGGGCTGGTACACCAAAGCGGGATATCCAGGTGGCGAGCAGGGCTCGGGCGCAAGATTCGGAGGTGGTGTCGGTGAGCGGACCGCCTCTGGCCATCTTGTGAACCGGTCCACGATAGTCAGGAGGTAACGCGCTCCATGCGACACTGGCAGGGGGCCCACGATATCCACATGAATGTGGTCGAAACGCCGGTGGGCGGGATGGAACTGCTGCGGTGGGGCTTTGGTGTGCCGCTGCACCTTGGCCGTCTGGCAGTGCATGCACGTTCTGGCCCATTCACTGACCTGTTTGCGGAGTCCGTGCCAAACGAACCTGCTGGAAACCATCCGGACAGTTGTCCGGATGGAGGGATGCGCCAAGTTATGAATGGAGTCGAAAACACGTCGCCGCCAGGCTGCGGGGACGACCGGACGGGGCCGGCCGGTGGCGACGTCACAGAGTAGGGTCCTCTCACCCGGGCCCACGGGGAGGTCCTGGAGCTGCAAACCAGAGACTGCAGTCCTGTAACTCGGAATCTCCTCATCTACCTGCTGTGCCTCTGCCAGTGCCTCAAAGTCTACCCCTTGGGAAAGGGCATGAACGGTAGGGCGAGAGAGCGCATCCGCCACGACATTGTCCTTACCCGAGACGTGCCGGACATCCGTTGTGTATTCAGAGATGTAGGACAGGTGGCGTTGCTGGCGGGATGACCAGGGGTCGGATGCTTTCGTAAACGCAAAGGTAAGCGGTTTGTGGTCCGTGAACGCGGTGAAGGGCCGGCCTTCTAGGAAGTACCTGAAATGCCGGATTGCCAGGTAGAGCGCCAACAGTTCCCGGTCAAAAGCACTGTACTTGAGCTCGGGTGGCCGCAGGTGTTTGCTGAAAAACGCCAGGGGTTGCCAGCGACCTGCGATGAGTTGCTCCAGCACCCCACCGACTGCCGTGTTTGATGCGTCCACTGTGAGGGCGGTAGGGGTGTCCATTCTGGGATGTACTAGCATTGCGGCGTCAGCCAAAGCTTCCTTCGTTTGAACGAAAGCGGCGGTGGACTCCTCGTCCCAGGTAATGTTCTTGCTCGGACCCGACATCAGGGCGAACAGGGGGCGCATGATCCGGGCAGCTGAAGGGAGGAAGCGGCGGTAGAAATTGACCATACCTACGAATTCCTGAAGGCCTTTGATCGTGGTGGGTCGGGGGAAGTGGCGGACCGCATCTACCTTAGCGGGCAGAGGGGTTGCCCCGTCTTTAGTAATCCTGTGGCCCAGGAAGTCAATGGTATCAAGTCCGAACTGGCATTTGGCAGGGTTGATTGTAAGACCGTACTCACTCAGTCGGGCGCAGAGTTGACGGAGGTGGGACAGATGCTCCTGACGACTGCCGCTGGCTATGAGGATGTCATCCAAATAGATGAACGCGAAGTCCAGGTCCCGTCCCACCGTGTCCATTAACCGCTGGAACGTCTGTGCGGCATTCTTCAGGCCGAACGGCATGCGGAGGAACTCGAAGAGGCCAAACGGGGTGATGAGAGCCGTTTTGGGGACGTCGTCAGGATGCATCGGGATTTGATGGTACCCTCGGACAAGGTCGACCTTGGAGAAGATCCGGGCGCCGTGCAGGTTTGCCGCAAAGTCCTGAATGTGCGGCACAGGGTAGCGGTCCGGTGTGGTAGCCTCGTTCAGCCTGCGGTAGTCGCCGCACGGTCTCCAGCCCCCCGTCGCTTTGGGCACCATGTGCAGGGGGGAAGCCCAGGGGCTGTCGGACCGCCGGATGATCCCCAATTCCTCCATTCTCTGGAACTCCTCCTTCGCCAGTCGGAGCTTGTCCGGGGGAAGCCGCCGAGCACGGGCATGGAGGGGTGGTCCCTGTGTCGGGATGTGGTGCTGTACGCCGTGCCTGGGCATGGCTGCTGTGAACTGCGGTGCCAGAACCGATGGGAACTCCGCCAGGACCCTGGTGAAGTTGTTGTCGGACAGCGTGATGGAGCCGAGGTGAGGGGCTGGCAACTGGGCCGCGCCCAGGGAGAACGTCTGAAAGGTCTCGGCGTGTACCAGTCTCTTCCTGGGCAGGTCAACCAGCAGGCTGTGAGCTCGCAAAAAATCCGCACCCAGAAGCGGTTGGGCTACGGCGGCCAGTGTGAAGTCCCACGTGAACTGGCTGGGGCCGAACTGTAGCTGCACCTGACGGGTGCCATAGGTCCTTACTGTGCTGCCATTCACGGCCCTCAGGGGGGGACCCGGTGCCCTGCTGCGGGTGTCGTAACCCGTCGGAGGTAAAACGCTGACCTCAGCCCCAGTATCGACCAAAAAGCGGCGTCCCGACCTGCTATCCCACACATACAGGAGGCTATCCTGATGGCCAGCCGCCGTAGCCATCAGCGGCGGCTGGCCCTGGCGTTTCCCGGGAACTTGCAGGGCGGGCGGCAATGGCGGGCTTCTGCGCCCCACCGCTGGTGGTAGAAGCACCAGTGTTCATTGGGCCGGGGGTTAGTGGGCTCTGCGGCCGGGCCTGGACTGGTTTGCTGCTGGGAGCGTGGCTGGGAGATCTGCGCGATGGACGCCCCGCTCACCTTTTTGCGTTCCACAGCAAGTCCGCCCGGGCTGCCACCGTCCGGGGGTCACTGAAATCCGCGTCGGACAGCAGCAGGCGTATGTCCTCGGGCAGCTGCTCCAGGAATGCCTGCTCAAACATGAGGCCTGTGTGTCCCTCGGCCAGAGACAACATCTCATTCATTAAAGCCGATGGAGGTCTGTCGCCCAAGCCATCCAGGTGCAGTAAACGGGCAGCCCGCTCGCGCCGTGAGAGTCCGAAAGTCCTGAGGAGCAGAGCTTTGAATTCCGTGTACTTGCCGTCTGCCGGGGGCGACTGTACGAACTCCGCGACCTGGGCAGCTGTGTCCTGGTCGAGGGAGCCCACCACGTAGTAGTAGCGGGTGTCTTCTGAGGTGATCCGGCGAACGTGGAATTGGGCTTCGGCTTGCTGGAACCATAGGTCCGGGCGCTGTGTCCAGAAACCCGGCAGTTTCAACGAAACCGCATGAACAGAGGCGGCGTCGGTCATTTCTGGTCCAAAAATCGTTTGGACCGTCGGGGTCACCAATTGTAGCGGTGTGCTACAAGCAGCGCTAAAATTACGACACGGAGTCGGTAACTGCAGTCGAAGGAAAAACTTTATTCGAAAACTTCAGCCTCACTTTTAAGCCTCTGTCAACCGGCCCCCCATGGCGAAGAGGCTCCAAAGCTCTGTGCTCGCAAACCCCCGTAGGCTATCTAATTGTGAGTCGGTTCGCATACGCTAGGAAATGAGCCGCCACAATATAATCCTTTTTCTCCCTTCCTCAGCCCCACTACTCAGCTTTCTCCCCATAATCTTTGATGCCGTGTCCAATCAAGAAACTACCAAGCTCTGCCTTAAATATACCCTACGACCTGGCCCCCACAGCTGCCTGTGGTAACAAATTCCACAAATTCACCACCATCTGGCTAAAGAAATTTCTCTGCATCTCTGTTTCAAATAGATGTCCCTCTATCCTGAGGCTGTGCCCTTTTGTCCTAGACTCTCCTACCATGGGAAACATTCTTTCCACACCTACTTTGTCTAGGCCTCTCAACGTGCAAAAGGTTTCAATAACATCCACTTTCAAACTTCTAAATTCCAGCAATTACAGACCGAGAGCCATCAAATGTTGTTCATATAACCTTTCATTCCCCGAACCGTCCTTGTGAACCTCCTCTGAACTCTCTCTAATTTCTCAGATGACGAGCCCAAAACTGTTCACAATATTCAAGGTGAGGCCTCATTAGTGTCTTATAAAGCCTCAGTATCACATCCCTGCTCTTGTATTCTGGACCTCTTGAAATGAATGCTAACATTGCATTTGCCTACATCACCACTGACTCTACCTGCAAGTTATCTTTTAGGGTGTTCTGCACAAGGAATCCCAAGTCTCTTTGCATCTCAGAGTTTTGGATTTTCTCCCTGTTTAGAAAGTGGTTTGCACATTTATTTTTACACTAAAGTGCATGACCATGCATTTTACAATAGTGTATTTCATTTACTTTCTTGCCCATTTTTCTTAATCTGTCTAAGTCCTTTTGCAGATTATCTGTTTCCTCAACACTACCTGCTCCTCCACCAATCTTTGTATCATCTGCAAACTTGGCAACAAAGCTATCATCCAACACTGACCCCTGTGGAGCACTACTAGTGACTTGCAGCCAACCAGAAAAGGATCCTTTTATTCCTTCTCACTGTCTCCTACCAATTAGCCAATGCTCTAACTGTACCTGTAACTTTCCTGTAATACATGGGCTGTTAACTTTGTAAGCAGCCTCTTTGTGACCTTGTCAAAGACCTTCTGAAAGTCCAAATATACAACATGCACTGCAACCCCTTTGTCTATCCCACTTATAATCTTCTCAAAGAATTCCAACAGGTTTGTTGGACAAGATTTTCCATTAGGGAAACCATACTGACTTTGTTCTATCTTGCCCTGTGTCACCAAGTACTCCGTTACCTCATCCTTAACAATTGACTCTGACATCTTCCCAACCACTGAGGTCAAGCTAACTGGTCTATAATTTCCTTTTTGCTGCCTTCCTCCTTTTTGTTAAAGTGTGAAGTGACATTTGCAATTTTCCAGTCCTCTGGCACCATGCCAGTGTCCAATGATTTTTTGAAAGACCATTACTAATGCCTCCACAATCTCTACCACTACCTCTTTCAGAGCCTTAGGGTGCAGTTCATCTGGTCCAAGTGCCCTTAGGTCTTTCAGCTTTTTGTGCACCTTCTCCCTTGTAATTGTAACTCCACTCACTTCTCTTCTCTCACACCCTTCAGCATCTAGCACACTGCTAGTATCCACAGTGAAGACTAATGCAAAATGCTCATTTAGTTCATCTGCCATTTCCTTGTCCCCTGTTATTATATCTCTGGCTTCATTTTCTAGTGGTCCTATATCCACTCTCAGCTCCTCATCTCTCTTTTTTTATATACTTGACAAAGCTTTTCCCATCTAATTTGATATTTTTGATAGCTTTCATCTCTTTCCTCCTAATGATTCTTCTAGTTGCTCTCTGTAAGGTTTTTAAAAGCTTCCTAATCCTCTATCTTCCCGCTAATTTTTGCTTTGTTGTATGCCCTCTCTTTTGCTTTTACATTAGCTTTGACTTCCCTTGGCAGCCACGGTTGTACAACGTTGGCATTTTCCTCATTTTTGGAATACATCTATCCTGCATCTTCCTAATTTTTCCCAAAAACTCATGCCATTGCTGCTCTGTTGTCATCCCTGCCAGCATCTCCTTCCAATTTACTTTGGTCAGCTCTTCTCTTATACCACTGTAATTCCCGTTACTCCGCTGAAATACTGCTACATCAGACTTTAGTTTCTCACTATCAAATTTCAAGTTGAACAATCATATTGTGATCACTGCCTCCAAAGGGTTCCTTTACCTTAAGCTCCCTAATTACCTCCGGTTCATTACATAACACCCAATCCAGTATAGTTGATCCCTTGGTCGGCTCAATGACAAACTGCTCTAAAAAGCCAACTCATAGGTGTTCAATAGAATTATTCTCCTGGGATCAATTACTAACCTGATTTTCCCAATCTACCTGCATGTTGAAATCTCCCACAACTAGTATAACATTTCTGTTTTCTACTTCCCATTATAATCTGTGGTCCACATCCCAGCTACTGTTGGAAGGCCTGTAGATAACTGCTATCAGGCTCATTTTACCCTTGCAGTTTCTTAACTCAACTCACAAGGATTCAACAGCTTCTGATCTCATGTCACATCTTCCTACTGATTTGATGCCATTCTTTACCAGCAGAGCCACGCCACCCCCTCCGCCTACCTTTCTATCCCTCTGATACAATGTGTAACCTTGGACATACAGCTCCCAACTACAACCATCCTGCAGTCACAATTAAGTGATCATGATATCAGAAAATATCATACCTGACAATCTGTAAAAGTGCAACAAGATCATCCATCTTATTTCTTATGCTCCATGCATTGAGATATAACAATTTGAGTACTGTGTTTGCTACCCTTTTTTATTGTGCATCCCTAATGCACTGATATTCACTCTGCAGCTACAATTTTCTCCCCAAACTCCCCTTCTCCTCCTCATCCTTCCCCCTCCTACTCCTTCCATTCTGTGGTGAACTATGTGCCTGTCGGGACACGCCCCTGCTGACTGCTCCTGTGGCTCCTCCCACAGGCCCCCTGTATAAAGGAGACCTGCGGCCTGAAGATCGGCCTCAGTCTCCAGGACCTTGTATGATAGACACTTACTCCTGGTTCCTTCTTCCAGTCAATAAAAGCCGATATCTCGCCTACGTCTCAGTGTGAGTTATTGATGGTGCATCAATTTTATTGACTGGAAGTTTTAAAACATGGAACCCGTTTTGCGTCCGGACCGGTTGGATTTGGACCCTCAAGACCCTGACGCAGCTCTCGCTTTTGAACACTGGCTTGCATGCTTCCAATCGTACTTGGCGGAGCTTCGTGCGACTGAACCCGCCGTTATGCACAGAATCCTACTCTCGAGGGTCTCCTCCAAAGTTTACTCCTTTATCCGGGACCTGCCGACCTACGAAGTGGCACTGGACGCCCTCAAACAACAGTACCTGCGGCCGGTGAACACCGTCTACGCAAGACATCGCTTAGCTACCCGGCAACAGCGGCCTGGCGAATCGTGCGCTGAGTTTCTCCGAGCACTACAGACACTCGTCCGAGCTTGTGACTGCAAGACGCTCACGGCAGAACAGCATGCGGAGCTGCTGGTGCGAGACGCCTTTGTGACGGGACTGAGGTCAGTGTACATGCGCCAGCGGCTGCTGGAGAACTCGGATCTTACCTTAAGCTCGGCGATAGAGAAGGCCAACGCTCTAGAAGCTGCGCGGCATAACGCCGACGCTGTCCAGTCGCGCGATTCCCCGCCGGTTTCGTGGACGCCTCAGACCCCGCCACCGCCGGCTCCCGGGAGCGAATTCGCCAACGCCGCCGCCAGTCGCCATTCCACGAGCTCCCCGACCCAGACCACGGCTGTGGCCCGTAAGCAACTCGTGCTTTGTTATTTCTGTGGCCAAAAGAAACATCCTCGACGACGCTGTCCAGCGCGAGAAGCGACCTGCTCCAGCTGCGGAAAGCGGGGCCACTTCGCCAAGGTCTGTAAGTCTCAACCTCGAGCGGAGTGCAGCGCTGCGGGTGAAACGTGGGGGCCGCCATCTTGCATGCCGGGATGTGGGCGGCCATCTTTGTCGACGTCAGCACGCCCCGCCCCCGATCCTCGGATGCTGACCGGGTACCCCGGATGTGAGCTGCCATCTTTGTCGGCGTCAGCATGCCCCGCCCCCGACCCTCCGATGCTGACCGGGTACCCCGACGGCGATCCAACTCTGGCCACTGTGACTCTCGACCAAAGCGCCCCACACCAGCTTGCAAGATCCATGATGGACATCCAGGTGGAGGGGCATTGGACTGGATGCCTGTTTGACACGGGCAGCACTGGGAGTTTTATTCACCCGGACACAGTGCAACGCTGCGGACTTGCAACGCGGCCGGTCAGTCGGAGGTTCCATTTGGCCTCTGGGTCGCAGTCCGCAGACATCCGGGCGGGTTGTGTAGCGACTTTGGTGGTGCAAGGCACAGTATATCGGGACTTTGAACTGCTGGTCATGCCTAATCTGTGTGCACCTGTGCTATTGGGGCTGGACTTCCAGAGCCATCTCGAAAGTGTGACCATGGTATACGACGGGCCCCTCCCACCACTCACTGTCAAGAATCCTCAGTTTTGTGGGACTTCTTCACATACCCCCTACTGACCACACACACACGGACACACACATCCCATCCAGAACCAGGCCAACAGCTGCGCTACCGACACTTGCAGCCTCTCCACTCTCAAGATCCCTCCCCCACCGCTGTTCGCCAACCTGACCCCCGACTGTAAACCTGTGGCAACCAAAAGCAGGAGGTACAGCGCGGGGGACCGGGCCTTCATTCAGTCGGAGGTGCAGCGGCTGCTCAGGGAGGGGATCATTGAGCCGAGCACAAGCCCTTGGAGGGCCCAGGTGGTTGTTGTTCGGACTGGGCAGAAAAATAGGATGGTGGTGGACTATAGTCAAACCATCAATAGGTTTACGCAGCTTGACGCATACCCCCTACCCCGCATCGCGGATATGGTCAACCAGATTGCTCAGTATAAGGTGTACTCGACAATAGATCTGAAATCCGCTTATCACCAGCTCCCCATCTGCCCAGAGGACCGCCCCTACACCGCCTTCGAGGCGGGCGGCCGGCTCTATCACTTCCTGCGCGTCCCTTTCGGTGTCACGAATGGTGTCTCTGTCTTCCAGAGGGAAATGGACCGGATGGTGGACCAGTACCAACTGCAGGCCACATTTCCCTATCTGGATAACATCACCATCTGTGGTCATGACAGGCCAGATCACGACGCCAACCTCCAACGGTTTCTCCAAGTGGCCGCAGCTCTGAACCTTACTTATAACAGGGACAAGTGTGTTTTTGGTACCACCCGCCTTGCTATACTTGGGTATGTCGTGGAAAACGGGGTTATTGGCCCTGATCCCGAACGTATGCGCCCCCTGTTAGAGCTCCCTCTTCCCACCACTCTCAAGGCCCTCAGACGGTGCCTGGGGTTTTTTTCCTATTACGCCCAATGGGTCCCCCATTACGCAGACAAGGCTCGCCCCCTGGTCAAGTCTACCTCGTTTCCCCTCTCTGCTGAGGCCTGCGCGGCCTTCAACTGCATTAAAGCGGACATTGCCAAAGCTACGATGCATGCAGTGGACGAGACCGCTCCCTTCCAAGTGGAGTGTGATGCCTCCGATTTCGCTCTGGCTGCTACCCTTAATCAGGAAGGCAGACCAGTAGCATTCTTTTCTCGCACCCTCCAAGGCTCTGAAATTCGGCACTCCGCGGTGGAGAAAGAAGCCCAGGCCATAGTGGAGGCTGTTAGGCACTGGAGGCACTATCTTGCTGGCAAAAGATTCACTGTGCTGACCGACCAGCGCTCGGTTGCGTTCCTGTTCAGCAACCAACAGCGGGGCAAGATCAAAAATGATAAGCTTTTGCGGTGGAGGATAGAACTCTCCACCTACACCTATGATATCCTGTACCGGCCTGGCAGACTCAATGAGCCCCCTGATGCCCTATCCCGGGGAACATGTGCTAGCACACAGCTCGACCAGCTGTACGCCCTTTATGCACAACTTTGCCATCCGGGGGTCACCCGATTTTACCATTTTGTGAAAGCTCGGAACCTGCCGTACTCCCTGGAGGACATCAGGACGATGACCAGGGACTGCCAAATTTGTGCCGAGTGCAAACCGCACTTCTACTGTCCTGACACGGCACAACTTGTCAAGGCCACCCGCCCTTTTGAACGCCTGAGTGTTGACTTTAAGGGCCCCCTTCCCTCCACTGACCGCAATGTCTATTTTCTCAGTGTTATTGACGAGTTCTCACGGTTCCCCTTTGCCATCCCCTGCCCCGACACCACTGCCACGTCCGTCATAAAAGCCCTGCGCCAGCTCTTCACTCTGTTCGGGTATCCCTGCTATATCCACAGTGATAGAGGGTCCTCCTTTATGAGTGAGGAGCTGCGCCAGTACTTGCTAGCTAGGGGCATTGCTACCAGTCGGACCACGAGTTATAATCCCCGGGGTAATGGCCAGGTAGAGCGGGAGAATGCCACAGTGTGGAAGGCCACACTTTTAGCCCTCAAGTCCAAAGGGTTGCCGGTCTCTCGATGGCAGGAGGTCCTCCCTGAGGCACTGCACTCTATCCGCTCTCTGTTATGTACGTCCACCAATGCCACCCCTCACGAACGCCTATTCTCTTTTCCCAGGAAGTCTGTCACTGGGACCACCCTACCAGTTTGGCTGACGTCCCCGGGGCCAGTGCTGCTCCGGAAACATGTGAGGAGCAATAAATACTCCCCGCTGGTGGAGAGGGTTCACCTTCTCCATGCGAACCCCCAGTATGCTTACGTGGTCTTACCTGATGGGCGGGAGGACACGGTCTCCATCCGCGACCTGGCACCCGCAGGTGCAGCAGACCACTACCCTGAAGGCTCTCCGGTAACTGTGAACCCTGCACCAGAGGTGACACCGTACTCACCAGGCCCTACACAGACTCCTCCCGACACTTGTATACCGGGCGTTTCGTACACATTTATACCAGGCGCCTCGCACATGCATGAGGGATCACCGGCGCCTAGTGGGCAAGAACACGCGCAACCCCCGTCCCCTGTGCAATCGCCAATGTTGCCGGCACCTATGCGGTCACAGCCGGTGCTACGTAGATCGCAGCGACAGATTCGACCGCCTGATCGGCTTGACTTGTAAGAACCTTCGCTACATGAGGACTTTTTCAAACGAAGGGGGGGTGAATGTGGTGAACTATGTGCCTGTCGGGACACGCCCCTGCTGACTGCTCCTGTGGCTCCTCCCACAGGCCCCTGTATAAAGGAGACCTGCGGCCTGAAGATCGGCCTCAGTCTCCAGGACCTTGTATGATAGACACTCACTCCTGGTTCCTTCTTCCAGTCAATAAAAGCCGATATCTCGCCTACGTCTCAGTGTGAGTTATTGATGGTGCATCACATTCCTACCCCCTCCCAATACTCCTGCTCTCCTTCCTCCTCCCCTCATCCTTCTACACCCTACTCCCTCCTCACCCTTCCCCTCCACACTCCTCCTCCCATTCTCTCAGCTCCCCCTCCTCCCACTCACCCTTTCCTCCATCTCCCTCTTCCTCCCTGCCCCCTCCTCCTTCTCCCTTCCTCCCTCCCCTTCCCCTCTTCCTCACCCCTCCTCCCTCCCCTTCCCCTCTTCCTCACCCCTCTTCCTCACCCCTCCACCCTCCCCTTCCTCACCCCCTTCTCCTTCCCCTTTTCCTCATCCTCCTTCCTTCTTTCTCTCCCTCTCCTCCTTCCCCCTTCCTCTCCCCTCCTCCTTCCCCCTTCCTCTCCCCTCCTCCTCCTCCTTCCTCTCTCCTCCTCCTTCCCCCTCTTCCTCCCTCCCCCCAGTTCCCTCTCCCCCTCCCTCCTTCTCAATCGGTTGAAGATGGCGGAAAGAGCCGAAGGTGACGTCACTGCTTGGCGAAGGCAGCACAGCAACAAGAAGGAATAGCAATGGCGACATTGGAACGCAAAGTGCCCAGTCCTGAGGCATTTTTGGGCAAGCCCTGGTCTTGCTGGATTGATGCTGCTAAAGTGCAATGCCCGGACAGTAAGCGGCTTTCTTCTTTCTCCCGCGAGGCGGTTGTGGTGGGGGAACGCGCCTGCTCGTGCTGTGGGGCCCGGTGTCCTCCATGCTTCCCCTGTGTGTGATGGTCAGTGAGGCTGAGACTGGGGCACAGGCACCTGGCTGCCGGGGGAACTGAGCTTGGCCCTGCCCTGCCCTACCCTGCCCTGCTCTGCCAGCCGGACAGTGCCTGGGCTCTCTGCCAGACTTTCCTCCCGCCCTCCTCTCATTGTGAGAGCCGACCACAGTGGCTCTGTGTATATCTCTGTATGTCTGTGTGCGCGAAAGGATGAAAGAGTGGTCATTCCCCTCATGTGGCCCAGGTAAATGATAAACACCGGCAATAATGATCGCTACTCTGCCTAACGAGGTGTCACTGATTGAACATCACTGCCATGTTTCCTTTATTTCTTCTTTTTATTTCTCTTTTCTTTTTGTTTGCATTTACTCATGTGCAGATACAGACTCAGAAGACACTGGAAAAGAGGGTGGAAAGAACAGAGAGGTGATGAGGCTTAATAAAGAAGGTAAGTGTGGCAGTGATGCTGAAAGCACCATCGCAACGTTATCCAGTAAATACAACATGCTATACATCGTCCTCTATTACCTGCCGCCAGTCTTTGACAGGTATTGAAATGAATGAATGAATGACATACTTCTGATACTGATTGCACAATGTTTACATTGGTTGTGTGTAAGTATTACTCACAGGTCATGGAAATACTAACCCTAATGTACACAACACATTGTCTTTTATAATTCAAAGTCAAGTTTGATTTTCAGCAGCTTGTGAATCCCAATTAATCCTGACTACAACTTATGTTTTGGAAACTTATATTAATACAGATGCATTTTTAATGATGTAAACCTGGTTCATCACAGGTTTGTTTACATTTGGGAATTTTGTTATTCTGAAGTTTTGAACACCGCATTTCACTGCAATGAATGTGTGAAAAGCTTTAAGTGATCTAAATATTGGATGAATTCCATTTAATTGTTAACGTAACAAGCATCCCAGCAGGGATTTATTCATCTTGCTCATGGTCCTCCTGGTATGTATTGAATCAATAGATTAAGGGGAGCATTGACTCCTGGCCACTCAAGTCCAGGATCCGCTAGAAAATTGCATTTGCCAAAGAAAAGCATTCTGAAGTACAAAATACTGAAGTACAACAGGCATATTTGTGTTTAGTACACAGTAAAGTGGATTTTAGCTTTAATGCTGAAATTTTCATTTTTGCTATAATCTTAAAAAATAATGAAGATGTCTCGGTGATTGTCTTAAGTTTTGTGTCCTTTCATAGTTGTGATATATAATAAATGAAGTTTAGGTATTTTATGGCACTGATGTTTAAAACATTAAGTTCAATGTATTATGCATCTTATGCATCTGGAGGTTATCATCAGTTGGTGATCAGTCTCACAACTCTTTGGCATTAACATCGCAGTGACCATGTGAATTTTTTTTTGCCCTTTGTATTTCAAAATATTTTTATTGTACTGTCAATGTTCATGTTCACGAATCAGTTTAAGAAATGAAGGTTCTGAGTCAGTTTCACTGCGATGTGTATTATCACCGTATTTTCTGATAGTTTATCTTTTGGCTAAATGGAGCTGCTAAGAAAAAAGAAAAGCACCATGAATTTATAATTTTGAATGATCCTGTGTTTTGTAGCTTAAAATAAATTTTATTTGTACACGATATGTTTTAGACTTATTGTTTAGTTTTACATCCTCTTATGATTTTGTTCTGGGTGTAATTATGGTGTCTGAGTTCTTTTGACAGTTGAACTCATTAAGGTTCGATAGTTGAGACAGTGAAGGAGTCATTCTGTTTTATGAAATTCGGCTATTGCTTATTTTAAAGCATTCTCAATTTAATACTTAAAGAAAGAAATGTGGTTAAGTATCCCATAGCTAAAAATTCAAGGAGGTTTTTGGGAGAAACGATTCACAGAGAGATTGGCTAAACAAGGATGAGCTGGCATTGAAGAGGGTCCCAGAGGTTCACAAGAATGATCCTGGGAATGAAAGGGTTAACGTGTGAGCAACATTTGAAGGCTCTAGGGGAGTACTTACTGGATTTAGAAGAGTGAAGGAGGATCTCAAAAGGCCTAGATAGAATGGATGTGGGGAGGATGTTTTATAGTGTTGGAGTCTAGGAGCAGAGATCACTGCCTCAGAAAAGGACATCCCTCTAGAATAGAGATGAGGAGGAATTTTTTTAGTCAGAGGGTAGAGAATCTGTGGAATTCATTGCCACAGTCTGCTGTGGATGCCAGGTTGTCGGGTATATTTAAAGCAGAGGTTGATAGATTCTTTGATTATTAAGGGCATCAAAATAAGGAGAAAGCAGGAGAATGGGGTTGAGATGGATAACATATCAGCCAAGATGGAATGGTGGAGCAGACTTGATGTGCTGAAAGGCTAATTCCACTCCCATACCTTACGGCTAAAATTTAATATAGTTTTTTTATTAAGTAAAGGTGGATTGCTAAGAAGTCAGGCGCTTATAGCAATGCACAGCACAGAACTGGACCCTTATAGCTTACTTCATCCATACATATTGTGGCGTATATCTACTCTAATCCCATTTGCTTGAATTATGCTCATATTCCTCTACTTTCTTTTCCAAACGCCTTTCCAGAATTGTAATTGTATCTGCTACCACCACTTCCTCTGCTACCTTGTTCCAGATAAGTATCATCCTGTGTGAAGAACCTGCACTCAGATTTCCTTTCAACTGATCCCATCTCACCTTAAATCTTCGCCTGTATTTCCAGATTCTGCTGCTGTGCGGAAAATATTCTGGTTAGCTATCCTATAATTTTCATAATTATCTATTCCATAAATTTCATAATATAGTTTTGTAATTTCTGTAAGGTCTGCCCATCGCTTTGTATTTTCCATTGAGACAAACTCAGCATATCTGCTCTTTCCTTATAACTACAGCTCTCCTTTCTTTGTGCAGAAGAGATTCACCGTGTCTATTCCTACCACACTCTTGCTGTACTGTGGCACCCAATACTCTTATGAGTGGTCCAGCTATTGTTTTGGACATTGCAGCTTGACATTGCAAATTAGTACTCACGGTTCCAGCTTATAAAGGGAAACATACCAAATGTCTTTTCCATCACTTTGTCCAACTGAAAATTAATCCCATGTGCTTTTGAAAGCTCACAGGAGGAGGGGTAAGGGATAGAGTGGAGTAAGGCAGGGGATGGGGAGGTGGGGATGAGAAGGAGGAGGAGGAGGAGGAGGAGGGAATGGGGATGAGAAGAAGGAGGAGGGAGATGAAGAGGAGGAGGGAGGCAGGGAGGAGGGGATGAAAAGAAGGAGGAGGGAGGTGGGGATGAGGAGGAGGAAGAGGGAGGTGGGGATGATGATGAGGAGGAGGAGGGAGGCGGGGATGAGGTGGAGGAGGAGGGAGGTGGGGATGAGAAGGAGGTGGAGGAGGAGCGAGGTGGGGATGAGAAGAAGGAGAAGGAGGGAGGCGGGAATGAGAAGGAGGAGGAGGGAGAAGAGGGTGATGAAGGAGGGGGATGAGGAGGAGGATAGGGAGGTGGGGATGATGAATGAGGGAAGCAGGATAATGAGGAGGGATGAGGGAGGCGGGGATGATGAAATGGATGATGGAGGAGGAGATGCGGCAGAGGATGAAGGAGGCAGAAGGCGTGGGTTGATGAGCAGGAGGGTGGTGGTGAAGAAGAGAGGTGGAGGATGAGGAGGAAGAGGAGGAGGGAAGCTGGGGATGAGGAGGGAGGAAGGAGGCAGGGATGATGAGGGAGGTGGGGAGGAGGACATGGAGGCAGAGATGAGGAGGATGAGGGAGGTGGGAGGAGGAGGACTGGGGATGAGGAGGAGGATGAGGGAGGTGGGTGTGATGAGGGAGGATGGAGGTGGGGATGAGGTGGAGGAGGGAGGCGTGGGGATGAGGAGGGAGGTGGAGATGAGGAGGAAGGCAGGGGATGATGAGTAGGGAGGTGGGTATAAGGAAGGAGGAGGGGTGGGGATGAGGAGGATGAGGGAGGCGAAGGGATGAGGAGGAGGTGGGGATGAGGAAGAGGGAGGGAGGCAAGGGAGGTGGGGATGCAGAGGAGGGAGGCGGAGGATGAAGAGGAGGGAGGAGGATGGGGTGGGAGAGGAAGGACATATGAGAGGAGGATGGGGGTGGGGGAGGAAGGACATGGGAAGAGGAGAAGGAAGGAGGGAGGAAGGAGTTGGGGGAGGTGGAGGAGTAGGTAAGCGGTTGATGAGGAGCAGGAGGGAGGTGTGTGATGAGGGGACGGGGTGAGGAGGAAGAAAAGTGGAGGGAGGCAAGGGATGAGGAGGGAGGCGGGGATGAAGGGGATGCATGGGATGAGGAGATAGGCAAGGGAGAAAGGTGGAGGGAAGGTGGATGAAGAGGGAAAGAGTGAGGTAGGGATGAAGAAGATGTGGGGAAGGAGGAAGGGAGGAGGAGGAGGGAGACGGGATATGAAGAGGAGGACGCTGGGATGAAGATGAAAGAGGCAGGGGAGGAGGGAGGTGGGGGATGATAGGGAGGAGGGAGGAGGTGGGGATGAGGAGGCAGAGATGGGGAGATGGGGATGGGGTAGTGGAAGTGGGAGGCGGGAGATCAGGAGGAGGACGCGGGTGATGAAAACATGGTGTGTGATGAGGTGGACGGAGGCAGGGAGGAGGAGGACGGAGCTTGGGCGGAGGAATAAGAGGTTGGCAGGGTAAAAAGAATGAGAGGGGGTGGGGAGGAGGAAGATGGAGTCAGGGCGGGGGACAAGGGAGACTGGGGGTGGAGGGATAAGCAGGTGAGGCGGAAGGGCTAGGCGTGTGGTGAGGAGGAGTTAGTGGTGGAGGGAGACCAATGGTTAGGGCGCGGTGGGGGTGAGGGGAATGAGGGAGTGGTAGGTGGAGGAGAGGGATTGGATGGAGAGTGAGTGAGAGGGTGGATAATGAGGAGGTGGCGTGACGTGAGATTGGATAAGTGGGCGAGAGGGAACAGATGTGGTTGTCACACAGAGTAACACCCACAAAATGTTGGAGGAACTCTGCAGATTGGGCAGCATCCATGGAAATGTATAAAGAGTCGATGTTTTAGGCTGAAGCCCTTCATTGAGAGGGCCCTTTTCATACAATAAATTTACAACTGGTTTATTGCAATAATTTAGGTAAATAGTTCAAAATAGGACAATGATGTGAAAACTGATTGCTGAGGTAAATGGATGTAGCTGTATTTGGAGAAGGTCTTTACATTTTTTTACTAATGGTCCAATATTTGCTCTGATTTTGATTTTGAAATTAACAATTTGTAGTTGGGTGTAGGGAATACAGTCTTGGAATTCACTGGTGGCACAGGAATAGGTCACTTAACATAATTGTTAGCTGTGAGATGTCTAAAAAGGTATCAACAAGACAGAATGTCAGGTGTTATCGCCAACAAACCGCTAATAATTTGTAATGTAGTTTATGAGGAAAATCTGTACAAACATGGGAACTGCATACCCAAGTATGGATGGACATGCTGATCTCAGAT